>NC_053483.1:128239-426630 GCF_015227805.2 Hirundo rustica
CGACTTCCAGAGGATAATAGAACTGTACTGCCTAAATCCATAGCTATGGATATTATGAGGAGAATACATAGCAAAACACATTGGGGGGCACAAGCATTAGTAGATCAATTCGCCACCAAACATATGTGTATTGGGGCAGATGACTTGGCAAAGCAAGTAGTGAGGGGGTGCGTTACCTGCTTAAAGGTAAATAGGGCCAATTTAAGAAAAACCTTAATGGGGGGACGACCTACAGCATACCGGCCATTTGCTAACATCCAACTAGACTTTACTGAGTTACCAAAGACTGGGAGGTATAAATATCTATTGGTAATAGTGGATCACCTAACCCATTATGTAGAGGCATTCCCTACGGCAAAGGCAACGGCACAAACAGTGATCAAGACCCTATTAGAGCAGATTATTCCCAGATATGGGGTCACGGAAACCATTGACTCGGACAGAGGCCCCCACTTTACATCCAAAATAATTAAGGAAACCATGGCAATAATGGGAATACAATGGGATTATCACACCCCCTGGCACCCCCAAAGTTCAGGAAGAGTAAAAAGAATGAATGGAGAAATTAAAAAACAATTGACCAAACTCGTGATTGAGACCAAACTGTCATGGGTAAAATGCCTACCATTAGCATTGCTAATATCCGGACACAACCTAGATCGGATATGGAATATCTCCATTTGAAATGTTGTATGGAATGCCCTACAATATAGAGGAACCGCAAGATCATCCAAAGTTGAGGGATCAAAATATGAATGTATACATTACCAGCCTAATGAAATATAGGGAAAATCTATAGAATAAGGGAAGGTTAGCTCAGAGACCCCCACTAGATTTGAAAACTGCACCAGGTGCAACCAGGAGATTGGGTAATGATAAAGTCCTGGAAAGAAGCAACCTTGGCCCCACAATGGGAGGGCCCTTACCTTGTATTGCTTACGACAGATACTGCAGTCAGAACAGCAGAGAAGGGATGGACCCATGCTAGCAGAATTAAAGGGCCAGTGAGCAAACCGACTCCTGAGTGGCAGGTAACAAGCAATCCTGGAGACCTGAAGTTACGGATCCAGAGGAGAGATCATCAATGAATGGACACCGTGTAAAATATGCACCAGAACCACACTACACGGAGGAAAGATAATTTGTAACTCTGATGTTAAGATAAAGTGTAGAGACCCAGAGTGCAATTGTTATCCCTTTGTTTGTTATATTTGTAAAATCTGCAGGGACAGGTGGTGGAGTCATTGTAGGCGAGGAACCCCCTCCTAGAGGAATTTGCAGCCCCTGTTGGGTATTGCAGCAGAACATAACTGATTGGATTCTAGAATATAAAGTTAAATATGAGGGATTAGTAGGAGAATCAGAAGAGTGGTGGAGGATTTTTGCATTAGGGATTAAACCAAAATATTATTATTATCACCCTAATGAACCCATCCCGTTCATAGCTGAAATTGTTGACTGCACCTGCCACACACGCCTAAAGGGAATCCGGTGTGATACACCCCCAGTTAAGTATCAGAACTGGGATTCCTATGTCAAGAGGCAACAGAGTCGCCCCCGGGGACCTCCTGAAGAATATCCCTGCTGCCGAGAAGATGGTACCCCCCATGGCTCGAGGCAACCGAGTCGACGGGAAAGGCAGAGGGGTAAAAAGCTGTGGAGGAAAGAAACCCCAGGGGTGGGACAACAAAACAATATTTGAGGAATTGCCTCAGGAATAGGAATTAGAGCAAGGACCCTGGGCAGAGAGACAGGTTGCGGTCTATGAAATGGAACAATCCTCAAATATACTCCCATTCCTATGCCCCCAATGATGCTCACCACGTGACCCAGCCGATTACTTTTCTTTTGCTGATGTTATACTTAAGAGGGATTAATGCCTTAGACAATCTACCACACCAACCCTTTAAATGGTCACTATGGCGATGGGATGACAATGAGATTTTGCAAACTGTAACTACTGTAGGAGCACCCAGTTTCAGAGTAGGATTGTGTGATCTGACCAACATAAACCATTGTAGAAAAGTACTGAACCTAACGGGATTTTACATGTGCGCAAGCTCAAATCACAGTAAAGGATATTGTAATTATCCTGGGGAATATTTTTGTGGATATTGGGGCTGTGAAACAATCGCCTCTGACTGGACACCCAGGGGAGGGCATGATAAATATTTGCAAGCAGACTTTAGACCATGTATATTTAATAAACTGATTACTATAGTGAAAAGCCGGCTGGAAGCGGCACATCTTATGCTTCTTAGGACTAAGTATGATCAGATACCTGAAGAAGAAAATTTAGAAACTTTAGAGTTAGCTAGACAAGAACTGCAAAGATACAGTGAACAAAAATAAGTAAGAACAAGAGAAATGGGGGAATTGTGATAAACATTAACTATTTTTTGTTCACTGGAGGTCAAATAACTCAAGATAACAGGAAGTTACTATGTCACTATCTAAGCTTATAGGCAAACAGACCCTTGCCCATTCCTTCTCTACTTGCTTAATCAGCTTTAAGTTTCAGGAATTCCAGCTTACAACTACAGCCTTCATCTCTGCGACCACCGAGGGACAGAAAGAGACCCTCCTAGCAACACGTCACACATACATCATCGGAGGAAAGAAGCAAGATAAAAGCAAGACTGAAAAACCTGCCAAGGCACGGCAGTTGGTGGAGTGAGACTCCCCTGCCGTCCAGCGCTGTATTTGCCTTTGCTTTGCCTGCTGTAATGTAATAAATTCCTATTGGAACTTTTCTTCGTGTTCATAGTCTATTACAGCCAGTAACACCTAAAATGGTAATAGGTGATTTAAAAGTAAAAGGTACCTTGTTGTTGTTTTGTTGTGTGAGAGTGAGTCACACGCAAAACTGGCCATAGTTTCCCCGGGCGGGTGGGGGCTGTGGCAAAGTGTGTGTGTGACCTGCGAATAGGCCTCAGTTTCCCCGGGCAGGTGGGGGGCTGTGGCAAAGTGTGTGTGACCTGCAAATAGGCCTCAGTTTCCCCGGGCAGGTGGGGGGCTGTGGCAAAGTGTGTGTGTGACCTGCAAATAGGCCTCAGTTTCCCCGGGCAGGTGGGGGGCTGTGGCAAAGTGTGTGTGACCTGCGAATAGGCCTCAGTTTCCCCGGGCAGGTGCGGGGCTGTGGCAAAGTGTGTGTGTGACCTGCGAATAGGCCTCAGTTTCCCCGGGCAGGTGGGGGGCTGTGGCAAAGTGTGTGTGACCTGCGAATAGGCCTCAGTTTCCCCGGGCAGGTGGGGGGCTGTGGCAAAGTGTGTGTGACCTGCGAATAGGCCTCAGTTTCCCCGGGCAGGTGCGGGGCTGTGGCAAAGTGTGTGTGACCTGCGAATAGGCCTCAGTTTCCCCGGGCGGGTGGGGGGGCTGTGGAAAAGTGTGTGTGTGACCTGCAATTCAGCCCTTTTTCTCCTGGCGTGTGGAGTAGGGGGGGCAGTAAAGTGTAAGTGACACGCAAATTAGCCTCATAAGTGGATCGGCACCTGGGGTGACCAGATTCTGAGCCCTCCTCAGAGGCCCAGCTATAGGGGGAGGACACACAGAGCCACGATTCTCTGACGACAGGCTTCATGTCCTAAGAGTGTGAAAGAGTGTATAAAAGTAAAGGAGGAATGAAGTAAGAGTAGATGGAAGAAAGCACATGTAATGTTGGCTGTTATATCTCCTTAGAGGGAAGTGTATTGTATTTGTGTGTGATAGAAGGGATTTTTGTGTGTGTGCATAGATAGAAGTGGTCTTTAGGTTGTAAGAGAAAGTGAAAAACAGAGGTGGGGGACCAATTGATAAAATCTTGAAAAATAGGACAGAAAAACAGTAAGTTGGATACAAGCTAGAAAAAAGAGTGTAAAAAATTACTAACAGAAATACCTCAAAATAACCCTCTTGGCATTATGTTAGCTAACTGGGATAAAAACCCTTTTTAAAAAAAAAAAAAAAAAAAAAAAAAAAAAAGGTAAAGATTATACAATTTTGCATGATAGAATGGGCAGAGAAGGAAATAAGATCTGACCACATTTATTAGCCAAGATATGGCTCTTTTGAGAACTGGATCTGTCAGGCTCTAAATATATTTGTAAATTCAAAAGAACCATTTAATCCTGAAGAAAGAGAATATGCCACATGTTGGACAGGAGATTTTAGGAGAATAAAAATTTTTAATGTATCAGAAACGTCCGAGATGAAACAAGAAAAGAAAAAGGGAAAAGAAAAGGGAAGGGAACAAAAAGAAAAGAAGGGAATAGAGTGGGATCCTTTGCAAGCTTTGCCCCCTCCGTTCCCGCTCGCGCTCCCGCCGTTCGCAGCCGAGCCCCCTGTCCCGAGTCCCGCTTCAGCCCCGCCCGCCCCCAGCGCGGGCTCGCAGCCTCCGGCAGCCCCGCCTGCCCCGGTTCCCGTCCCCAGCGCCGGTTCGCAGCCCCCGGCAGCTGTGCCGGTCCCCGCATACACCCCAGCCCCGGCCCCGCCGGTGAATTTGTCTGCCCCAGCCGCCTGGTCTGCAGCCGCCTTGGGGGCCGTGCCGGGGGCCCCTCCTAACGCGTAGTCTAGGGCTGCAGCCCCGACCGTGCCGGGGGTCCCGTCAGTCCCAGCCGTCCTATCTCCAATCGCCTCCCCCACTGCCCGATCCCCGGCTGCCCTGCCCGAGCCGGCTGCGCTGGGCGCTGCCGCCGCTCCTTTGTCTCTGCCGGGGGTCGTTAACTCAACTGCCACCAGCCCCATGCAAGCTGGCCACGCTCCCCTCTGGCATCCCCCGGCACTGCCCCCTCCTCCTGTCCCGGCAGCAAACCCCGCCTACGCTCCGCCCTTGGAGGACCAAGCCTCGGCTATGCCCTTCCCTTCCCCCCTTGCAGCCCCGAGCTCCGTTCCCTTGGTAACCACAGCGACTGCTCAGGTAGACGAAATTACCGCAGGAGTTCACGGAATCTCCAAACTTATTTGAGCAAGCTTTAGGAAAAAAAAAAAAAAAAAAAAAAAAAAAAAAAAAAAAAAAAAAATACTGCAAGCCTTCTCCACTCCTCCTAGAATACAAATTATCCAATATGTGGATGATGTTCTACTATCTGGGGAAGATGAAGTTGAAGTTAGAGAAGCTACAATAAAGCTTTTAAATTCTCTGGGAGAAAAAAGATTAAGAGTATCAAAAGAGAAACTGCAATTTGTAGAACTAGAAGTAAAATACCTTGAACACTTGATAAGTAAGGGTAGTCGAAAGCTCAGTCCAGAGAGAATTGCAGGAATTCTATCCCTTCCACCTCCCTCTTCAAAGAGGGAAATCAGAAAACTACTTAGATTGTTGGGATATTGTAGATTATGGATTGAGGGGTACACACAGGCAGTAAAATTTTTGTATGAAAAATTGACAGAGGGGGATAATATAAAATGGACCAAGGAAGATGCTGATAAATTAGAAAAATTGAAGTTAAAATTAGCCTCAATACCAGCTCTAAGCTTACCTTCACTAGAAAACACCCTTTCATCTGTATGTGAATGTAGAACAGGGGGTAGCTCATGGAGTTCTGGTCGTGTAGAAAGGACGAACCAGACTTTAAAGAGAACTTTGACCAAATTAATGGTTGAAACCCAAATGCCATGGGTACAATGCCTACCTTTAGCCTTATTAAGGATCCGAACACAACCCAGGTCAGACCTGGGAGTGTCACCCTATGAAATGATGTTTGGGTTACCCTTTTTAACCACCCAACATGAAAATGCTACCTATGAGGTAGGGGAAATGAGCGTTAAAAAAATACGTTAACACCATTGCAAAAAACTCTTGAAAACTTACGGTTGAAAGGAATAATCCCTCAAACCACACCTTTAGATTTTAAAATCCATAATGTTCATCCAGGGGAATGGGTGCTAGTAAAAACCTAGAAAGAACAATCTTTAACTCCTCAATGGGAAGATCCTTTTCAGGTATTGCTGATGACCGAGGCCGCGATCCGGACCAAGGAACGAGGGTGGATCCACGCCAGCAGAATCAAAGGACCTGTGGAAGAACCTAAGGAGTGGACGATTACATCTGAACCGGGTGATACAAAACTGACTCTTAAACGGGGACTGGGTGGTAATGAACTGGGAAGACCCAAATGATCCAAGAAACATACCCAGGATCACACCTAATTGGGAGATAAGGCCAAGCTTATATCAGTGGTTTCAAGTTCCGTCTGGACAAGTTTTGAGACGCCTCAGATACCCTCCTTGGGGAGGAATACTTCCACTCCAAACAGGAGGATCAGGACTGTTTCGGACAGAGAACTCTTGTATTCACGCCTTAGCCTGTGATTTATACAAGGAGGAAGAGGAGTTGTAACTTCCATCAGTGTCAGACCAAATACCTTGTTTGATCCACCCAAATACCAGACATGCTAGCTGGGTTAAATGTAAATGTTTAGATTGTGGGAAGAATTAGTATTGTAGTTCACACAAGCGACGTTCTCGTTGCAGGAAGTGTCAAGGACCAAATCGATCTCCTATCCAAATAGAATTCGAAGAAACTGAAATAATAACTTTGTTTTGTGGATGGGAATTATTAGTGCCTGTTGAATGGGAGATACCTGAAGAACAGTGGGAAACGACAGTTAAAGAGTGTCAAAAATGATTTGTCTGGAAATTAGCTAAGAGGAAGTGACAAGGAAATAGAGGGCAAGACCAGATTGGCCTCTGTATTCACCACCAAGAAGATCAAATACACCTGCTGTGGGTTGCAACCCCATAGGCATGGAAGGTGGGAGTATAAGCCATACTGGACCTCTGTTACTCCTTTTTCTGTCACTCAATTTTTGTCTTCTCCCTTTTGGGATATCGACAAGGCCATGTTACAGATGTTACCAAAAGCTGTACATGGAAAGACACCGAGGTTCTTTTTTTCATTTCTCACACTCATGTCAACAGCCACTGTTACAACCCATCCAAATTGGGCAATTGCATACATAAAGGGAAAAAGTACTGGATTGCAGAGAACTTAGGAACAAGTGGAAGCAGGATGGGAAGTCAGTGCCCAAAAGAGGAGAGATGGATTTGTTTTACCTACATTACTGGGAAAAAAGCATCAGATTTGGTAAAAGAGCAGTTGATAAGCAAAAAGGCTAAATCAGTAAAACCACCTAAGCCTGTGCCAATTTCCATCAACGATTTGTATACCAAACTTGAACAGCAATTAGAGAAAGAAATAGATATCTCAAGGATGGGTAAAAATCAGTTTGTAGAATTAGGAGAAAGAATAAGTAAGGAACTTAACATAACCAATTGTTGGGTCTGTGGAGGGGCTTTGATGTCAGAAGAATGGCCATGGAAAGGCAGCAGCTTAGGCCCAATTGAGCTTCTAAAATGGAACCAAGCAAGTACAAGTGGAGAAAACAGACCAGAAGGGTGGATTTTAAGCTCAACAGTGATAGGGGAAGAATGTCTCTGGCGCACTGGGAAAATCTTCCTCTATGAAGTAGGAAAAACACCCTGTAAAAGACACAAGGTTAGTAATGGAACTTCTGTATAGTGGGTCCCAGAAGCACCAACCGTGTATTGGACCCAAGAAAAAGCAAAGAAAGTGAATTGTAAGTATGACAACAAAACAAACCTTTTTCAATGTAATGATACAAGTAAAAATCCTTACTATGGCATCCCAGAAATTTCCAAATTTTGGGAGAATATAGATCAACAAAAATTTGACTACTGGAAAGCTCCAGACGGCTTATTTTGGATATGTGGAAAAAGAGCATACCCAAAACTCCCCTCCCAGTGGAAAGGGAGCTGCACTCTGGGAATTATACAGCCAGGATTTTTTTTTTACCAGGACCTGATGGAGATCAATTAGGGATACCAGCTTATGAGGATCTAAAGAGAAACAAAAGAGAATTGATTGGAGGATTCCAAAAATGGGGAGATGAAGAATGGCCCCCTGAACGCATACTAGAAACATATGGGCCAGCCACCTGGGCACAAGATGGGAGTTGGGGATATCGAACCCCAATTTATATGCTAAATCGTATTATAAGACTTCAGGCCGCTGTAGAGATATTAACGAACAAAACTGGTCAGGCAATGGAATTAATATCAAGGCAACAAACCCAAACAAGAGCGGCTGTGTATCAGAATAGGTTGGCTTTAGACTATTTGTTAGCTGAAGAAGGGGGTGTTTGTGGAAAATTCAATACATCAGATTGTTGTTTAAAAATAAATGACAATGGAGATGCCGTCCTGGACATAGTCAATGATATCAGAAAAATCGCCCACGTACCAGTTCAAAAGTGGGAATCAATGCTAAATACTAGCTAGTAGGATAATGTGTTAGGAGCAGAATGGTGGAAAAAGTTAGGCTTCTTCCTTTTATGCGCTACAGCTGGTTTAATATTTCTTCCTTGTTTGATTCCCTGTTTCATTCGGCTCATCACCAGTGTAGTACAAGGCATGCAATTAGTGAACATGGACCAAAAGTTGCCTACAACAACACCACCACAAAGGATTATGGTGTTAAAGAAACAAAATATTATAGAAGACCCCTTCAAAGAAGCGAGATTGATTTGTGAAAAAAATGAGCGAATAATGAAAGCTAAAAAACAATGAATATTGCTCAAGCCAAATTAATTATAAAAAGAAAGAGGGAGGATTGTGAAAAGTGCATATTATATGGCTCTACACAAGATATTTACTATATGTGTTATGTTGTGCTAATTGTTAATGTGGTATTAATATTTTGATAGTATGGTAAATGTAGTTTTGTAGTTAAAATGTAGTTTTTATGTACCAACCACAGGAAAATATAAATCTTTCAAAGAAGAAAGCATTTACTACTTTCTTATCAGAAGAGACCAGCTCCTCCTGCTTCTCTCAGCCTGGTGGACGCCATAGAGATTAAAGGAAAAAAGTGATACTAACCAGAGACAATTCTTAGTTAGAATGGAATTTATGCATTATGTATAAATTGTATGAATATTCAACAGGCTATTGCTTTTAAGAGATAATTTTTTGTTAACAGGGGTCCTTCTTCAGAGCTTGTAGCTCGGGAGAGGCACCCAGACGTCTGTAACTTTGTTTTTATTGTCTTGTATTGTCCTAACTCTAAAACTGTTCAATTTTTTACTCTAATTCTATTTTTATAACCATCTTATTTACTATTAAACTTTTAAAATTTTAAAACAAGTGATCGGCGTTTATCACACCCTGCATCCTTCCCTTCTCCAGGGGAACATTCCCAGCTCTCCCAGCCCAGCTCCAGAGCGGCTCCAGTTCCTCTGGGCTCGCCCCAGCAGCTCCCATCCTGCAGCTGGGCTCTCACCTGAGCGGGGCCCAGGGGCAGAATCCCCCCGCAGCCGCTGCCCACGCTGGGGCTCAGCCCAGGGCACCTTTGGCCTCATGTCCAGCCTCTCACCCACCCGCACGGTGCCCCTGGCGGGAGCTGTGCAGGTGACATCATTGACACCAAATAAACCATCTCGCCCTGTTTCTTTTATTTCTTAACTCGGTCCTGGTCACTCTCAGTTATCATTTTTTAGAATTGCATTTCTTTGGCAAGGTGAGGGCTGGCAGAGCTGTGCAGGTGGAAACAAAAAAGGATGAAAACCTGCAGAAATCAGCCATGGAAAAGTGTTCCAGCAACTTTCTGATGCTTTGGGGGAATTTCAGCCTTTGACACTGGTTACAGGTGCATCTAGGGTGGCTCAGTTATGCTGGGCTGGGGTCTCTGGGGGTCCCAGCCGCATCGCAGGGGTGCCCAGGCAGCTCCCTCAGCATTGCTGTCAGGATAGCTGCTCTGGAGCAGGGCAGTCCCCTCCTGGCTGGAGAATTCACTGAGGACAGGGACAGGAGCTTGGTAAGGGGCCTCAAAGTCAGGAAAATGGGCAACTGGGGGGCTCCTCAGGGTTCCAGCACCCTCCCACCCTGGAGAGGGAATCCTCCAGGATTCTGGGGCTCTCTGGGGCAGTTTCCCTTGGAAACATGGAATTCTAAGGAATTCTATGGCATCTGTCATCATGCTGGTGTCAGAGGAGCTCACAGCCCCAGCCAGGCGAGTGCATTTCTGCCTGGCTGCTGCCTTTGGACATGGCTGGACGGGGCTTGGAGCACCCCGGGACAGTGGCAGGTGTCCCTGCCACGGCAGGGCTGGCACTGGGTGGGCTTTAAGGTCCCTTCCAACCCAAACCATTCCCGCATTCTCATGCTGGGGAGCCCCACAACACCAGGACACAGCCCCCAACTCCAGGGAATCCGTCTGGGCAGGGAACAGCCCGAGTGACAAGGACCTGGGTGGCCACGTCACGCACGGCCCTCAGCGTTTATTCCAAACACCGGCTACAGCTCCAGGGACAGGCACACGCCATCGGATCCCGCGGATCAGGCCAAGAAAAGAGGCAGAGCATTGGGAGATCTCTGCTTGACTGCCACAACCCTCCTTGGGCACTTGGAAACAGCTCCCACCATCCCGGTGCCAGCGTGGAAAATCCTCCCCAGTCCTCCCCTGGCCCAGGGGCCACCGAGGCTCCCCCGGGGACCTTTCCTGGGTGGGAATATCCTGGAAAGCTGCAGGGCTGGACTTGGCTTTCCCGTATCCCAGCCAGGAGGATGCTGCCATCTGGAACCCCGAGTCCCCAGAGCGTCCCCAATCCAACCTCCCCCTCTGCGGACCCCTCTGGGGATGGCAATTATTAAAGAAAGGTTGGGTTCAAGTGGGTTGATGGCACAATTACATCACCAGCTCTTGAAATATGATCAACACAAGCTGGTATTGTAGTGAAGTATTTCGGTGATGCATACGGGTTGTTTTCTTTTCTTGCAGAACCATTCTTTGGCTTGAATGTTTTCAAAGCTCTAATTACCTGTTGTTAATGATTCTGTTGTTAAAATCCCTCTTTTCGTCGGGTATCACCTCTGCTGTTTCCTAGGAAATGGCACCCAGATCCATGAGGAGGAGGAGTGACATCAGAGCTTGTACGCAAATGAGAGGACATCTTGCACAGCTCAGCAAAGGAAAATCCTAAAACCACGGAATCAAAGGATTTAAATAACACTCCTGGCTGAGGAACAAATAGAGTTATCTCCCTAGACCTTTTTAACCTCTCGCCCTAACCAACAGAGACACTGGCTGCCAAGAGGAGCCCTGGCTTCAAACCAAGAGCAGGCCTCCTGGTGCTCCCGCGAGGACGGAAGCCCCGGCTCTGCCTGCGCACCAGCGCACAAAGCTGCAGATCTCCTCCTCCGCGTCACTCCTGGGAGCAGCAGCGGCGCTGTGTGCGCGACCCGTCGGACCCCCGCCCGAAGCTGAGCCTAATAAAGGCATTAAAAAAGGAGCAGATGGCCTTGCCCTGTTTATTTCAAAAATAACACAAAGGGCTCTAAAGTCCCCTTAAATCCACATGGTTTGGCCTAAAGTCTGCCAAATGCAGTTAAAACATCCAAAGCCGCCTTACATCGAACCAAAGGGGCCTAAGACTGCCCAAACTGGTTTTAAACCCCTACAAAATGGCCTGGAATCCCCCTTAAATCTCCCAAATGGGCCTAAAATCCACCCCAAAAGTACCACGTTTGCCTTAAAATCACCCAAAGGGACCTAAAGTCCACCCTAAAAACCAACCAGATTTGGCCTACAAACACCTAAACATACCTAAAACTCATGCAAATGGGCCTAAAATCCTCCAAAAGTATCTAAAATGCACACTAAAACTGCCCAGCTTATCCTAAAATCACCCAAATGAGACAAAAGCCCAACACATTTGGCCTAAAATATGCCCAAGGGGCCTAAAATCCACACTAATCCTGCCCAGTTAGGCAAAAATCACCCAAACGGGTCTAAAATCTTCTTGGAACAAACACGACCATGCTGGGGGACACTGGGATCATACTGGATCATACTGGCAGCAACTGGGACTGCACTGAGGGTGACTGGGAGCAACTGCAGGCAACTGAGAGTGGCTGGGAACGTGCTGGCAGCAACTGGGATATACTGGGAGAGACTGAAACCACGTGAGTGTAAGCAGGAGCAACTGGAACCACACTAGATGATAATGGGAGCAGCTGAGCCCATGTCAAAAAGGGACAAAATTCCACCCTAAACCCAACCTCGTTTGGTCTGAAATCACCCAAAGAGGCCTGAAATCACTACAAAGTGGGAATGACTGGGAATGACTGGAATAGTGCTGGGAGTATTTTAGAGGAAATGGGATCACATTGGAATCAGACTGGGACTGACTGGTAGCAACGAGACCCACACTGGGAGTGACAGGAAGTCACTCTGGGCAGGACTGGAATAATGCTGGCAGTATCTGGGAATGACTGGGGTCATACTGGGGGTGACTGGGTACAAGGGATCATACTGCCAGCCACTGGGATCACAGTGGCTCTGAATGGATCCTGACTGGGGGTTACTGGGAGCTACTGGGCATATGTTTGCAGGAAAATGTGGACTGAGATGAACTGGAAAGTACTGGAAGCATCCTGAGGAGACTGGGATCACAACTGCGATCATACTGGGACCAACTGGGACTATACTTTGGGCAACTGCCAGAAACTGGAGTCATGCTGGAGGAAACTGTGAGTAACTGGGAAAAACTGGGATGGTTCTGTGGGAAATGGAAACTTACAGGGGAAACTTAGATTGCCTTGGAATGACTATGAGAATGTCCAGGGACACTGGGATACATTGGGAATGTCTCAGACCATAGGGGCGGTAACTGGGATCAAACTGGGAGAGACTGGCTATGTGCTGGGGGGAGCTGGGACCATGCAGGGGCACACTGGGAGCAAGTGGGAGTGACTGGGGCCCTGCTGGGAGAGACTGGGATCATACTGGCAGTGACTAGGACTATGCTCGGGGCAACTCTTCCTCCCCCCATCTCCTCCTGCCCCGTTCTGAACTTGGAACGGTGAGGGCAGGGTCAAGGAAAGGGCGGGAACTGTGAGGGGAAAGGGGCGGGGTCAAGGAAAGGGCGGGAACTGTGAGGGGAAAGGGGCGGGGTGAGGGACAGAGCAGGAATTCTGAGGGGAAAAATGTGCGGCCAAGGCGACACACGGTCCTAAAAGGGCCCGGTTTGGTCTACAATCACACAAAAGGGCCTAAAATTGCCCAAAGTGGCCGAAAATCCACCCTAAACCCGGTCAGGTTTGGCTTCAAATCACCCAAAGAGGCTTGCAATCCCCACAAAGTAGATTTCAATAACAGAGGTGCCTAAAATCCACCCTAAACCCACGATTTGGCCTTAAGTCAGCCAAATAGTGGTAAAATAATCCAAAGGGGTCTAAAATCCAACCAAGGAGGCGTAAAATTGCCCAAACTGGTTGAAAACCCATGCAAAAATGCCCTCAAATCACCCTTAAATCTCACCCAAGGGCATAAAATCCACCCTGAAAATACCTGGTTTGGCTTAAATCACCCAAAGGGAACTGATGTCCACTGTAAAACACACCAGATTTTGCCTAAAATCACCCAAATTGGACTAAAATAATCCAAAATCCACTCTAAACCACCCCAGATTTGGCCAAAAATAATCCAAAGGTTCCTAAAAGCCATACTAATCGTCCCCAGTTTTGCCTAAAATCACCCAAACTGGCCTAAAATCTCCCTAATCGAGACCGAGACCGAGATTGAGACCATAATCAGCACCAGAACCGGCACCTACACCGAGACTCAGACCAACACTGGATCCAAGACTGGCACTGCTCTGGTACTGGGACCGAGAATGAGATTGGCACTGGGAGCACTCCGGGACCAAGAAAGGCAGTGGTACCGACTTAAGTCAGCCAAATAGTGGTAAAATAATCCAAAGGGGTCTAAAATCCAACCAAGGAGGCGTAAAATTGCCCAAACTGGTTGAAAACCCATGCAAAAATGCCCTCAAATCACCCTTAAATCTCACCCAAGGGCATAAAATCCACCCTGAAAATACCTGGTTTGGCGTAAATCACCCAAAGGGATCTAAGGTCCCCTGTAAAACCCACCAGATTTGGCCTAAAATCACTCAAATGGGTCTAAACCCCAAGCAAATAGGCTTCAATTCATCTAAAACTATCTAAAATCCACGGTAAAACTGCCTCGCTTATCCAAAAATCACCCAAATTGGAGTATACCCCACCAGATTTGGCCTAAAATCACCCAAATGGTACTAAAGTAATCCAAAATGATCTAAAATCCACCCTAAAATCCACCAGGTTTGGCCAAACATCAATCATTCAAAGGTGCCTAAAATCCACCCTAAACATCCCAAGTTTTGCCTAAAATAACCCAAAGTGGCCTAAAATCTCCCTGATTGAGACCAAGACAGAGACCGAAATCAGCACCAGAACCGGCACCAGCACCAAGACTCAGACCGACACCAGATCTGAGCCTGGCACCAAGAGCGGCGCTGCTCTGGGACCAGCACTGAGACCAACACTGGGACCAGAACTGACACAAGAACTGACACCGACACTGCTCCGGGAGCCGGGCCGACACTAGGACCAGAACCAACAACAGAATTGAGACCGGCACTGCACAGGCACCGCGACTGAGACCGAGACAAAGACTGAAACCGGGACTGAAACCGGGCCTGGCACCGAGACTGGCACCCCTGGAGTGTGTGCCATGCAGGACCAGACAGACTGGGATCATGCGGACTGGCACCTTGTAGACTGGGATTGTACACACTGGGATCACACGGACTGGGATTTCACAGGCTGGCAGCGTATGGATCAGAACCATAGAGACTGGGATCATACAAACTGCGATCATATGGAGCGGGATGGCTGCAGCGGAACGACGCGAACCGAGGCGGTCCCGCCCGGCCCAGGGCTCCCTCCCAGTCCCGCCCGGGTGTGCGGCCAAAACTGCCCGGAGCGAACGCGGCGGTCCCGGAGCGATCCTGGAGCCAATCCCAAGCGATTCGGGGTCCGATCCCCGTCCCGGTGCCGCCTCCAGTCTCAAGTCTCAGTCCCGGAGCGCTCCCGGTGCTGATTCCGGTGCCGGTGTCGATCTCGATCCCGGAGCGGTGCCATTCTTGGTGCCGGTGCCGGTTCCCGTTCCACTCCTGGTCTCAGTCTCGGTCTCGGACTCTGTCTTGGAGCGCTCCCGGTACCGGAGCCGGTGCCGGTCTTGGTCCCGGAGTGCTCCCAGTGCCAATCTCCGTCTCGGTGCCGGAGCAGTTCCAGTCTCGGTGCTGGTTTCCGGTGCCGGTCTTGGTCTCAGTCCTGGCGTGCTCCCGGTCTCGGTTCTGGCCGAAGTCCTGGAGCAGTCCTGGAGCGCTCCCGCCGCCGGTGCCGGTTCCAAAGCATTCCCGGTGCCGGTCGGTGCCGGTCGGTGCCGGTCCCAGTGTCGGTTTCGGTGCCAGTCTTAGTCCCTGCACCGGTTCTGGTGCCAGTCTCAGTTTCGGTCTCGGTCTCCGTGCCGGCGCCAGAGCGGTGCCGGTCTCGGTTCCGGTGTCGGTCTCAGTCTTGGTGCTGGTGTCGGTTCTGGTGCTGATCTCGGTCTCGGTGCCGGAGATTTCAGACCCTTTCGGGTGATTTTAGGGCAAACCGAGCCCTTGTAGGAGGGCGCGTCCCCTTGGCCACGCCCACTCTCCTCCTCATCCCCGCCCTTTCCTTGACCCCGCCCCTTTCCCCTGCCAGGCCCTTTGCTTTCCCTGAGCCCGCCTCATTTCATTCCTTCCCTGCCCTTTCATTGGCCGCAGCTCTCTTCTCCATTGAGCCCCGCCTATCTGCTGGCGCGGTGTCTCCGGCGCATGCGCAGACTGCTGGGAAGTTGCTTCCCCGGAGTGCCGCCATCTTTGCTCCTGGTCCCGCGAGGCGGCTCCCGCGTGTCTGAGACCTACGGTGGGGCAATGGGGGATCTCTCGGGGATCCTGAGGGGTCTGAGTGGACCTAGGGGTGTCTCTCGGGGATTTGGTTGGGGATCTCTAGTGGATTTGGGGGGTCTCTAGTGGATTTAGTGCGGTCTGGTTGTCCCTAAGGGCGTTTTATGGGGGGGCTATAGGGGCTCTGTAGGGGTCTGGGGGGTCTCTAGGGAGTCCAGAGGAGTCCGTAAAGGGGCTCGTGGGTCCCTAAATGGGGTCGGGGGGTCTTTATAGGGGCTTTGTGGTTTTGAGGGGTCCATAGGGGATCTATAGAGGTCTGGGGGAGCCTTTAGCGGTTCCGGGGAGGTCTGGGGGTGTCTTTGGGTCCCTATAGGGGATTTTGGGGGGCCTAGGGGTCTCCAGAGAGGGTCTAAAGGGAGCTATAGGGGATTTTTGGGGGACCTATAAAGGGTCCAGGGGCGCCTGGAGGTCCCAGTAAGGGATGTGGGGGGAGGGTTGTAGGGGCTCTGGGAGTCCCTATAGGGGATTTGGGGGGTTCTGCGGGGGGTCTAACGGAGGTTGGGGGTCTCTAGAGGAGATCCGGAGGTCTCTACGATTTGGGGGGGTCTCGGGGTGCTATAGAGGCTCTATAGGGGGTTGGGGGAGCCAATAAAAGATCCAGGGGGTTCTGGGCGGGGGGGGGGGGGGGGGGGGTCTCAGTATCTCTATAAGGAGATTCTGGGATCCTTCAAGGGAATTTTTTTTGAATTTTGGGCTCTGTATGAGGAATTCTTGGGGTCGAAATGGGGAAATTTTGGGTTTTCTATTGGGAATTTTTTTGAATTTTGAGGCAAATGCAGTAATTTGGGGAATTTCAGGTCCAAGTGTGGGAATTTTGAGGTCTCTAGAGTGGATTTTGGAGGAATTTTGTGTCCAAACATGGGAAATTTTGGGAATTTTAGTTCCAAATGTCGGCAGTCTTGGCAATTTGGTTCCAAAGGTGGGATCTTTTTTCCAGATTTCCTCTTCAAGTTCATGGTGATTGGCAGCGCCAGCACCGGCAAGTCCTACCTGCTGCAGCCATCCATCAAGAGCAAGTGTAGGAAATTCTGGGAATTTTCAGGGATTTTGGGAATTCCGGGTGGTCAGGGGATTTGGTGGATTTTGGGGGGGATTTTTGGAGGGATTTTTTTAATATATTTCTGGGCATTTCAAGGGTTTGTTTGGTTGGTTTTTTGTTTGGTTGTTTTTCAGTTTCTGGGTGGTTTTTGTTGGGTTTAGGGAATTTTTTGAAATTTGGAAAATATTATTGGCATTTTAGGGGGAATTTTCAAGGTTTTTCCTTTTTTTTAGCCATTTTGATGCTTTTTCAGTTTTTTTTTTTTTTTAATTTTGCTTTTTTGATGTATTTTGTATGATTTTTGTTTGAAATTTTAGAATTCTGTTTCCCTCTGGGCTCTCCCCCATCCTGCAGCATTTTGGGGCATTTCCTGTCACTTCTGAGTCATTTTTGGTCACTTTTGGGCCATTTTTTGCCACTTTTATGGCGTTTTCTGTCATATTGGGTAATTTGGGGCAATTTTGTGGCATTTGGGGAACATTTGAGGGGATTTTTGCTCATTTTGGGGCCATTTTGTGTCATTTTGAGCTGGTTTTTGTAGTTTTGGGGGCATTTCTAGTCAGTTTTTGATCATTTTGGGGCCATTTTCTGCCATTTTGATCATTTTGGGGCCATTTTTGGTCTCTTGAGGGGTGTTTTTGGTGACTTTTGAGCCCTTCTTTGCTGGCTTCAGTCCCTGTCTCAGTCTTGATCTCAGCGCAGTCCAGGTCCCAGTGCCGGTAGCGGTGTCAGTCTTGGTCCCGGAGTGCTCCCGGTGCCAATCTCAGTCTGGGTCCCAGTCCCGGGGCGGTGCCAGTCTTGGTGCTGGTTCCGGCGCCGGTCTTGGTCTCAGTCTTGGTCCCAGTCTTGGTCCCAGTGCCAGATCTGGTGTCAGTTATGGTTTTGGTCTCAGTCCTGGTCCCGGTGCCTTTGTGGCGCCATTCTCAGTTCTGGTGTACTGGTTCTGGTCCTGGTCCCGGTCCTGCAGCGGTGCTGCTCTCAGTTCTGGTGTCAGTTACGGTCTTGGTCTCAGTCCCGGTCCCGGTGCCTCTGTGGTGCCGGTCTCAGCTCCGGTGTACTGGTCCTGGTCCCGGTCCTGCAGCGGTGCCGTTCTCAGTTCTGGTGTCGGTTCTGGTCCCAGGCTTGGTCTCGGTGCCCGTCCCAGAGCAGTGCCACTGTCGGTGCCAGTCTCACATTCGGTGTCAGTCTCAGTCTTGGTGCTGGTGCCAGTTCTGGTCCTGATCTTGGTCCCAGACTCAGTCCAGATACTGGAGATTTTAGGCCCATTTGGGTAATTTTCGGCCAAAGCGTGTTGCGTTGTGGTTTTTGGGAGTGGAGCTGAAGCCCAGAGCCGATAAGCCTCTGCGGTGGAAAGGCCACTTGGGGAAGCTCAGGCGAAGCAGTCAAGCTCACACATGCACACACGCCACGTGGGCAGCTCAGCAAGGAGAGGCCAGAAGGCCTTTGCACTGGATCAGTTCCAGCCAGGTTTATTTCCAGAAGCCCAAGGGGAATCCAGATTGGAAAGGGGAGCACGTGTGCCAGTCTCCAGCTCAAGTGTGAGCTTCAGCAGCCAAAGGCCTTGAGGCACGGGGGCAGAGCAAAGGGCAGGAAAGGTCAGTGTCCTCTAGGGAAAATGGGGCCAGTCCCCAGGAACCCCAAACCAATGGAGACACAGAGGAAAGGAGAAACCAAAGGGCCAGGGGAATCAGGGAGGGGAGAAACTGAGGCAAACCATCGTGTCCAGGGCACCATTGGGAAGTTCTCTGTCTCAGGCTGGGCAGGTGACTCTATGATCTGTCCTGCCAAGGCCAGGCCCTAGGTATTATGGCAAGGGGCTGCAGGGACTCCACACTCAGCATGATTCCAGTTGCTCACAGTCACTCCCAGTCAATCCCATTATGATTCCCATCACCCTCAGTGTGATCCCAGTTCTCCCCAGCATGGGCCCAGCTTTTCCCACTGTGATCCCAGTATGATCTCAGTTTTCCCCAGCATTAGTTCCAGTTGTTCCCAGTTCCTTCCAGTGTGATCCCAGGTGCCCCTGGAATAGTCCCAGTTGCTCTCAGCATGGTCCCAGTCACTCCCAGTTGCCCCCAGTGTAGATCCATCCACTCCAAGTTGCTTGTATTTATGGACCCCCAATGCCCGGTGACTTCTAGAGATGGTCTTGGGCAGAGAGACCTTCAAACTCAATGTGCTCATCCCTTGGTTTCCCGGAAACCATGATTTCTAATTCCCAAACCTTTGCAGGATGGAGGAGGAGGCTGTGAGGAAGAGGAAGGTGCCCTAAGATAGCCAGGCAGGTGAGGAGGAAGTCAGTGCCCCTTTCCCCCTCTCTCCTGCTCCATCTCCCAGCCCAGCATGGCCCCTGGCTGCAGGACAATCCCGCAGCCGACGCCGTCCTGCCGGGGACGCACTGAGGGGATCTCCTTCCCCTTCCCTCTGGCACGGAGGCAAATCCCATCCTCTCCTTGTCCTTCCTCCCCCAGACAAGGAGCTGAGCATGGAGACCAGGGAGGGCAAATGCCCACGACAGATCCTCGTGGAAGAGGCTGTTTTGAGCGGCTCCATGGGGCAGGAATCCAATGGGGAGGAAAAGTCCTGGCAATCCCTCATGAGAAGAGACTGCAAAAGCAGATCACAAGGACCTGAAGAAGAAAGAGCCACCCTGTGCCAGGAAGGCGACCAGAGATGGAGCCAGAGCTCAGACCTGGTGGTCCATGAGCAGCTTCATGATGGGGAGAAGCCCCGCAAGTGCTTTGGGTGTGCCAAGAGCTTCACCTGGCGGTGCCACCTGCTTCGCCACCAGAGGATTCACACAGACGAACGGCCCTACGAGTGTGGGGAATGTGGGAAGAGCTTCAGGAAGAGCTCCAGCCTAATAGAACACCAGAGGATCCATTCTGGGGTGAGGCCCTATGAATGTGGGGAATGTGGGAAGAGCTTCAGTAGGAGCTACCACCTGATCTGTCACCAGAGGATCCACACTGGGGAGAGGTCGTACGAGTGTGGAGAATGTGGGATGAGCTTCAGGTTCCACTCTCACCTGATCTGTCACCAGAGGGTCCACACCGGGGAATTGCCCTATGAGTGTGGGGAATGTGGGAAGAGGTTCAGACAGAGCTCCAGCCTAACCCAGCACCACAAGATCCACACTGAGAAAAGGCCATACAAGTGTGGGGAATGTGGGAAGTGCTTCAGGCACCATAGTTACCTGACCATACACCAGAGGATCCACACTGGGGAGAGGCCCTACAAGTGTTCCGAGTGTGGGAAGGGGTTTCTGACCAGCTCCCAACTCCTTGAACATCAGCAGACACACACAGAGGAGAGGCCCTTCCGCTGCCCAGACTGCGGGAAGGGCTTCACGTGGAATTCCACCCTCACCAGCCACAGCTCCACACCGGGGAGAGGCCCCACGAGTGTGATGTATGTGGGATGAGCTTCATACAGAGCTGTGACCTGATCTGCCACCAGAGGACCCACACTGGGAGAAACCTTATGAGTGTGATAAATGCAGTAAGAGGTTTCCCACCAGCTCCCGTCTCCTCTTGCACCAGTGGATTCACATAGAGGAGAGGCCCTTCCGCTGCCCTGACTGCCGGAAGGGCTTCACACGGAACTGCACCCTCACCATCCACTGGCACATCCACAGCAGGGAGAGGCCCCACGAGTGTCCCTAGTGTGGGAAGAGCTTTTCATGGAGGTCTCACATGACCAGACACCAACTGAGGCACCAGTAAGGGAAGCCCTGCGATTGCCCTCAGTGCAGGAAGACCTTCATGCACTGCTCCAACTGCAGCCCTCACTGGAGGTTGCATGAGAGCCCTCGTGACCCACATTCCTTGTGGTCCATGTTGGGAAGACACCTTGCTGCTTATCTTTTTTTTTTGCCTTATTTTTTTTTGTCTTCTCCCTCTTTGTGTTCCAGAAGCCAAGAGGAATTGGTCTGTCACCTCAAAACCACTCCAATCCCACTGAGAACAACTCAAATTTAACTGACAGGGTTCAATCCCACCCCAAATGGCTTGTTCCCACCTGAGAAAAACTCAATCCCATGCCAAACTTACTTGATTCCACAGCTTCCAGGGTGAGATGGGGTTGGAAGGAGATTGGGAGATGTGGGATCCAAATTGGGAGCAATGGGATTAGGATTGTGTGGGTTTGGGTGAGTGGGATGTATTTGATAGTAAATCAAACATTCAGGGTTATTGATTTCTGTCCCATTCATTTTCAGTCAGTGTCAGTTCTGTTTTCAGTGTGCTACCTTCTCAGCTGATTGTGTTAGGAAAATTAATCCATGCACACCAGAGGTTTATGTCCAAAAAGGAGACAGAGGAGTCCTTTTACTTTATTCAAATAAAGGGAGAGGCCATGGGGCATTTCCCCTGGGGTCTCTCAGTTTTTCGGAGGACGCAGCCTCCTTTTTTATCCTAATAATTTCCTGGCCGCATTTTCCTCTCTCTTTCCCCATTGGCTGAGGTACTTGAGAGGTACAGACTTCCTGAAATGCCTAAGATTCCCCTTTTAATGCATAACCCCCCTAATTTTCAATTTTTATGGGATTTATGGGTTTTTCCCCATTGTTGCTTTCATCTTTCAATATTCATTTACAAACCTATGGTTTGTTTGTAAAGGCAAGTATCTTCTTTTCCATTCATCAACCAATAGAATCGTTCCCATTGTTTCTCTTATCTCTCAGTGCTAGTTTGATCTACCAGCAGACTCAGGGCTTGTTTGTAAAGACAAATCTTGTCATTCCTCTCAATCCCTCCTCTTTTATTTTTAATAATTGTCTTTACAAATTTTAGTTATCATTGACTATTTTTTGTCCTTGTGTCTTTTTTGGTTTTGCAATTATTTGCAGTGACATCCATTTCTGTCCTTTTGTAGCTCTCTCTGGATCATTAGGCTTGGCTACTACCTGCACCCCTTTGATCACATGTTGAATAAGTTGTACTAAGCAAGGGATCATGCATGGTAAAAAGATTAGAGTTGCTCTAACATATGAGAGGAAAGAAAAAATTTGTTTAACTCATAGTTCACCGGGTAACTATGAAAACATGTCCCAATCTATCTTTTTTATATTTGGACTGGCACATGAGCTAACTTATTTTATTCTTTTTGTTATTTGTTTTACTACTTTTCTATTGTCATCTATTTGCAAACAGCAGTTTGAGTCATTTAATTTGTCACACACTCCTCTTTCTTCTGCTAATAAATAATCTAATACTATCTGATGGTGGAATATTGCATTTCTAAGCTCTAACATAAGGTTTTTACTTGCAGTTACATCCCAGATCTGTTTTGTTGGATTTGGACTAGAACCTATTAAAAAAGGGTCCGAGTTCCATTCCGGCACTGCCACTTCTACTGATAGTCCCAAACAACATGTGTCCTACTTGTGGAATTATCTCAGGGGCAGCTTAAAAATAAAGGGTCAAAACCCCTATCCTTTCCCACTGCTTTACAGCCTTCAAAATTCTTTCGGTGATTATGGAAGGAACACCTTACCCAGCTACCATTAGTGAGCTTAACATATGTTTGATTCTATCTGCCTTGATATCAGGAACAATCATAAGGAGGGCAGTTGGGGGTCCAACAATCTAAACTGAAAGATAAAGTCCAGTCGCAGACACTTTTTCCTACATATACGCCTCCTGTTCTATTTAGACAATAAATGCCTCTTTCAGAGGAATGAAGCCGCCATGGACTTCCTTCCTCATCGCAAAATCCTGTTCCATTATTGACTTCACTCAGGGTGCTAACCCACCATTTGGGTTCGACTGGGCTGGCCACCCATGGGCAGTCGTCAGATCCCCCTGGCCCTCCGCAGACCCACCAATTGCTACGGTTAAAGGTTTTTGCTACTTCTTCTCCTAAGATTAAAAAATTATTTTCCTACTTTTGGCCTTAACTTAACTGACAATATAAAAGTAAGATTATTAAGAGAAACATTCTAATGGTGTAATCTAATTTTCTAACTTAATTTTCGCTTTCACGTTGTCTTCTACACCACCTGTGGCGAGCGAAGGCACAGAAACAGCTTAACATAAAGAAACCAATGACAGCGAGGATTGGCCCCCAGTGACTGGAGATCTGAGAGGAGGGATGTCCACACAAACTATTTCAGCAGGCAGTCTGTGGGTAGGCACACGAGGCTTCCCCCGATGTCGACGCACTGGCTACTGCTCCAGTCCACTCCTGCGGAGTGTCAGTCGTGGCTTCCTGTCCTTCTCTTCCAGCTGAGATGTCCAAATCTCTGGGGCCTCAGAGACCTTGACCCGAGTGTGGTGGGTGCACCCGTGTTCTGCTGTCTTGACGGCTGTTTCTGTGGTCAGCAACACTTGGAAAGGTCCATGCCACTTAGCCACTAGTGGCGCTTCTTTTTATTCCTTAACTAGGGCTTAATTTCCCGGTGGGATGTGAACAGCAAAGTCCAAAGGCAGGGTCTGTGCCAGCTGAGCTTCCTGTGGAAGAGATTTCACAAGAGACAGTATCCTGGCCATATATTGTTTTAAATATACATCACTTATCTCTACCCCCCCAACTAGGCTGGGAATTGTAAGGGTAAGGAATTCTAAACATCAGTTCAAAGGGAGATAATTGAATATCTCCCCTGGGTCTAGCCCTTATCCTTGCTAAAGCCAGTGGCAAGAGCCGTACCCATGGCATCTTAGTTTCTGTCACTAGCTTCAAAAGGTGTTTCTTTATTTCTTCATTCATCCTCTCCACCCTGCCAGAACTCTGGGGATGCCAGGGGGTGTGGAGATTCCATCTTATCCCTAGAGCAGTCATAACTCCTTGAAGAATTTTTCCTGTAAAATGAGATCCCCTATCTGAGTCTATTGCTTCCACAATCCCATATCTTAGAATTATTTGTTTTAAAAATACTTTAATAACAGATCCTGTAGTTGCTGAAATGGCAGGAAATGCTTCTGGCCACCCTGTTAACTGACATACTATTACCAGAAGGTATTTAAACCTTGCCACTCGTGGCATTTCGATAAAATCCACCTGGCATCTCTGGAAGGGATGTATAGCCCAAGGCCTCCCTCCCCTGGCAAGTTTCTTTGTAACTCTGTTATTGGTTTTAGCACAAATCAAACAACCTTCAATAGCTCGCTTTGCCAGGGTAAAAAGACCCACAACAGCAAACATTTTGAGGGATGCTTCTACCAGTCCTCGAGAGCCCCAATGACTCCCTTCATGGAGTTGTTTTAATAACTGTAAGGCCTGAGCTTTTGGTATCCACTGTTTACCATCTCTTGTAAACCAATTACCGTGTTTTTCCTCTGCCCTACTCTTTTTAATTGTCTCAAGTTCTGGTGAAAAAGACAGTTTTTCTGGCAGTGATGCAGTTACTGGGAGCAAGGGGAGGATCTTAAGAGATTTCTGGTGACAATGCAGCTTTTCGAGCTTCTTTATCAGCCAGTTGGGCTCCTATTGCCTGCTCTGAGCACTCTGCCTGGTGTCCCATAACGTGTATTATTGCTACCCTCCTTGGTTAAGTTCACTACCTCTAATAGGCCAGAGATTAAGTTCTCATGAACTAACTTCTTTCCCCTGCAGGTTAATAAACCTCTTTCTTCCCATAGTTTCTTTAATGCATGTATCACCCTATGTGCATATTTAGAATCAGTAAAAACATTCACTGTCTTGTCCCGGTATAATTCACAGGCTCTCACAAGCGCATACAGCTCTGCTGTCTGAGCTGACCAGGTGGGCGGTAACCTCCCCCCTTCATTTAATTGCTTTTTATTCACGATAGAGTGTCCTGTAAATCGTTTCCCTTCTATCACCCTTGAAGACCCATCAATAAACACATTTTTTCTTCCTTTTGTTCTTACTCAAAGACAAAATACTGTTTTACTATCATCTGTAATCAGACACCCCCAGAAAGCATCCTTTAAGTCCAGTACTGAATAATACTGGTGTGAAGAAGGGATCTGATTCAGGATTGCATAGGGAGCCGGAACTGTGGGATGCCTTGATTTGACAATTTCATTGATTATTCTTAAATCCTGCACCATTGTGTAGGTTCTATCTGGTTTCTTAACTGGCAGGATAGGGGTGTTATAGGGAGACCTACACGGCCCTAAAAAGACCTTCCTTTAGCAGGGACTCAGGGACAGTCTGTAACTCCTTTCTTTCCTTTCCTTGAAAGAGGGTATTGCTTTTTAGACACTACTTGTCCTGGTTGTTTCAAAGTAATTTGGAGAGGCTCTATGTCTAGTTTTCCATATTTTCCTGGAGCTGCCTACACTTCCAGATTTATTTCAGCATAAGCCTTCTCAGACATTTTACACAAAGATATCACAGTGTTGGACTCTGTGTCATTTTTTACAATACTAATTTGCATTCCCACTTTAGCCATCAAATCCCTTCCCAGTAAATTACAATCACAATTAGGAACAGGAATTGGTGTATTTCAAACCTTTCCCCCACATCTATTAATAGTGGTTGAATAAAATACACTTGCTCATCTTTTCCACTCACTCCTTGAATGACTAATGATCTCTTTTTTAATTCCTCCCACCAGGTATAAAATTTAAAATGGATCGAGAGGCTCCTGTATCTACCAGAAAACACACTTCCTCTTGATCTGGACCCACCTCAAAAGTTATCAAGGGCTCCTGAGTGGTGGGTCCTTGATATAATGGGAGCCCCCGACACCCCTAACAATCCATTTTCATTACCCTCCTGAGGGTCCAGCTGTTTCTGCGGACACTCCCTTTTCCAATGCCCTTCTGCCCGGCAGATAGCACACTGGTTCCTTCTCAACTGCTGTTTGGGTCGGCTCTCCCCTGCCGAGGAGGGAATGAATGCCTCTGCCACTCCCCTGTGGCTGACCCTGTCCCCTCTGTCCTGGGGGACCCCTTGGACCCTGCAGTTTATTTTTCGGTGGCTGCAAAAACTCTGCTATCATCTCTGCCGTAGGTTTTACCTTTTCCTCATCCCTCCTTACATATATCTGCTGTGTTTTTCTAACTAGTTCCTCTAGAGGCTTGTTCTGCCACTCTTCATCTCTTTGTACCCCTTTCCGTGTGTCAGGCCAGGCCTTTGTAACAAATTGTACCTTCAACAGTGTGTCAAAGGCTGGTCCCTCCGGATCCATCCCCCCCCCGCCCTGTTTCCTCAAGGCCTCTCTAATCCTCTTTAACCAATGAGAGGGGCTTTCATGTTTCTCCTGTTCTAAGGACATAGCCTCAGCTCTGTTGTTAGTTCTGGGAACTGCTGATTTAATTGCCCTAATTAAATAAACACGGTAATTGCAGAGGCGAGCCAAACTGGTCTCCTCATTTGGGTTCCACTGGGGGTCCACCTGGGGGATGGCATCATCCACTGTAGGTACATTAGGTCCAGCCCCCCCTGCTGCTTGTGGATGTTCATCCTCCCACAGCTGCCGAGCTTTCTGCAAAATCATTCATTTCTCTGATGACCCAAACAAAATCCCCAGGAGAAAATCCCAATCCTTCCATGTATAATCCGTGTTTCCTAAATATTCTTCTATCTTTTCCCCCAGCCCTATGGAATCATCTAAATATGGGAGTAATTCTTTTTTCAACCCCCTTATATCCTGGGTAGTAAGTGGTACAATTACAAACCCAAACCCTCCCCCCAACCCCCCAAATGAACTTGGCGGAGTGGCATCTGGCGTACCCCTGTCTCTTTGGGTCTGGGGGGCTTCTGATGTGCTCAATTGATTTCCTCTTCTAGTTCTACGTGGTGGTATGATAGGCTGCTCCCTTCCCCCTACACCATTATTATTCTCAGGTGGGGCCATAGGAACAACATTCCCCTGATCCCTTTGCTCTGGGAGTTGAGGATACAGGGGACCTACAGCTGGTCCTGGTTCAGCTGGCAACATTGGAGGACAAGACAGGGGAAAGTACTGAAGAACATCCCAATTCTCCCCAGTTCCCCTTTCCTCCTTTTTTTCCTCTTCTCCCTTTTTCTTTAACACTTACGTTTCTTTTGTTGCTTGTTTAAACCATATCAATCTACATTCTCTTTCAATCTATCTTTTCAAATTCTCCTCTAAATACTTTAACAAAATTCTACACAAACAAATTCTGTCTGTTCCACAAGGTGGCCACATAAGCCCCTTTGGCAACTTATACTCCGGCCACACAAAATAACACTATTTTACCATCATCTCCATAGTTACCTCTGGGTGAATGCATAGTCTATCCCAAGACCTCAGCATTCTTCCCAAGGGACTCTCGGGGGTATTATGGGATCGTCATCCCTTTTGCCGGGGCCCCTTCCCGGCTTTATCCTAGCAACCCTCCATGGGTGCTGTGTTTCACCTGTGCTACCCTCCATGGGTGCTGTGTTTCACCTGTGCTGCCCTCCATGGGTGCTGTGTTTCACCTGTGCTACCCTCCATGGATGCTGTGTTTTACCTGTGCTGCCCTCCATGGGTGCTGTGTTTTACCTGTGCTACCCTCCATGGGTGCTGTGTTTCACCTGTGCTACCCTCCATGGGTGCTGTGTTTCACCTGTGCTGCCCTCCATGGGTGCTGTGTTTCACCTGTGCTGCCCTCCATGGGTGCTGTGTTTCACCTGTGCTGCCCTCCATGGGCGCCCTCCCAGGTTTGCTCCCCGAAGATCCCATTTTACTCACCGGTGAGATTTTCAGTGGTCCTTCCCTGCGGACTCTTCATGGACCCCCCTGGTCCGCCACTCGTCTGTCTCCTGGACAGTCTCGGGAACCCAATCGATCGCCCGGTGCCGGCCGCCACCAAGGGGAGCTGATCACCGAAACTGGGTGAGGCGCCTTCAGCTCCGCTCGCTGCCCGCCGCCCCGGACAGTGGAAATATCCCGGACGAGTCCCAGAATTGTTAGGAAAATTAATCCACGAACACCAGAGGTTTATGTCCAAAAAGGAGACAGAGGAGTCCTTTCTCTTTATTCAAATAAAGGGAGAGGCCATGGTGCATTTCCCCTGGGGTCTCTCAGTTTTTCGGAGGATGTAGCCTCCTTTTTATCCTAATTTCCCGGCAGCATTTTCCTCTCTCTTTCCCCATTGGCTGAGGTACTTGAGAGGTACAGACTTCCTGAAATGCCTAAGACCTAAGATTCCTTTTTTAATGTATAACCCCCCGCTAATTTTTAATTTTTATGGGATTTATGGGTTTTCCCCATTGTTGCTTTCATCTTTCAATATTCAATTTCATTTACAAACTTATGGTTTGTTTGTAAAGGCAAGTATCTTCTTTTCCATTCATCAATCAGTAGAATCCTTCCCATTGTTTCTCTTATCTCTCAGCGCTAGTTTTATCTACTAGCAGACCCAGGGCTTGTTTGTAAAGACAAATCTCATTCCTCTCAGGAGGCTGAGGAAAGGGCGGGAACTGTGAGGGGACAGGGCACGCCCAAGGGGATGCACAGTGGTAAAAGGGCCTTGTTTGGCCTAAAATTACCCAAAAGGGCCTAAAATTGTCCAAAGGGGTCTAAAGTCCAGTCTAAGCCAAATCATGTTTAGCCTCAAATCACCCAAGGAGGCCAAAAATACCCACAAATCTGCCTAAAATCATCTAGAGGGCCCTAAAATCCACCCTAAATATACATGGTTTGGCCTAAAATCAGCCAAATGGGGTTAAGATCATCCAAAGGAATCTAAAATCCAACCAAAGGGACCTAAAATTACCCAAACGGGTCTAAAACCACATAAAATGGCCTCAATTCACCCTTATATCTCCCAAAATGGTGTAAAATCCACCCTGAAAGTACCTGGTTTGGACTAAAAATAACCAAATGGGCCTAAAATACATGCTAAACCCCACCAGATTTGGTCTAAAATCACCCAAAGGGACCTAAAATCCACCCTAAAAGGCTAGAAATCATTCCAAGGGATACAAAACCCAGCCTAAACCTGTCCATTTTGCGCCAAAATCACCTAAATGGGCCTAAAATCTCTGGGACCAGGATTGAGACCAAAATCAGCACCAGAACTGACACCAGCACCATGACTGAGACCAACACTGGATTGGAAACTAGCACCACTCTGGGACCACCACTGGGACAGAGACCAAGACCAAAACCAGCACCAGAACTGGCACTGGGACAAAGACTGAAACTAAGACCGACACTAGGACCGGCACTGGGAGCCCTCCAGGACTGTTCCAGGACTGTGGCCAGAACCAAGACTGGGAGCACTCCAGGACTGAGACCGGAACCAGCACAGAGACTGGCACTGCTCTGAGATTGGGACCAAAACTGAGATTGGCACTGGGAGCACTCCGAGACCATGACTGGCACTGGTACTGGCACCGGAACTGGGACTGCTCCAAAAACAACACAGACCAAGATCAGGACTGAAACCAGAACCAGCACCAGCAGAAAGACTGGGACCACTCAGGACCGAGACTGAGACCAAGACTGGCACCGTTCTGGGATCGAGATCGACACCAGGACCAGAATCAGCACCAGGGACTGAGACTGGGATCAAGGCTGGAACTGGGACAGGGATCAGACCCGGAATCGTTCCAGGATTGGACGTGGAATTGTCCCCAGGATCACTCCGGGACTGCCACTTTTGTTCTGAGGAGTTTTAGCTGTGCCCCTGGGGAGGACTGGGAGGGAATGGGAAAGACTGGGAGGGACCTCTGGGCCAGGTGGGACCCCCTTGGTTCACATTATTCCTGTGAAGCAATCCCGGTCCATATAACCCCAGTTTGTATGATCCCAGCCTCTATAGTTCAGATCCAGATGGTCCCAGTCTGTACAATCCCAGTCCATGTGATCCCAACCCATACAATCCCAGTCTACAAGGTCCCAGCCCACAATGTCCTGATCGATATGGTTCCAGTTTGTGCAGGCCCACTCAGTAGGATCCCAGTCCACAGGATCCCAGTCTGTCTGGTCCTGCATGGCACACACTCCAAGAATCTGGAATTCCAGAGCTGGCACAGAGTGACAGGAGAGAAAGAAGGACAAAAACACAATTAGCTGAGAAGGCGGCACTCTGAAAACAGACCTGAAGCTGACTGAAAATGAATGGGATAGAAATTCAATAGTTCTCAAAATTTTATTTACTATCAAAACACATCCCACCCACCCAGCCCCACACAATCCCAATCCCATCACTGCAAATTTGGATCCCACTTCTCCCAATTTTCATTCCAACCCCATCTCACCCTGGTGGCTGTGGAATCAAGTAAATTTGGCACAGGATTGAGTTTTCCTGAGGTGGGAATAAGGCATTTTGAAGTGGGATTGAGAGCTTTTGGGTTAAAATAGAGTTCTTCTCAGTGGGATTGGAGTGGTTTTGAGGTGACAGATCGATCCCTCTTGGCTTCTGGAGTGCAAAGAGAGGAAAAAGACAAAAATATTAAGGCCAAAAAAAGAGGATAACCTGCCAGGTGTTTTCCCAACATGGATCACAGGGAATGTGGGTCACCAGGGCTCTGCCCCACGTTGGTCTTCCAGTAGAGGATGGAGTTGGAGCAGCACACAAATCTCTTCCTGTACTGGGGGCACTTGCAGAGCTTCCCTTAGTGGTGCCTGCATTTGTGTTGGATCAAGGCTGAGCTCCGTGAGAAGCTCTCCCCACAATGGGGACACTTGTAGGGCCTCTCCCTGGTGTGGATCTTCTGGTGGAAGTTCAGGTTGCCTCTGTGCCTGAAGCTCTTACCACATTCCCCATGTTTGTATGGCCTTTCGCCAGTGTGGATGTTCTGTTGCTGAATCAGGGTGGCTCTCTCTCTGAAGCTCTTCCCACATTCCCCACACTCGCAGGGCCATTCCCTGGTGTGGGTCCTCTGGTGACATATCAGGTTGGAGCTGTCTCTGAAACTCATCCCACATTCCTCACATTTGTGGGGTCACTCCTGCATGTGGATGTGCCGGTGCCTGTTGAGGTTTCCATTCTGCCTGAAGCCCTTCCCACAGTCAGGGCAGTGGAAGGACCTCTCTGTGTGCATGCTCTGGTGTACGAGGAGATGGGAGCTGGTCTGAAACCTGTTCCTGCATTTATCACACCTGTAGTGTCTCTGCCCAGTGTGGATCTGCCTGTGGGTGATGAGGGTGGAGTTTTGCTTGAAGCTCTTCCTGCAGTCTGGGCAGTGGAAGGGCCTCTCCTCTGTGTGTGTCAGCAGATGTACAAGGAGCTGGGTGCTTATCAGAAACCAACCCCTTCCCACACTCGGAACACTTGTAGGGCCTCTCCCCAGTGTGGATCCTTTGCTGGAAGTTCAGGTTGCCTCTGTGCCTGAAGCTGCTCCCACATTCCCCACACTTGTACAGCCTTTCGCAGCTGTGGATGTTCTGGTGCTGGATCAGAGTGGCTCTCTATCTGAAGGTCTTCCCACATTCCCCACACTTGTAGGGCCGTTCCTCTGTGTGGGTCCTCTGGTGCTGGATCAGGTAGAAGTGTGACCTGAAGTTCATCCCACATTCCCCACACTCATGGGGCCTCTCTCTGATGTGGAACCTCTGGTGCTGGATCATGGGTGGAGCTGTCTGAAGGTCTTCCCACATTCCCCACACTGATAGGGCTTCTCCCCAGTGTGGATCCACTGGTGGACAATCAGGTGGAATCTCTTTCTAAAGGTCTTCCCACATTCCTCACTAATGGGGTTATTCCACTGTGTGAATCGTCTGGTGGCGAAGCAGGTGGCACCGCCAGCTGAAGCTCTTCCCACACTCCAAGCACTTGTGGGGCTTCTTCCCACCATGAAGCTGCTCATGGACCACCAGGTCTGAGCTCTGGCTCAATCTCTGGCCCCCTTCCTGGCACAGGGTGGCTCTTTCCTCCTCAGATCCTCGCATTCTGCCTTTGCAGCCCCTTCTGGTGAGAGATCTCCAGGGCTTTTCCTCCCCGTTGGATTCTTGCAGTGTGGAGGTGCTCAAAATGGCCTCTTCCACGAGATTCTGCTGTGGGGATTTGTCCTCCCTGGTCTCCATCCTAAACTCCTTGTGTGGGGGAGGAAGGACAAGGAGAGGATGGGATTTGCCTCTGTGCCAGAGGGAAGGGGAAACGGATCCCCTGTCTACTCAGTCCCTGCTCTCCTCAGGATGCTGGGAGTCCCAGGAACCCAAAAAGCTTTACCCTCTTCTGTGCTCCCACATACGAATACTGGGAGTGACTGGGCTCATACTGGGAGTGCCGAGGAAACTGGAACCACATGGGAGAGGTAACAGGGCTCATACTGGGAGCAGCCACTTCAGGCACTGGGACCCCTGAATCCATTTCCCAGCCATCCCAGCTCTCCACCCCAGTAGCCTCCACCAAGATCCCGGGAATCCCAGGGGTCCCCCCATCTCGGGGTCTCCAGTTTGTGGTTCCTGGAGTCTCCTCTGTTTGGGGTCCCGCTTAGGGAAGCCATGGCTCTCCCGGGGCTCCCCAAACCCCGTGTCCCCTCGCTCCCCCCGGTCCCACGCGCTCCCCACGTGGCCCCAGCAGACTCGGAGGGCCCGGCCCAGGAAGCTCAACCCCCACTGTGGGGGGACCTGCATCCTCCCGCCCCTGCAGGGGCTCTGCCACCACCGGGGCCCCAAAAAATACCACCCGGGGAGCCCTTGAAGTCCCCATGAAGGGCATCTGCAGCTCAGCTTTGGAGCCCTACAAGCTCCAAACATCCTCCCCAAAAACCCCCAACCCAAGGATATCTGGGGCGAGATCCCCCTCCCTGGCCACCTGTGGGATGGGGGGCTATCATCCCGGGCATGCTGTGTGTTCAGGGAGCGCTGGAGCTGCCTGGTCTGCCCTTCTCCTCCTGTTCCCTGCTGCTGCTCTGCCTCTTCCTCCTTCCTCCTCCCCCATTCGAACCCTGAACTGTGGAGGGTGGGGTCAAAGAAAGGGTGGGAATTATGAGGGGGAATGGGCACGGCCAAGGGGCCGCATGGTCCTAAAAGGGCCCGGTGTGGCCTAAAATCACCCAAAAGGGCCTAAAATCCACCTGAAATCAGCCTAAGATCTCTGGGACCAGGACCAAGACTGAGACTGACACCGCAACTGAGACTAGCACCGCTCTGGGATCAAGATCAACACTGAAACTGAAATCAGCACCGGGAGTGCTCCGGGACCAAGGTCGGGACCTGGACTGCTCTGGGACCTCCGCATTTGCTCGGGGGGGGTTTTGGCCGCACCTCTGCCCAGTTTGTACCGGGCCCTTCCCGGCTCCAGAAGCAGCAGAACAATCCTCGTTGATCATAAACCCCACCAGAGCACCCTAAACTCCCCTAGTTGCTCCTAAACCTTTCCCAGTCACTCCTAAACCCCACAGGACATCCCCAAGTCTCCTCCAGTAGCTCCTAAATCCCCCCAGTCCATTCTAAACCCCCCAAATTGCTCCCAAACCTCCCTGGATGCCCCCCCGCCAGTCTTTCGTAGACCCTCCCAGTTGTCCTAAAACCCTGTGAGTTGCTCCTAACCCCTCCCAGGACACTCCCAATCCCCCAAGATGGTTTTGGGGGGTAGCGGGTGCTTTATTACATTTGTACAATGGTGGCGCTGGGGCCCCTTCAGCTCTCTATGGCTTGTGCTGGGGGAAAGTGGGGGCTGGGACCCAAAAATTGGGATTCGTGGGGAGCCAGGACCCAAAAATTAGGAGTTTGGGGAAGCCAAGACCCCACACTTGGGGTTTGCAGGGCCCTGGAACCCCAAAAAAGAGGTTGGGGGGGCAGAACCTGAAAACCAGGCATGGGACCCTAAAATTGAGGCTTGGGAGGGCCAGGACCCCAAAACTGGGGTTCGGGACCCAAAGCCAGGGTTTGGGGGGGGACAGGACTCCAAAATTAGGGTTTGAAGAAGCCTGGACCCCAAACCCAGGGCTCGGGACCCCAGACCTGGGGCTCAGGAGCATCGGCACCCCAAAATTTGGGTTTTGGGGTGGCCAGTTTCATAGTCAGGGTTCTGGGGCATCACTTCTGCCAGGGCCAGTTGGGGGCATGCTGGGGGAGTCCCTCATTAGTGGAGGAGGTCCTGGGGCCACTGGGCCAGCTCAGCATGTTCCTGCACGCTGGCCACTAGCACCCAGAGCCAGCCCTGCATGTCCTCCTAAATGCCAAAAAAGGGGTCAGGGACCCTGGTGTGTTCCTGCATCCTGACCACCAGTGCCCACAGCCAGCTCTGCATGCCCTCCTAAAATTTGGATCAGATACCCAAAAAAATGGGGTCAGACACCCCAAAAGTGGAATCAGATCCATCAAAATCAACATGAGTCCCCAAAAAGGGGATCAGATACCACAAAAGTGGTGTTGGACCCATCAAAACCATCATCAGATCCATCAAAATCAACATGAGATCCCAAAATTACATCAGATACCCCTAAAGTGGGGGCAGCTACCCCAAAAATGGGGTCATTTCCATTGAAATCACCATGAGACCTAAAAAAATGGGGTTAAGGACACCAAAATGGGGTCAGGGATACTGGAAATTGATTTAGAGACCCAAAAATGGGATCAGGGACACCAAAAACATAATTAGGGACACCAAAAATGGGGTTTGAGACCCCAAAATTGGCATCAGACCCATCAAAATCAACATGAGATCAGAACAACCAAAACCACCATGACACCCCCCAAAACCACCATCAGACCCTCCAAATCAGCATCAGACACACCAAAACCCCACAACCATGAGACACCCCCAAAACCCCAAACCCACCATGAGACACCCCAAAACCATCATCAACACCCCCCCCAAAAAAATGAGACCCCCCCAAACCATCAAATATCCTAAAACCACACAACACCCCTCAAGCCCACCATGAGACACTCCAAACCACCATGAGACCCCGCCAAAACCCTACAAAGACCCCGCCAAGTTGCACCTTGTCTTTGGCCTGCAGTAGGAACTTGCTCCTGTTGCTGGTCCTACGAGACAGGGACATTGTCACCGTGTCCACCCGGATTTCAGGGTATCAGAGCCACCAAAGTCAACAGGAGACCCCAAAAATAGTGTCAGATATCCCAAGTGAAATCAGAACCACCAAAATCAACATGACACCCCAAAAGTGGCATCAGACACCCCAAAAGTGGCATCCGAACCCACCAAAATCAACAGAAGACCCAAAAAAGGGTGTCACCCCAAAACTGGCAATCCCAGGGGTCGCCCCCTCTTGGGGTCCCCACTTTGCACTTCTGGGGCTCTCTTCTCTCCGGGGTCCCTCTTAGGGAAGCCGCGGCTCTCCCGGGGCTCTCCAAACCCGGTGTCACCCCTGCCCATCCTGCCGGTCCCGTGCGCTCCCCACGTGGCCCCGGCAGAGTTCGGAGGGCCCTGCCCCGGAAGCCCAACCCCCACCGCAGGGGGGCCTGCATCCCCCCACCCCCAAAGGGGCTCTGCCGTGACCGGGAGTCCCCAAAAACACATCCTGGGGAAGCCCCGGAGGGACATCTGTGGCTCAGCTTTGGAGCCCTGCAAGCTCCAAACATCCAAACCCAGGGACCCTATCCCAGGATATTTTGGTCCAGCTTCGTGTTCCCCCCCCCACCCCCCCCCCACCCTGGGCACCTCTGGGATGGAGGTGATGCTCCTGGGCATGCTACAGGTTCAGGGAGCACAGGAGCCACCACCCTTCTGCTCATCTTCTCCTCCTGCTCCCTGCTGTCACTCCACCTCTTTCTCCCTCCTCCTCTTTGCCGCACCCCACGCCGCCCCCCCCGCCCCCCCTGCCCCTTCCCCGCAATCTGAACCCAGAACTGTGAGGGCAGGGTCAAGGAAAGGGCGGGAACTATGAGGTGAATGGGCGTAGTCAAAGGGACATATGGTCCTAAAAGGGCCCAGTGTAACCTAAAATCACCTAAATGGGCCTAAAATTGTCCAAAGGGGCCTAAAATCCACCCTAAACATCACGTTTAGCCTCAAATCACCCAAAGAGGCTTAAAGTCCCAACAAAGTCACCTAAAATCACCCAAAGGGCCCTAAAATCCACCCTAAATACACATTGTTTGGCCTAAAATCAGCCAAATGGGGTTAAGATCATCCAAATGAGTCTAAAATCCAACCAAAGGGGCAAAATATTGTCCAAACCGGTTTAACCACCCCCCCCCCCCCCTAAAATGGCCTCTTAAATCTCCTAAATGGGCATAAAATCCACCACGAAAATACCTGGTTTGGCTTGATATTATCCAAAGGGACCTAAGGTCCAACCTAAAGTCTTGGGAAGGATGAAACTAGAAAGCCTTATAAATATTATTGCTTAGATTTTGAGAATATGAAACCTTTAAGTGAAATAGAATTGAAAGCAAGTTTCGATGTCTGAGATGTCCTAGTTACTGAATGTCTGGAAAACAATGGCATGGACAGCTGAAGGTAATCCTCCCTTGATTTAACAATGCCCTTCTCTTTACCGAAAGTCCAAGGGTCAGAGCAGATCCTGCTAGCTTGGCAAGAGGGGTTCGAAGAGCAACTCTTAAAGTGTAACACATAGGGTAATGTAATGATTCTTATAGGCTGTATGTAAATGCTATAGGATTTGTATCTTGTACTAGATTGGTTAGTGTAAATTAGAATATTCAGTATGGAAAAGGATTTAATGTATTGTAACAGGAACTTCTCTATCTTCACTCTGCTTCTCTTCGCTCTGCCTCTTCACTCTTCTCTTCCTCTCTGCTCTCTAATACGCTATTAGCTCCTCTTCACTCCCAGACTTTGCCCCCCTTTTGTTCTTCCTAGCTCTCTTCTCTCTCTCATGGGTCTGCTCTGAGCTGTGGCTGGCAGCTCTCAGCAGGGCCCCTTCACTCACAATCTATGCAATAAACCACATACTCTAAGAACGGCCTTGAATCTAGAGATCTCTCGTCACCACCTGTCCCATCTGGCCACACCCCAGGAGGCTTCTACACTAAACTCCATATGATTTGGCCTAAAGTCACCCAAATAGGCCTAAAACCCACCCAAATGGGCCTAAAATCATCCAAAGAGATCTAAAGTCCACCTTAAAACTGCCAAATTTATCCTAAAATCACCCAAACAGGACAAAATCCCACCAGATTTGGCCTAAAATGACCCAAATTTGGCCTAAAACCATCCAAAGGGATGTAAAATCCACCCTAAATCTGCTCAGCTTATCCTAAAATCACTCAAATGGGAATAAACTCCATCAGATTTGGCCTAAAATCAGGCAAAGGGGACTAAAATCCACACTAAAGCGTTGAAAACCCATCTAAAACGTGGACAAGTTTGGCCTAAAATTACCCAAAGGGCCTATAATCATTGCAAGGGATCTACAATCCACGATTAAACCCATCAGATTTGCCCTAAAATCATCAAAGTTGCCTAAAATCCACCCTATGCCAGCCCAGTTTGGCCTAAAATTACCCAAACAGGCCTAAAATCTCTGCAACCAACACAGCAATCATGATCAGCAGCAGAACTGGCACCAGCACCAAGACTAAAACAGACACCGTCACTGCTCCAGGACTGGCCCTAGAACTGACACCAGAACTGAGACCAGGTACCACACTGGCACCGGGACTGGGACCGAGACCGAGACCAAAATTGGCACCAGAACTCGCACTGGAACCAAAACTGAGACCAAGACCGACACTGGGATTGGCACCGAGAGCACTCCTGGACTGCTCCAGGATTGCAGCCAGAACTGTGACTGGGAGCACTCTGGGACTGATACTAAACCAGCACCAAGACTAGCACTGGTCCGGGACCGAGACTGGGATTGGCACTGGGAGCACTCCAGGACCAAGACTGGCACCGGTACCAGTACTGGGACTGGGACCGCTCCAAGACTGAGACCAGGACTGCAACCAGAATCAACACCAGCACCAAGACCGGCACCACTCTGGATGGAGAGCAAGACTGGGACTGGAATCAGCACCGGGAGAGCTCTGGGGTTGTCCTTAGACTGAGACTGAGACTAAGACTGAGACAGGGACCGAGATCAGCAGCAGAATCATGCTGGGACTGGCTCTGGGATCACTCTGGGACCCCCACCTTCAGTTTGGGGAGTTTTGGCCGAAGCCCAGGGCAGAACTGGGAGGGACCCTCGGGGATGGGAGGGACTGGGAGGGACTGTGGGGGAGCCCTAGGTGGAGTGGGACCACCTTGGTTCACATCACTCCAGTGCAGCAATCCCTGTCCATATGATCTCTATCTTTGTAGTGGTGATCCAGACAGTCCCAGCCTGTGAAATTCCAGTCCACATGATCCTAGTTTGTATAATCCCAGTCCATATGAGCCCAACCCATACAATCCCAGTCTACAAGGTCCCAGTTGGCATCATCCTCGTCTGTATGGTCCTGATCCATGTTGGAAATCAAATGGGCAGGAGATCGTTTTAACTCCTTTAAATGCCTTTATCATCATCTCTTTTTGAGGGATGGCTCAGAGAATGCCTATGCCACCACTGCTCCCAATGAGCACCACTGAGGAGGAGGTCTACGTCGACTTTGCCACATGCGCTGCAGAGTCGGGAGCCTTGCCTCGCAGAAGTTCCCAGGAACTCGTTCTAAGTGCCTTTGGTCTAGGGGGTGTCTCCCAGCGAGTGCTTCTCAGATTGGGGTGAAAATCTGGAGAACAGTTGAATGTAGTCTGCAGATGCTTGGGTGCTTTCCTCACCTGGTGCTGCCTTTCATTCCATGGAGGTTCGTGTTGGCTCGTTGTTAGTAGGGGCTGTTAAGTGTCCACCACACTCCGGTCTCAGCAAGGCACTCTGGGAGTTGCTTGATTTCCATAATGGGTGGTGTTAGGTGAGGAATGGGTGAGAAGTGGGTTGTGCCTCTGGGTCGACAGGCAGGCAGGGAGGAGCTGGTAAACAGTAGGCGGTGTCAATGCCGTGACTGACAGGTGGGGAACAGTGGGCGAGGCGCCAGTGGCTTGATGGGTCGGTAGACTAACAAGGGAGCAGCGGAGGCTTAACTTGGATTTAAGGGAAGGGTTTTGGGATCCGGGGAACTGGGAAGGAACTGGGGGCAGGGTACATAATTTTGTAAAGAATCCGGGCTTCGGGGTACAGAAAACAGATAACATCAGTACACAGAACTGATAACCCATACTGGTAACAGATAATACAGATAGCTGATAACTAACAACAGGTAACATAGATGGTTGATAACTTATAAACATTGCACCTTAAAAATTTTATTCCTCTCAATCCATATGGTCCCCATCTGCACAGTCCCAATCTATAGGATCCCAGACCATGTGATCCCAGTCCACATGATCACAGTCTGTATGGTCCTGCATGGCACACACTCCAAGGGTCTGGAATTCCAGTTCCCAGCAAGGAAAAGATCTTCCTGTCCTTGAAGGCAAAGCTCTGAAGAAGGGGCTGAAAGCCAGCATGGTGTATCCCCAAAATGGATCACAGGGAACGTCAGCAGGGCTCTGCCCAATGTGGCTCCTCCAGTGGGGGATGGAGTTGGAGCAGCGCACAAAGCTTTTCCCACACCGGGGGCACTCACAGGGATTCCCTTGCCGGTGCCTCCGTTGGTATTGGGTAAAGGCTGAGCTCCGTGAGAAGCTCTTCCCACACTGGGGGCACTCATAGGGATTCCCTTACTGGTTCCTCCATTGGTGTTGGGTAAAGGCTGAGCTCCGTGAGAAGCTCTTCCCACGCTGGGGATGCTTGTAGGGCCTCTTGCTGGTGTGGATGTGCCAGTGCCTGACAAGGTTGCCATTCTCCCTGAAGCCCTTCTGGCAGTCAGGGCAATGGAAGGGCCACAACTCTGTATGAATCCTCCGGTGCAGGAGGAGACTTGAGCTGGTGGGAAGCCTCTTCCCACACCCAGAACATTCATAGAGCCTACTCCCAGTGTGGATCTGCTGGTGGACGATCAGGTTGCTATGCTGGCTGAAGCCCTTCCCACATTCCCCACACTTGTACGGCCTCTCCCTCTCCCAAGTATGGATGTTCTGGTGCTGGATCAGGTTGGAGCTACATCTGAAGCTCTTCCCACATTCCCCACACTGGTAAGGCCTTTCCCCAGTGTGGATCATCTGGTGGAGGATCAGGTGGAAGCTCCGGCTGAATCTCATCCCACATTCCTCACACTCATGGGGCCTCTCCCCAGTGTGGATGCGCTGGTGGGTGATGACGTGTGCATTCTGCCTGAAGCCCTTCCCACAGCTGGGGCAGCGGAAGGGCCTCTCCTCTGTGTGAATCTGCTGGTGAAGGAGGAGACTGGAGCTGGTCTGAAACCTCTTCCTGCATTTATCACACTCGTAGGGCCTCTCCCCAGTGTGGATCCTCTGGTGGACAATCAGGTGGGAGCTCTGGCTAAAGCTCTTCCCACATTCCCCACACTCATATGGTCTTTCTGCTGTGTAAATCCTCTGGTGGCGGAGCAGGAGGGACCGCCAGCTGAAGCTCTTCTCACACTCCAAGCACTTGTGGGGCTTCTCCCCATCATGAAGCTGCTCCTGGACAACCAGGTCTGAGATCTGACTCAATCTCCGTCTGCCTGCCTGGCACAGGGTGGGTCTTTCCTCCTCAGATCCTCGTGATCTGCCTTTGCAGTCCCTCCTCCAGCAGATCTCTGGGGCTTTTCCTCCCCGTTGGGTTCCTGTTCTGTGGAGGTGCTCAGAACAGTCTCTTCCACAAGGTTCTGCTCCTGGAATTTGTCCTCCCTCATCTCCATGTTCAGCTCCTTGTCTGGGGGAGAAAGGACAAGGAGACAATGGGATTTGCCTCCATGCCACAGGGAAGGAGATCCCCTCAGTGCGTCCCCGGCAGGACGGCATCGGCTGCGGGGTTGTCCTGCAGCCGGGGGCCGTGCTGGGCTGGGAGATGGAGCAGGAGAGAGGGGGAAAGGGGCACTGACTTCCTCCTCACCTGCCTGGCTGTCCCGGGACACCTTCCTCTTCCTCACAGCCTCCTCCTCCATCAGGCCAATGGTTCTGAATGGGAAACCCTGGTTTGGGGGAAAAACAGCGGAGGAGCACATTGAGTTTGAAGGTCCCTCTGCCCAAATCCATCTCTAGAAGTCACCGGGAATCTGGGGTCCATAAAAACTCCCCAAATACCAAGATTCAGCCCAGAAAAAGCTGCCAAGGAGTTCCCTGTCTCTGGTCTCTCCCCTTTGTTGTTCAGGGGTTTCCCCCTGTCCCAGCTGCAGGGGGTCACACCTGTATTGGGGGTCCCCCATCTACTCAGTCCCCACCCTCTCCAGGCTGCTGGGAGTCCCAGGAACCCAAAAAGCCCCCTCCTCTTTGGTCTCCTCAGTTAGGAATGCTGGGGTTTTTTGGGGTCCCAGCATCCCTTCTCCCCTTATTCTCTGCTTTGGGGTGCAGGGGGTCCAAGGAGTTTCCCCTGCCCCCTCTCCAGGCTGTTGAGGGTCCCGCAAATCACACTGCTTCCCCCTCTCTGGCCTCCCATCTTTGGGGTCCTGGGGGCCCAGGGCTGTGCTCCTCCAGGCTGCCTCTGCCAGCAGCTGACACTGGGACTCCCCAACGTCCCCGCAAGGGGCATTTTACAGAATACAGAACGCAGGATGACTTGGTTGAGAGACCTCCAAGATAGTCAAGTCCAACTCAGGTCCTACACTTCAACTATGTACTATGGCACCTGGGAGTGACCAGGAATGACTAGAAGCATGCTGAGGGCAACTCAGGTATACTAGGAGTGTCTGTGACCATACTGGTGTGACTGGAACCACACTGGGAACAGGCTGAACAATGCTGGGGAGAACTGGGGAAAACTGGGACCACACTGGGAGAAACTGGCATCAAGTGGGGGTGACTGGGGCCGCACTGGGGGGAACTGGGCATGACTGGGACCATGCTGGCAGGGACTGGGATCATCTACAGACTGACTGGGACTGTACCAGAGGCAGCTGGGTGCAACTGGGATCACACTGAGAGCAACAGGGAGAAACTAGAACCATGCTGGGGGCAACTGGGATCCTAGTGGGATCACAGTGGAAGCAGCTGGGCTATGCTGGAAGAGACTGGGATCATACAGGATCATATTGGCAGCAACTGGGACTGCACTGAGGGGGACTGGGAGTGGCTGTGAGCACTTGGGATCAGGCTGAAAGCAACTCCAGGAGACTGGGAGTGACTGGGAACATGCTGACAGCAATTGGGATATACAAGGAAAGACTGAAACCATAGTGGGGATAAATGGGAACAACTGGAACCACACTGGATGATAATGGGAGCAGCTGTGCCCATGTCAGAGTCATACTGGGATCCTATTGGAACTGACTGGGATCATACTGGGAGTGACCAGAATATTATTGGGACTATCTGAGAGTGACTGGGATCACACTGAAATCAGACTGGGAGTGACTGGTAATGTGTTGGCCATGACTGGACCGTACTGGGAGTGACTGGGAGCAACCGGGACCACACAGGAAGTGGAGGGAAGACACTCTGGCCATGACTAGAATAATACTGGGAGTATCTGGGAGCAACTGGGGTCATACTGGGGTTGACTGGGTACTACAACAGACCATACTGTGAGTGACTGCGATTGTAGCTGGAGTGACTACAGATGCCACTGTGATCATCCGGGGAGCCCTGGGATTACTGTTTCTGAATGGATCCTGACTAGGGGTTACTGGGAGCTACTGGGCCCATGTTGGGAGGAAAATGTGCACACACTGGGAGCAACTGAAATCCACTGGCAGGTACTAGAACCATGCTGAGGGGACTGAGATGATATCTGGGATCATACTAGGAGCAACTGGGATCATACCTTGGGTGACAGAAACTGGGATCATGCTGGAGGGAACTGGGAGTAACTGGGAAAGACTGGGATCATTCTTAGGTAACTAGAACCTTACTGGGGCAACTGGGAGTGACTGGGATGACTATAAGCATGCTGAGGGCAACTGGTATATACTGGGAATGTTTGGAACCATACTGGCAGTGTCTGGAACCACTCTGGGAAAAACCAAGGACCATGCTGGAATGGACTGGAACCATGCAAACAGGCAACTACACTGTGGGCATCTGGGTGTGACTGGGACCATGCTGAGAGGGACTGGGATATTCTAGGGGCAACTGGGATCATACTGGAGGAACGAGGGAACAATTGGAACACTGCTGAGAAACTGGGATCTTACTGGGATGACAGGGGGAACAGCTGGGTCCATGCTGGGGAGAACTGGGATCACACTGTGGGTGATGGGAATCATACTGGGATTGACTGGGAGTGGCTGTGAGCAACTGGTATCATACTGAAAGCAAACTGGGAGGAAGTGGGAGTGACTGGGAGCATGCTGGGGGTGCCTTGGATATTCTGGGAGAGACAGGCAGTCACAGGGATCATACTGGAGGCCTCTGGGGTCTTGCTGGCATTGACTGGGAGTGCTGAATTAGACTGCAAGTGACTGAGATCGTACTGGGATCATACTGAGTGTCTACAATCATACTGTGGTAAGAGCAGGGATCAGTGGACCCCTGACTGGAGGTTACTGGAGCTATCAGCCCATGCTGGCAAGCAAACTGGGGACACACTGAAGGGAGCAACTTGAAAAAACTGGGGGTAAGTGAACCACACTGAGGTAACTGGAGGTGTCTGGGAACAACTATGAGTATGTTCAGGGCAACTGGGATATACTGGGATTGTCTGAGGCCACTGGAGTGGTGACTGGCACCAAACTGGGAATGAGTCAGGAGGGGGAACTCGGACCATGCTGGGGGAAACTGGGGGCAAATGAGAGTGACTGTGGCCCTGCTGGGAGAGACTTGGATCATAGTGGGAGTGACTAGGACTATGCTAGGGACAACTGGGAGAACTGGGAACACACAGGACAAAAGTGGGAGGAACTGGGAGCAACTGGGAACATGCTGGGGGCAAATTGCATCATAATAGGGAATTACTGGGAGTGACTGGGCTCGTACTGGGAGCAACAAGGATCAGGCAGAGAGCAAGGGGAAGAGACCAGGCTCATACTGGGAGCAGCCACTTCCGGCACCGCGATCCTGGAACCCCTTTCCCGGCCATTCTGCCCCTCCAGCTCCAGCAGCCCCTGCCGGGGTCCCGGCATTTCCCAGGGCCTCCCCATCTCGGGGTACCCGCTTTGCAGTTCTGGGGGTCTCCCCTCTTTGGGGTCCTGCTTAGGGAAGCCATGGCTCTTCCGGGGCTCCCCAAACCCGGTGTCCCCTCGCTGGTCCGTGCTCCCCACGTGGCCCCGGCAGAGCTCGGAGGGCCCGGCCCGGGAAGCCCAACCCCCACCGCGGGGGGACCCGCATCCCCCCGGCCCCCACTGGGGCTCTGCTGCCACCGGGACCCCCCAAAAACACCACCCGGCGATCCCCTATGTCCCACGAGGGCAGCCCGATTCCTCCTCTTGTCTTCTCCTGCTCTTCCCTGCTGCGCTCTGTCTCTTCCTCCCTCCTCCTCCCTCCTCCCTCGTTTGAACCCCGAACTTTGAGGGCGGATCAAGGAAAAAGGGAAGTATGGCAGGAAAGAGGTGGGGTCAGGGACAGGGCGGGAATTATGAGGGGAAATGGGCGTGGCCAAGGGGCACGCATGTGGTAAAAGGGCTCCATTGGCCTAAAACTATGCAAAAAGGGCTAAAATTGTCCAAAGTGGCCCTCAAATCCACCCCTAAACCCGATCAGGTTTGGACTCAAATCACCCAAGAGGCCTACAATCCCCACAAGGTTGGCCTAAAATCACCCAAAGGTGCCTAAAATCCATCTGAAATCCACATGGTTTGTGACTGAAAATAAGCCAAATATGGATAAAACCAACCAAAACCACCCAAAATTTGCCCAACTGGTATAAAACCCACACAAAATGGCCAAAAATCCCCTTAAATCTCCTAAAACGGCATAAATCCACCCTGAAAATACCTGGTTTGGCTTAAATCATCCAAAGGGATCTAAACTTAATCTAAATCCAGATTTGGCCTGAAATCATCCAAATGGGACTAAACTCTACCAGATTTAGCCTAAAATCAGCCAAGTGGACAAAAAAATCCACACTAAAAGGCTTGAAAACCCAGCCTAAACCTGAGGAATTTGGCCTACAATTACTCAAATGGGCCTAAAATCATCCAAAGGGATCTAAAATCCACCCTAAAGCCACCAGAATTGGCCTCAAATCAGCCAAAGGTGCATTAAATCTGGCCTAAGCCTGCCCAGTTTAGCCTAAAATCACCCAAACAGGCCTAAAATCTCCAGGACCTGGACCAAGACCAAGATCAGCACCAGAACTGGCACCAGCAGCAAGACTGACACCGACACAGGATCCGAGACTGGCACCACTCTGGGACCGGCACTGGGATGGAGACCGAGTTGGAGACCGAGACCGGCACCAGAACTGGCGCTGGACCAAGACTGACACTAAGACTGACCACTGGGACGGTTACTGGGAATGCTTTGGAATTGGCACCAGCAACAGGAACAATCCAGGACTGAGACCATGACCAGCACTGGAACCAGCACCAGGACCGGGAGCGCTCCAGGACTGGTCCAGGACTGTGGACAGAACTGAGACTGGGAGAACTCCAGGACTGAGACCAAGAGAGGCACAGGAACCAGCACCGAGACCAGCACTGCCCCAGTACCAGGGCATAGATTGAGACTGAGACTGGCACTGGGAGCACTCTGGGACCAAGGCCAGCACCGGCACCAGCACCAGCTCCATAACCAGGACTGCTCCAACACTGACACCAAAACCAAGACCGAGACTGAGACGGAGGCTGGAACTAGCACCAGCACCAAGACTGGCAACACTCTCGGAGTGAGACTGAGACTGGGACCGGCACTTCTCCGGTATTGAGATAGACACTGGGACCATGCTGAGACCGGGGCCAGAACCAGTAGAGCTATCAGATCCGGGATCAATCTGGGACTGCTGCATTTGCTCCAGGGCATTTTGGCTGTGCCCCCAGGTGGGACTGGGAGGGACCCTCGGGGATGGAAGAAACTGGGAGGGACCCCTGGGCCAGGCGGGACCACCTTGGTTTGCGTCTTTCCAGTGAAGCCATCCCAGTCCATATGATCCAAGTTTGTATGATCCCAGTCTCTATGGTTCGGATCCAGATGGTCCCAGTCTGTGCAGGCCCAGTCTGTAGGATCCCAGTCCGTATGAACACAGTCTGTATGGTCCTGCATGGCACACACTCCAAGGATCTGTTCCCAGCAAGGAACAGATCTTCCTGCCCTTGAAGGAAAAGCTCTGAAGAAGGGGCCAAAAGCCAAGGGCAGCAAGATCCTACAGTGACATTTCACTGCCAGCCTTCAGAACTTCATCCATGCTGGTTTGTAGCTCCTGGATTGGGAATTAAATCAGGGCAGGGTCTTTGGTGGGAGCTGCCCTGGGTCAAGGGAGACACTGAGAGACAGAGCAGGCAGAAGAGACAGGAGGACACAAACACAATCAGCTGAGAAGGTGGCACTCTGAAAACAGAACTGCAGTTGACTGAAATGAATGGGAAAAAAAAAATCAAGAACTCTGAAAGTTTTATTTTCTATCAGACACATCCCACCCACCCAGCCCCACACAATCCTGATCCCACCGCTCCAAATTTGGATCCCACTTCTCACAATCTCCTTCCAACCTGATCTCACCCCGGCAGCTGTGGAATCGAGTAAGTTTGCTGTGGGATTGATTTTTTTGGAGGGAGGAACAAGCCATTTTGAGGTGGGATTGAGCCCTTTTGGGGTAAGATTGAGTTGTTCTCTGTGGGATTGGAATGGTTTTGAGGTGACAGACCAATCTGGAGTGCAAAGAGAGGGAGAAAAAAATTAAGATAAAAACAGAAGGATAACCAGCCACGTCTTCCCAACATGGATCACAGGGAATGTGGGTCACCAGTGCTCTACCCAATGTGGGTTCTCCAGTGGGGGATGGAGTTGGAGCAGAGCACGAAGCTCTTCCCGCACTCAAGGCACTCACAGAGCTTCCCTTAGAAGTGCCTCTGTTGGTGTCTGGTCAAGATAGAGCTCCGTGAGAAGCTCTTCCCACACTGGGGACACTCGTAGAGCCACTCCCCAGTGTGGATCTTTTGGTGACAGATCAGGTCAGAGCCGGTCTGAAACCTCTTCCCACATTCCCAACCCTCGTAGGGTCGTTCCCCCATGTGGATCCTCCGGTGGCGGATAAGGTCTGAGCTCTTCCTGAAGCTCTTCTCACATTCCCCACACTCGTATGGTCTTTCTCCTGTGTAAATCCTCTGTGTAAATCCACCTGTGGCAGAGCAGGTGGCACTGACAGCTGAAGCTCTTCTCACACTCAAAGAATTTGTGGGGCTTCTCCCCATCATGAAGCTGCTCATGGACAACCAGGTCTGAGTTCTGGCTCAGTCTCTGGCCACCTTCCTGGCACAGGGTGGGTTTTTCCTCCTCAGATCCTTGTGATCTGCCTTTGCAGCCCCTCCTCCTGCGGGATCTCTGGGGCTTTTCCTCCCCGTTGGATTCCTGTTCCATGGAGCCACTCAAAACGGCCTCTTCCATGAGGTTCTGCTGCAGGAATTTGTCCTCCCTGGTCTCTATGTTCAGCTCTTTGGCTGGGGGATGAAGGACAAAGAGGGGATGGGATTTGCCTCTGTGCCACAGGGAAAGGGAAGGAGATTACCCCAGTGCATACCCGCAGGACGGCGTCGGCAGCAGGGTTGTCCTGCAGCCGGGGGCCGTACTGGGCTGGGAGATGGAGCAGGAGAGAGGGGGAAATGTCACTGACTTCCTCCTCACCTGCCTGGCTGTCCCAGGACATCTTCCTCACAGCCTCTTCCTTCATCTGGACAAGGGCTGGGAATGGGAAACCCTGGTTTGGGGGAAACCAAGGGATGAGCACGTTGAGTTTGAAGGTCCCTCTGCCCAAGTCCATCTCTAGAAGTCACCGGGAATCTGGGGTCCATAAAAACTCCCCAAAAACCAAGAATCAGCTCTGAAAATGCCTCCCAGGAGTTCCTTGTCTCTGGTCTCTACCCTTTGTTGCTCAGGGGTTCCCCCCTGTCCCAGCTGCTGGGGGTCATGCTTGTATTGGGGGTCCCCCATCTACTCAGTCCCCACCCTCCACAGGCTGTTGGGAGTCCCAGGAACCTAAAAATCTCCCCCCTCTTTGGTCTCCTCATACAGGGATGCTGGAGGTTTTCAGATCCTGGGGTTCATTCTCCGCTTATTCTCTGCTTTGGGGTGCAGGGGATCCAAGCAGTCCCCCCCTCCCCCTTCTCCAGGCTGTTGAGGGTCCCGCAAATCACACTGCTTCCCCCTCTCTGGCCTCCCATCTTTAGGGTCCTGGGGGCCCAGGGCTGTGCTCCTCCAGGCTGCCTCTACTGGAAGCTGCCACCGGGACCCCCCAATGTCCCCTCAAGGGGCATTTGATAGAATGCAGGATGACTAGGTTGGAAGAGACCTCCAAGATCATCGACTCCAACCCACACCCAAACACCTGAACTAGACTGAGGCACTGAGTGCCACATCCAGTCTTTTTTTTAAACACATACAGGGATGGTGATTCACCACCTCCTCAGGCAGACTATTCCAGTACTTTATTGTTTCCATGAAAAAGGTTTTCCTAATAACCAGCCTATATTTTCCTTTGCACAGCTTGAGAATGTGTCCTCTAGTTCTGTCAGTTGCTGCCTGGAGAAGGAGACCCCAGCTGTGTACAGCCACCTTTCAGGAAGTTGTAGAGAGTGATAAGGTCACCTCTGAGTCTCATCTTCTCCAGGCTATACAACCAGAGCTCCCTCAGCTGTTCCTCATAGGGCTTATGTTCTAAGCCCCTCACCAGCCTCATTGCCCTCCTCTGAACACAAACATATCAACATCCTTCCTAAACTGAGGGGCCCAGAACTGGACACAGCACTCAAGGTGCAGCCTCACCAGTGTTGAGTACAGGGGAAGAATGACCTCCCTGCTCCTGCTGGCCACACTATTCCTGTTACAGGCCAGGATGCCGTTGGCTTTCTTGGCCACCAGGGCACACTGCTGGATCATGTTCAGCCAGCTGTCAACCAGTACATCCAGGTCCCTTTCTGCCTGGGCACTGTCCAGCCACACTGTCCCCAGCCTGCAGTGCTGCAGGGTGTTTTTGTGGCCAAAACGCGGGACTTGGCTCTGGGACTTATTAAACTTCTGCCCCATCCATCCAAGTGTTCCAGGTCTCTCGGAAGAGTCCCCTTCCCCTCCAACAGATGCTCCCAGCTTAGTGTTGTCTGCGATTTTACTAATGAAAGACTCAATACCCTCATCCATGCCATCAATAAAAATATGGAACAGAGCTGGCCCCAGCAGAGACCCCTGAGGAGCACCACTAGTGCCTGGCTGCCAGCTGGATGCAGCACCATTCACCATCACTCTCTGGGCCTGGCCATGCAGCCAGTTCCTAAGCCAGCAAAGAGCGCTCCTGTCCAAGCCGTGGGCTGTCAGCTTTTCCAGGAGTATGCTGCGGGAGACAGTGTCAAAGGCCTTGCTGAAGTCCAAATAGACAACATCCACAGCCTTTCCTGCATCCACCAGGTGGGTCGCTTGGTCATAAAAGGAGATGATGCTGCCCAAACATGACCCTCCTAAACCAATGCTGGTTTCGTCTGATTTTCCACTCAGTTTTGGAGTTTTTCTGAGTCGTTGAAAACCGATATAGTCATGGACAAAGACCCTCTAACTAATTAAAGTTAGAAAGTGGTATGTTTATTCACCGCCAGGCGGCACGGGAGTCATCTCCGAAAGGTGTGGCCGCCCCAAACAAGGCTCTTTGCTCCCTATTTATTTTCCAAGATCTTATACAATACATATGCATAACCCCAGCACCTCCCATCCCCCGCTCTGTATTAAAATGAGGCTATTAGTCCTTCGTGCCTGCGCAATTCTTCTCTTGAATTGGGTTGGTGGTCTTTAACTGGGTCAGTGGTCTCAAAGGATGAAGTCAGGAGAGTCTTCATCAGGTCTCTGTGACCCTCTGGCACGATCCTAGGTCCCCTGCTTCGTGATTGATTGATACCAAGTCCAGGTGCTGGCTGTTGTTCTTAGTGGTTTCAATCTGTTCTTATGACGGTTCACTTACTCCACTTTTTCTATAAACAAGCTCATAATATAACAGTTAGCTCTAGCTTGGGCATCTAATAATCATTAACCTACCATTTACTAATCTAACTTACATCTTGATCAATATAAATTGCTTCTAACCCTTAGCTAAAATCTTAACTCTTTAAAATCATGTTTAATTTCCCCACTCCTTCTTCAAAGTTAGTAAATTCTTTTACTAATATGTAAATTCTTCTTCATCTAGCAAAGCTGTGAGTAGGGGTTCTTTAAAACTGTACTATATGCTTTTAATATTAAAGTAAAATCTGCTAGTCACTTTCACATTCTTTAATACCAAACAAGTATTATAACCAACAAAAACAAACTTATACCAACTAAAATAAACAAAACAATAATCAAATAAAGCAAGGTATTGAGCAAACCAGTTGCAGCTGGTGACTACCCTGAAAGCACATCCCACCAATGATGGGATGGGCCTTCTTCTAACTTTTAAATACACTCTGCATAGTCTCTGTGTCATGATGCATTGTAATCAAACTTCTCTTTCTTTATCATTTTGTTTTCTTTTCTTTAATCCATGGTGTTTCAATAATTGTGCAACTAGAGTTAAGTTCATCTCTATAGGCACAGGCAATATTTCTTGAACAGTAGTCAAGTTTGCCTTTATATGTTGGTGGGATACAACACGTGCCTAATAGGAAAATCACATTCTTCAATTTTGAAAAGTTACAAACGCACAAGTTAAATTAAGTTTCCCCAACCTTCCTACACAGTTGCATTTGTAACCTTTAAGCATCTGAATCAGAGACGTATGGGAGACAAAATCATAAGCTTTCCCTTGGCACTTATATTTACCAGTCACATTGTAATGGAGTGGTGCTGCATTAGCTGTGGCTATAGCGATAGCCATAAATGGTCATAAATGCCACAACTTTCCAGGCTATACCTACTTGATTATCCATTACAATTACTATCTTTCCTATTTTTCAAATAGTTGTTATACTATACTTATCATTTATTTTCCCAAGACAGTTTTAATTTTAGTTCATTATCACCCAGTATAACTTTCCAGAGTTTCTCAGGAGCTTTCTTCACTTGGGAGTGATGGATCCAGGTGCTTTGTTCCTTGATCTTGATTGCAGTAAAGGTGATGAGGAGCACTTGGAATGGTCCCTCCCACCGTGGTTACAAAGCTTTTTTTCTGCAAAAGACTTAATGTATATGTAATCCCCAGTCTGTACATCATATACTAGTCTATCTAGTTCTCTGGTTTGAGCCGCAGCCACGTGTTTCTTTATTTCTGTAAGTTGTTTATTTAGGGCCATCATATCTGTATATGGTTTCTTCCTCTACTTGAGTGGGTGTTGTCCCTTCTTAAATTCCATATGGCCTTCCACACAATATTTTAAAGGGGCTTAGTTTTTCTTTTACTCTTGGCTTAGTCCAAATTCATAATAATGCTAATGGAAAAGCCAGAGGCCAAGGTAACTGCTTCTTGTCCCAGTCTTGTAATTTGCCGCTTCATTTGCAGCACAGTTTTTGAAATAAAATACGGCCCCCTATCTAAAAACATTGTGGATGGGACTCCAAAGCATGGTATTATTTCTTGTAACAGTGCTTTAGTTACCTCTTGCTCTTTGGCAGTTCTGGTAGGGAAAGCTTCTGGCCACCCTGAAAAGGTATCTGTTTATACCAATAGGTATTGGTACCCTCCTTTCCTGGGTAGATCTGAAAAATCAATTTGCTATTGCTGCCCAGGTCCATATCCTTTCCCAATCTGCCCAAGCGTTGGTTTAAAAATATTTTTGGGATTAGTTTGGAGGCAAAGGCTACATTGGCAAGTCACCTGAATTATTATACTTTACAAATTTTTAGCTATGATTCTATTTTTTTAAAATAATTATATAAATCATCTATTCCCCAATGTGTTTTTTCATGTTCCTCTTTCACAAATGACTATAGTATGTAAAAGGGGATCATAAGCCCTCCTTTCCTTTTATCTGAAATAGCCCACCGCTCTTGTCCTTTTTACTGTGCTTTGGCTTACCTTCAATGAAAATTTGCTCATCTGGAATTAAGGTTGCCTCAACAGTTTCAACAGTTACCTCACCTTTAGCTGCTTCTTTTGCCTTTCTGTCCACCAGCTCGTTTCCTTCCTCCAATTCAGAGCTCACTTTTTGGTGTGCCTTGATATGCATGATGGCTACATTTTCTGATAGCTGGACTGCCTCCAACAGTTTTATTATCTCCTGTGCATGTTTAATACTTTTTCCTTGTCAATTCAACAGTCCTCTTTCTTTCCAGATGGCTCCATGTGCGTGAATTACCCTAAATGCATATTTTGCTAGCTCTAAAGTCCAAGTTAAGGCAGTTATTTCAGCCTTCTGTGCAGATGTATTAGTTGGTAATGGTCCACACTCTATTACCTCTCTGCTTGTGGTAACTGCATACCCAGCATGTCTTCTTCCACTGATGACATAGCCGCTTCCATCAGTAAATCAGGTCTCAGCATCCTCAAGCGGGGTGTCCTTCAGATCTGGGGGGCTTGAGTAGGTGGCTTCAATGGTGTCCAGGCACTCATGGATCACTGGTTCTCCCATACTCCCGCTGAGGAAGGAAGCTGGGTTCACAATGTTAGTTACCACAATTTCAACATCATCTTGTTCTACCAGTATGGCTTGGTACTTCAGGAACCTCTGTAGGGAGAGCCAATGCCCCCCTTTTGCCTCAAGGACTGCAGATATCGTATGAGATACTAGCACAGTCATCTTCTGGCCTAGGGTGAACTTGCGTGCTTCTTGGATGTTCACTGCCACTGCTGCAATGGCTCTGAGGCACCCTGGCCGTTCCTTAGCTGCTGCATGCAGCTGCTTAGGTGACTGCCCTGTGATACAGGCCCAGGTTTTGTGCTGGTATTCCCAAGGCAATCCCCTGCTTCTCGTATGAAAACAAAAAGAATGGTTTACTCACGTTTGGAAGTCCCAGGGCTGGAGCTGACATAAGGGCCTTCTTTAGCTGGTCGAAGGCTCAGGTTGCTTCTTTTGTCCACTGAAGATCTCTGCTCCCTTCTGTGATGAGGGCATACAGAGGTTTTACAAGCAACCCATAGTTATAAATCCTCAGTCTGCACCACCCTGTCATGCCTAAAAAAGTTCTCAGTTCTTTTACTGTCTGGGGTTTTGGGGTCTGGCATATTGCTCCCTTGGGATCCTCTCTGAAGGCTCTTTGTCCAGTACCAACCTCGTAGCCCAAATAAATAACTGTTTGTTTCACCATCTGGGCTTTCTTCTGAGATATGTGATACCCCTGTAGGCCCGAAAAGTTTAGGAGGCTTACCATCCACTCCAGACATGCCTCTTGAGTTTTGGTAGCTATCAGGAGGTCATCCACATACTGTAACCAGCTGTTCTGTCCTTCTCCTGATGGAACTCCCAGGATTCCAGATCTTTTGCTAGTTGTTCTCCAAACAAAGTGGACAAATTTTTTGAACTCCTGCAGAAGCACTGTCCACGTGAGCTGAGTTTTTTATTCAAATGCAAAAATTTTCTGGCTGGCTTCATGTAGAGGAAGGCAAAAGAAAGCATCCTTTAAATCTGAAACAATAAACCATGTTAGTTCAGGTGTTAAACAAGTTAACAAAGTGTAGGGGTTGGCAACCACTGGGTATAAATCCTTAGTTATCCTATAAACAGCTCTTAAATCTTATACTATTTGATATGATCCATCAGGCTTTTTAACAGGTAAAAAAATTTCAGTCACTGGGCTAATCCCTTAACTTTTATTTTTTCAAGGGGTATTGCTTAACTCTAACTAGTTGCTTTCTTTCTTTAAACTTAACTTGCACTGGGGGTGCATTCTTTGCTCTCCTGGTATGTTAAAAGCTCAAACCCCAGGAAATACTTGATCCATTATTTTCTTGTAAATCTCACCTTCACTTTTAACTTTAGCCTCATTAGTTATCTACATCAAGCTTAACAATTCCACATATTGTTGGTCCTTAACCTCCAAAGTAATCTCTCAATTTTTAAATAGTCTTCTTTTTGCCTCTAATAGTTCCAATAGATCCCTACCCAAAAGTGCTGATGGAGCATTGGGCATATATAAAAACCTGTGAATTCCCCATTGTTTCCCAAGTTTATAATTCAATGGCCTACAAAAATAAGCCTTTTCAGATTGGCCAGTTACCCCTTTTACCATAACATAATCATCTGTTATTGGTATTAAAGCTTTATTTAACACTGAATATGTTGCCCCCTGTGTTTATCAAAAACTTCATTTCTCTTTCTTTTTTCCCTAGTGTATTACAACCAGAGGGTCTCCTAGGGTAAGATCCTCCGGTTCACCTCAGTTTTCCTTAACATGAGCAACCACGGCCTTCCCTTTTCGATGTCCTCTTCTGTGGTTTGTTTCTGAGTCTGGGATGCTGTAGGAACCTTTGGAGAGGGCTCCTCTTCCTCACTGTCACTGCTGGGCAGTAGGAGAGATTTAGGAGTAAGTGGAGTAGTCAGAGTAGGGGATAAAATAGAAGGTGAAGCTGAACTTCAGCTGTGCTTAGAGCTGGAGACAGAGTTGAAATAGAAATTGCTTTGGTTTAAAGCTGGAGTTGGAGTTGAAAATAAAAATTGCTTTACTAAATGTGTTAAAATATTTGGCTCTAAATCAGCTTGATCAAGAAGCTGTTGTTTACACTGGGCACATTCTCTGTACCAGTTAGCAGAAGAACAATAGTAACGTCCCGCACAAATTTTACACTGCAAAAGCACCCAGGCACAGTGACAACCTCTAGATGCACCAAAAGCTGCAGGAAAATTCCCAAAAATACAAGCTATTCCATTCACTCCTTCTTGACTTTCTAAATTCTCTACAGCCCATTGCTCCCAATCCAGATCCACTAGTCTTCCAGCAGACATGAGATACAGAACTTCTAAATATATTTTTAAATTTTCTCTGTCTATCCACCAGTTTACTGAATTCACAAACTCCTACGAGTCAAGCCCAAACCACTGAGGTAAAGGAATTCCTTTTATTCGTCTGGCCAGATTGAGTTCTCAGACTTAAGTTACCCTTATTTTAATTCCAATAACCTACAGACACAACCTCCGTACCTAAAATCACAACCAAGCTCTTGTCAAGGGCTTCTATTTCTCCTTGCCAAACTGGTCCTGTCCTCTGTCTGTCCTCAATCTACTTCAAAAGCATTCACACCTCAGCTCTCAGAGGCTAATCAACTCTTTCACTCAGCATGTGCTGCACTTACAGCTTTTAACACAAGATGGATGTTTCCTCAAAAATACAGTTACAGTGAATACCATCCCGGTAACCAAAACACACACACCACAGTCACAGTGGGGAGGGGGCTTTAAGGGTTTTCATACACCTCACTCACTTCTTTTTTCTCCGGCCATTTCAGTCGCCCGAAAACGGAACCACAGGTCCAAACTCCTCAATCACTTCGTCCTGGTAGCACGTCTCAACAAACTCTCTCTCAATCATTCTCAGTCAGGACACATTCACACAGTGTAACAACCACAAATCAGGATTTGCCCTTACAATTGCTAGCCCCCAGATTGCTAGCAAACAGAGCCCTTTACAGCACAGCAAATGGCGAAATCCCCTTTAACAACCACAAACCAGGATTTGCCCTTACAATTGCTAGCCCTGGATTCTAGCAGGTGAGCCCTGTACGGCACAACAAATGGCAAAATCTCCTTCTGCCAGCAACACCAACCTGAGCCCTCCATGGCCCAGTACAACATCTTAACAGCTTTCTCTGCTGGCAACCAAGTGCAACTGCCCAGATATCAATCAAGCTTGCCAGCACACTACAGAGGCACAAGTTGTTTGTGGGACGTCTCCCACAACTTACAACAGCCTTTCCTGACCATGCATACACCTTACAGGTCACTGTTCAAACTGTTTCAATTTTCCTAAACATACCTTTTTGTCCGGAGTTTTAGTAGTCAGGAGTTCTTGTCTGCTGCTGGATGAACAGGACGGGCAGTGGAGCCCACTCTTCCAGGAATATCCTGGGGGTGCCCCAAGGGGGTCCTCCACCCGAGCTGGTCTCACAGCCAAGCAAAACCTTCTCCTGCCTGGCTTGCCAACTGAGTCATTGAAAACCGATATAGTCACAGACAAAGACCCTCTAACTAATTAAAGTTAGAAAGTGGTATATTTATTCACCACCAGGCGGCACGGGAGTCATCTCCGAAAGGCGTGGCCGCCCCAAACAAGGCTCATTGCTCTCTATTTATTTTCCAAGATCTTACATACAATACATATGCATAACCCACCCAGCACCTCCCATTCCCCCGCTCTGTATTAAAATGATGCTATTAGTCCTTTGTGCCTGCGCAATTCTTCTCTTGAATTGGGTTGGTGGTCTTTAATTGGGTCAGTGGTCTCAGAGGATGAAGTCAGGAGAGTCTTCATCAGGTCTCTGTGACCTTCTGGCACGATCCAAGGTCCTCTGCTTCATGATTGATACCAAGTCCAGGTGCTGGCCATTGTTCTTAGTGGTTTCAATCTGTTCTTATGATGGTTCACTTACTCCACTTTTTCTATAACAAGCTCATAATATAACAGTTAGCTCTAGCTTGGGCATCTAATAATCATTAACCTACCATTTACTAATCTAACTTACATCTTGATCAATAGAAATTGCTTCTAACCCTAAGCTAAAATCTTAACTCTTTAAAATAATGTTTCAGGAGGTTACAGCTGGAAACCACCTGCACCATGTGGACACCTGGGAACAAGGAGAGAATGGACCCATGGAGTTGTGTCCCAACCCCATACAGCCCCTTGGAGCTCCCTGGATTCCCATTCCAGCCCCACAGATCCCATCCCAGCCCTTCAAAGTCCTCCATTCCCACAGATCCCAGCCCAGTCCCCGGCTCCCTCTAGCCCCTTCCACTCTGGTTCTATCAGCCGTGTGCCAGTCCCTCTCCTTGAGCCAGGTCGGGCTATCCCAATATCCCGGGCCTGGCTACCCCAGTGTCCCAGCTCTGGCTATCCCAATAATCCCAGCTCAGCTCCTGCTGCCATCCCCGGTGTCTGCAGCTCCATCCATCCCCACTCGCTGTCGCAGTGCTTGTAGGGGGTCCCGTCCACATCCCCCACAATCAAGGACTGGGAAACCCCCAGGCTGAGCTCTGACAACACCAGACTTGAAGAGCTGGGAAGGAGGTCCAGGGGCTCAGAGTCAAGGAAAAGCAGGTGCAGGGACTGGGAGAGGTGGCATGGTGTGTCCTGGGAATCCTGTGCCCAGGAAAGGGGGTGCCAGGGTTCCTCAGTGTGAGGAAAGGAGGGGCTGGGGACTGGGAAATGCAGGAATGGGGGCCTAGGGGTCCCAGGGCAAAGGAGAAGGTTGGCTCTGGGGGCTGGGAGAGGCAGGCTGGCTGGAAAAAGGTCGAGTTGGTGCCGGATAAGGGGGTGCAGGGGGCTCTCAGTGACAAGCATGGAGGTAAAAGTGCATCTCGGTTCTCATGAATGGGAGGTTAGAAGGGGTCTCAGGGTCGAGGAAATGGGGGAGGCAGAAACATGGAGAGGGTAGAAGGAAGTTCCAGGGGGTCCTTGAGCCCAGGAAAGGGGAAGTCCAGGGTTTCCCCAAAACTGGAGGGTAGCATGGTGGGGATACCCACAGTTGTTGGGGGAGGAGGAAGCCAAAAAACCCTATAAATATGATTGCTATATCTGAGAATGAGAAACCTGTAGGTGAGATAGAATTGAAAGTAAGTTTTGATGTTTGAGATGTATTAGATACTGGATGTCTGGGAAAACAGTTATGTGACCATCTGAAGGTTACCTGCAGCCAGACCCAGAGATCAAATGGAATGTCCTGTCTCACCCCTCAATGTATGGTTCCTCCCACACCTGTACCCCTCCCCTGAAGTATCAGGTATCTGTAACCCCATTGGCACAAGGCTTGTTCCAGCCCACCTTGAAGACCCCTGATAAGGGGTCCCGGGGGGCTGGATGGTCTCTTTGCTCTCTTTGCTTGCACCCTTTCCCGAGGACTTTCCTCTCTTGGAATCTCCTCTCCCTACTTCTCCCTTCCCCCACTTTCCTAGGCCTTGCCACGAGCTGCAGCCTGGCAGCTCAGAGCAAGCCCCCCACATCCCTTACAATAAATCTCATCTTCTAAACCTAACTTCAGAGATCTCTCGTCTACATTTATCTACACCGTCCTGGAATCCTCAGCAGCAGGAGGAAGCAATTTCTACACACAGTGTTTGGGAAGGGGGAGTTCAGTGGTTTCTGGTTTTGCAGAAAGGTGGGGCTGGGGGCTAGGAAAGGCAGGAATGGGGGTCCAAGGCATTCCAGGGCATCCCAGGGTCAAGCACACGGGAAGCCTGGAGGCTGGGAGACATGGGATGGCCGGGAAAAAAAGGGAGCAGGGGAGTCCTGATGTCCAGGAATAGGGGATTCAGGGGGGTTCCTGTGCAGGATAAGGGGAGCAGGGGGGTCCTGGTGCCGGGAATGGCGGCTCAGTGTCCTGGTGCCGGAGGTCCCACTAGCCCCTCGCCGCCCAGGAGCGCCCCCAGCCCAGGCGCTGGAGCTATCGCGCTGCTTCTATTCACTCCCGGTATGATCCCAGTATAACTCAGTCACCCGGGAGCTGCTCCCAGTATGATCCCAGTACAGCCCAGTCACTCCCAGTGATCCTACTCCTGGCATCCCCCACCGGCCTCTGCGTTCCGACCTGTCCCGGCTCCATCACCGCTCCTCCCGCCGGCTGCGAGGGCTTTGAGGAGCGGGGGGAAGAGGAGGAGGGAGGAAGGAAGAGGCGGAGCCGCAAAAAGAAGCCGGAAGAGAAGACGAGAGGAGGAATCGGGCTGCTCCAGTGCTCCCCAAACTCGCAGGCCCCGGAACCGTTCCCCATCCTGCAGGTGCCCGGGGAGGGGGAGCTCGCCCCAAATATCCTGGCTGGTGTCCCTGAGTTTGGGATTTCTTTGGGGGGATGTTGGAGCTTGCGGGGTTCCAAAGCCGAGCCGCAGATGCCCTTCGGGGGCACATCGGGGTGTCGCCAGGATGTGTTTTGGGGGGGGGGGTCCCGGTGCCAGCAGAGCCGCGGTGGGGGCCGGGGGATGCGGGTCCCCCCGCGGGGGGGTTGGGCTTCCCGGGCCGGGCCCTCCGAGCTCTGCCGGGGCCACGTGGGGACCGGCGGGACCGGCGGGGTGGGGGGACACCAGCATGGCCCCGGTAGCCTCCAGTATGATCCCCATGAGTCCCTGTCTCTCCAGTATGTCCCAGTCACCCTCAGCACGCTCCTAGTCACTCCCACCTCCTCCCAGTTGCTTTCAGCATGATTCCACTTGTTCACAGCCACTTCCAGTCAAACCCAGTGTGATTCCCCTCTCTCTCAGTGATCCCAGTTCTCCCCGGTATGGATCCAGCTGTTCCCACAGTGATCCCAGTATGATCCCAGTTGCTTCCAGAATAGGTCCAGTTGTTCCCCAGTTCCCTCCAGGATGATCCCAGATGTCCCTAGAATACCAGCAGTCTCTCTCAGCATGGTTCCACTCACTCCCAGTTGTCCCCAGCATAGTCCCAGCTTTTCCCCAGTGTGGTTTCAGTCCCTCCAGTATGATTCCAGATACTCCCAGTATATCCGAGTTGCCTCAGTAAGGTTCTAGTTACCGCAGAATGATGCTAGTCTTTCCCAGTTGCTCCCAGTTGCCTCCAACATGATCCCAGTTTCTGGCAGTTACCTAAAGTATAGTCCCAGTTGCTCCTACTCTGATCCCAGTTGTGATCTCCGTCCCCTCAGCATGGTTCCAGTACCTTCCAGCTGAAGCCAGTTGCTCCCAATGTTTCCCTACTTTCCTCCTAACATGAGCCCAATAGCTCCCAGTAACCCCCAGTCAGGATCCATGCACACGCACTCCCATTATCATCCACCCTCGTTCCAGTTGCTCCCATTTACCCCCATTATGGTTTTAGTCTCTCCCGGTTGCACCCAGCATGTTCCCAGTCACTCCCAGTTATCCTCAGTTGCTTCCAGTGTGATCCTAGTTCTTCACAGACACTCCCAGTCACCCTCAGTGCAGTCCCAGTTGTTTCAAGTATGATCCCAGTCTGCCCCAGCATGGCCCAGCTGCTTCCACTGGGAATTCAGTATGATCCCAGTCCTCCCCAGCATGGTTCCAGTTACTCCCTGTTCATCCCAGCGTGATGCCAGTTGCACCCAGTTGTCCCCAGGATAGACCCAGTCACTCCCAATCACTCCCAATTGCCCCCAGTGTTGTCCCAGTTCTACCTAACATGGTCCCAAGCTGTTCCCAGTGTGGTTCCAGACACTCCCAGTGTACCCCAGTTGCCTTCAGCATGCTTCTAGTCATTCCTAGTCACTCCCACCTGCCCCAGTAAAGTTCTAGTTAACCCAGTACAAACCAGCCACTCGCAGTGATGGCTCTCCTGGCATCCCCCAGCCCTCTCTGCGTTGCCCTGTCCTGGTTTTCCTGAGAGGAGCACTGTCTTGGTTTGAAAGACAGGTATCTGCTAGGGAGAGGCGGGGCCTCTCTAGGAATGGGAATTCCAATCCCTTCCCTCCAAGTTATTATAATTTAGAAGATTAAAGAGGCTTTTCAGTCAGAGCTATGGGGAAAGGAATAACAGTCCTTTACTAGTAAATATAACAGGACAAACAAACAACAACAGCAATAATAATAATAATAAACAGAACCAAGAACCCCAAGGGGCTTTGTCTCACAAGCCCCGGGCAGTCTGATCTCTTGGGACCGTGAGAGCACCAAGCCAAAGCGTGGAAGCTCTGGGGCTGATGCTCATGGTGGGTTGTCCCAGCAGGCAGGGGGTGGTGTCCCGGCAGGCAAATGAGCAGTGCTGAAGAAGCCGCAACGGCTGGACGAGGCTGACCCAGCTCCAGCAGGGAAGGCGAGGGGCTCCGAATTCCTGGGTGCTCCGGCAGATGATAGAATTCCCAGGACCGGACCCTCCGTTAACCGTGGACTCCTCACGCAGCCAGCAGTTGCCCGGCCATTCTCTCCGAAACCCAGAGCAGGTTCTCCTGCACGCTCAGCTCCTGGAGCCCCTGAGCCTTTTCCTCCCCCAAACTAAGGGATCTACTGCCCTTGCCACTTCTTTTGTGTGGGTCAAGTACCCTTTAAGCATCAGTATTTAGTCTCAGCAACTTATGGGGGGGAAAAAATCTATAGGGAAAGAAAAAAAATCCAAACCAAACTTAACCCCTAACAAGCACCAAGGGCCGGAAGTCTCCACCCTGGGTCCTCAGCAAGCCCCCGTTTGGATCTGCAGCCCCCAGTTTTCCCAGCTTCCCTCTCTTTTTTTCCTTGGTCTGGGTCCCCCTTCCCCCAGCGGACGGAGCAGCCGAGAGCCCTGTTGCTGCCCATCCCAACCTGTCCCCGGCTCCATTCCCTCTCCTACCGCAGGCTGCCAGGGGCTGGGGAACGGGGCACTGAGGGTGTGGCTGCTCCTGGGGGAGGAGGAGGAGTGATGGAAGAAGAGGGATGAAGAAGGAGCAGGAGAAGGCGTGAGACTAGGGGAAGGAGGTGGAGTTAGGGCAGAGAAGAAGGTATGGAAGAGGAGGAGTGGGAGGAAGAGGAAGAGGAGGAAAAAAAGGAGGATAAAGAAAAGGAGAAAGAACTACGAGGCTGAGTGCTCCCTGAATCCTCAGCCCCCCCACCTGTGGGATCATTGCCCCCCATCCCACAGGTGCCTGGGGTGGGGGGAGATCAGCCCAGATATCCTAGGGTGTCCTTGGGTTGGGTTTTATTGTGGGGAGATGTTTGGAGAATGAAGAACTCCAGAGCTGAGCAGAAAATGCACCTTGGGGGGACATTGGGGTGTCCCAGTGGTGGCTGCCGGCAGAGGCAGCCTGGAGGAGCAGAGCCTCGTGTGCCCCAGGACCACAAAGTGGGGAGCCCAGAGAAGGGGGAGCGTTGTGATTTGCGGGACCCTCAACAGCCTGGAGAGGGGTGGGGGGGCACTCCTTGGTCTCCCTGCACCCCAAAGCAGAGAATAAGGAGAGAAGGGACCCTGAAACCCCAAAAACCCCCCCCAGCTTTCCAAAAAGGGAGATGGAAGAGGGGAGAGCTTTTTGGGTTCCTGGGACTCCCAGCAGCCTGGAGAAGGCAGGGACCAAGTAGATGGAGGACCCCCAATGCAGGTGTGACCCCCAGCAGCTGGGACAGGGGAGAACCCCCAAACACCAAAGGGGAGAGACCAGAGACAGGGAACTCCTTGGCAGCTTTTTCTGGGCTGAATCTTGGTGTTTGGGGGTTTTTATGGAGCCCAAATACTTTGTGACTTCTATAAATGGACTTGGTATCAGCAGGATCATCAAACCCAAGGCACGCACATATCGTTTTAACCTAAACCAGGATTTCCCATTCCCAAACCTTGGCTGGGTGGAGGAGGAAGCTGCGATGAAGAGAAAGATGTCCCGGGACAGCCAGGCAGGTGAGGAGGAAGTCAGTGCCCCTTTCCCCCTCTCTCCTGCTCCATCTCCCAGCCCAGCACGGCCCCCGGCTGCAGGACAACCCCGCAGCCAACGCCATCCTGCCGGGGACGCACTGAGGGGATCTCCTTCCCCTTCCCTCTGGCACGGAGGCAAATCCCATTGTCTCCTTGTCCTTCCTCCCCCAGACAAGGAGCTGAGCATGGAGACCAGGGAGGACAAATCCCCACGACAGAACCCCATGGAAGAGGCCATTTTGAGTGGCTCTGTGGTGCAGGAATCCAATGGGGAGAAAATGCCCCAGAGATCCCGCAGGAGGAGGGCCTGCAAAAGCAGTTCACAAGGATCTGAGGAGGAAAGATCTACCCTGTGCCAGGAAGGCAGCCAGAGACTGAGCCGGAACTCAAACCTGGTGGTCCATGAGCACCTTCATGATGAGGAGAAGCCTCACAAGTGCTTGGAATGTGGGAAGAGCTTCAGCCAGAGGTCCAGCCTGATTCGCCACCAGAGGACCCACACTGGGGAACGACCCTATGAGTGTGGGGAATGTGGGAAGAGCTTCTGCCGGAGGTCCCTCCTGACCCGCCACCAGAGGACCCACACTGGGGAAACGGCCCTACCGAGTGTGGGGAGTGTGGGAAGAGGTTTCAGATGAGCTACACCTTGATCCGTCACCAGATGGTCCACACTGGGGAGAGGCCCTATGAGTGTGAGGAATGTGGTAAGAGGTTTCAGCTCAGCTCCAGTCTCCTTGTACACCAGCGCACACACACAGAGGAGAGGCCCTTCCGCTGCCCTGATTGCGGGAAGGGCTTCAGGCAAAACGCCCATCTTGTCAGACACCGGCACATCCACACTGGGGAGAGGCCCCATGAGTGTGAGGAATGTGGGAAGAGCTTCAGCCGGAGCTCCCACCTGATCCGCCACCAGAGGATCCACACCGGAGAATGGCCCTATGAGTGTGGGGAATGTGGGGAGAGCTTCAGACAGAGCTCCAACCTGATCCAGCACCAGAACATCCACACTGGGGAAAAACCATACAAGTGTGGGGAATGTGGGAAGAGCTTCGGACAGAGGGTCAATCTGATCCAGCACCAGAACATCCACACTGGGGAAAGGCCATACAAGTGTGGGGAATGTGGAAGAAGCTTCAGACAGCATACTGCCCTGATCATCCACGAAAAGCTCCACAGTGGGGAGAGGCCTTACGTGTGTTCTGAGTGTGGGAAGAGCTTTCCTACCAGCTCAAGTCTTCTCCTACACCAGCGGATTCACACAGAGGAGAGACCATTCTGCTGCCCTGACTGTGGGAAGGGCTTCAGGCACAACTCCACCCTCATCAGGCACAGGCCCATCCACAGCAGGGAGAGGCCCTATGAGTGTCGCAACTGTGGGAAGAGGTTTCCCACCAGCTCCCGTCTCCTTGTACATCAGCAGATTCACACAGAGGAGAGGCCCTTCCACTGCCACAACTGCGGGAAGGGCTTCAAGCAGAACTCCACCCTCATCACCCACCGGCGCATCCACACTGGGGAGAAGCCCTACGAGTGTCTCCGGTGTGGGAAGAGCTTCTCACACAGCTCAGCCTTGACCAAACACCAACAGAGGCACCAGTAAAGGAAGCCCTGCAAATGCCCCCAGTGCAGGAAGAGCTTCGTGCACTGCTCCAACTGCATCCCCCACTTGAGGACCCATGTTGGGCAGAGAGAGCCCTGGTGACGCACATTCCCTGTGATCCATGTTGGGAAGACATGGCTGGTTGTCCTTTTGTTTTGGCTTTAATTTTCTTCTGATTCGTCTTCATCCCTTAAAAACAGCCGAAACACGATTGAAAAGAAAGAAATTGACCAAAGATGTCTAAAGTCGCACCATTTCACAAGAATTTGAGGGGGAATTTAGCATTTTAAAGCAAATTCTGGAGGATTTGTGTGTTCTTGGGGGATTTTGGGCAGTGTTCTCCCTCTGTTGGCTCTTCAAAAGTCAAGAGGGATAGATCTGTCACCTCAAAACCACTCCAATCGCACCAGAAAACAACTCAATATTTCCCCAAAAGGGCTCAATCCCTCCTCAAAATGGCTTGATCCCACCTCAGAAAAACACAATCCCACACCCAACTTACTGATTCCACGGCCACGAGGATGAGCTGGGTTTGGAAGGAAATTGGGAGAAGTGGGATCCAAATTTGGAGCAGCGGTCTCAGGATTGTGTGGGGCTGGGTGGGTGGGATGTATTTTGATAGCAAATAAAATTTTGAGAGTTATTGATTTCTGTCCCATTCATTTTCAGTCAGTTGCAGGTCTGTTTTCAGAGTGCCACCTTCTCAGCTGATTGTGTTTGTGTCCTCCTGTCTCTTCTGCCTGCCTCTGCCTGCTCTGTCTCTCAGTGTCTCCCTTGACCCAGGGCAGCTCCCACCAAAGACCCTGCCCTGATTTAATTCCCAATCCAGGAGCTACAACCAGCATGGATGAAGTTCTGAGGGCTGGCAGTAAAATGTCACTGTAGGATCTTGCTGCCCTTGGCTTTTGGCCCCTTCTTCAGAGCTTTGCCTTCAAGGACAGGAAGATCTTTTCCTTGCTGGGAACTGGAATTCCAGACCCTTGGAGTGTGTGCCTTGCAGGACCAGACAGACTGGGATCATGTCAATGTGGGTGGGTCTTGGGGGAGATGGGAAGGGGGGTTTTGGGGCTATTTATGTTGCAGGGATTGGTTGGGGTGATCCTAGCCAGAAGCTGTCAGGCGGTTTGAGGGGTCTGGGAGTGGCTGTTGGTCTGGGAAGGGGTTTTGGGGCAGTTGGGTTCACCCCGACCTCCAAAGCTGCTAGCAGACCCCATCTCCCAAGATGCTGCTGGTGTTTGGGGGTCCATGTCAGAGCTCATTGTCCTGGCACTGCAGGAGAAGGTGAAGGGGAGTGTCCAGGGACCGTGTGTCCCATAACAGAGTGTGTGTGACCCCTTCCATCTCGGTGTCACACGCTTTTCCCTCCCCACAGGGCTTCTGACCCAGCTCCTGCTGCCCCTGGGAGGGAATTTGGAGAGGGGGCAGAGGGGGTGTGCAGCCCCTGCTGGGGGATGACCCCACCCCAGCCCCTTTGTTTAGCACCAAGCTGTGCTTGGAGCCTCAGGAGAAAGAGGCTGAGGGGAAGCAGATCCTGCAGCTGGGACAGTACTTGGGGTCAGGGCAACGTCCTGCCCTGCACACCGGGCTCAGCTGTGACACTGCCTTGGGAAGGGATCGGGACATGCCCATCCCCACGGATTAGGGCTGAGAGCAGCACTTGGATATGGACACGGAAATACTGGGAGAAACTGGGACCACGCTGAGGGGGTGAATTATCCCCTCCACACCTTCCCAGGCCACCCTGCCATCTGAGAAATGCTTGTTCAGCCTCGGCCTTGGCCAACAGCCCCTAGGCTCAGCTCCTCTGGAGCTATCAGAAACGCTGTCTGCTCCCAGGCACTGCTGGTGCCCAACAAGCTCCTGGTTTCTTAAGAGCTGCTCTGGGAACTGTTTTTGTCCTTTCAATGGCACAACATCCCTGTTCTCACACTTCCAAAGAATGCTGTTGATCCCAAGTGCAGCCAGGATGAAACATTGCTGTGACTAAAGCCCCTCTCTTGGGGCCCTACAAACAGCACTCCAAAAGGAGCCCTTGGAGCTTTCCTGGGCCCTCTCCGTGGGGCCTCTGCAAGCCAGGAACTCTCCCCTTTGCTGCACTCAGGGGGACCCCTGAACAATGACGGAGCCTGAACTGATCCCTCCACTACTTGAGGCTCAACCCTTTGCGCCCTGGGTTGGTGCCAGAGCATTGTGAGTGAGCGTTTCCCTGCCCTCCAGGGGAATTTCTCACAGGTCCCGTGCAGTGACTCTTTCTGTCTGTGTGCACACACGAGTGCCTGTCCCTAGCAAACGTGCTAGAAATGTTGCTCTCTGAGGGGTTTGAGTGCCTTGGATACCTGAGTCAGTCAGGCTTGTAAGTAAGGTTATATCACAAGGTATAAGCCAAGCTAAATGCTGCTAAGTGTTGTTCTTTTGCTGATTTTTTAAGCTTAATATAAGTTATAAGCTAAGTTAAATACTGTTAAGTGTTATTACTGTTAAATTGCTGTGTCATAGGTTATAAGTCAGGCTAAATACTGTTGATTGCTGTTCTTTTGCTAACTTGTGAAGTTGGAGGTATAAGTCAAGGTTAAGGTAAAAGTTAAGTCCTGTAAACTTTGAGGTCTGTTAAGCTTTTAGGCTGTATTCCTTTTATCCTTGCCCTCACTGTCCTTTTGTCACATGTACCTGAACACACACACACGCACGCACACACAGGACTTAAGTTCTTGATTCATTTCTAGTTTGATTGTCTGGATTTTGTTTGGTGTTGTTGTTACTTTGTTTCCTTGGTGTGCCTGAAGTGTCTAGTCAGGAGTAGTGACTTTTGCCAAGTAACTTTGTTGTGCTGTCATTTGATGTTAACTCTGGTTTTTGCTGATCCTTTGCCAAGGATTTTTTTGTTCCTAACGGTGAAGGAGCCCTGGCCCAGGCTCTGGCCTTGGGGGCACACGGGGATGCTGCTGAGGGGTCCCTGTTCCCCTGTCCCACCCCCCACTGCCCCAGCCCCTCCCCCGTCCCCATGTCAGGCTCTGGGGTTGATGTCATGGAAGATCCTCTGGGGGAGGCTGCGGCCCCAGGGGCCGGGGAGACTCAGGGAGACAGGGCACCCTGCTGTGAAGGAGCAGCATTGGACTTCTCTGGGAGGGCGCCGGGTCGGAGTGACCTCCCCAGTGACTTCACACAGCCCTTGTGATACCACACCACCCCTGTGATGTCAGAGCCCCCATGATGTCACACAGCCACCTGTGATGTCACACAGTCACCCTGTGATGTCACAGCCCACTCTGGGATGTCACAGCCATCTCTATGATGTTGCAGACTACCTTTGATTTCATACAGCCACACTGTGATGTCACAGCCTGCTCTTTGAGCTCCCAGTCTGCTCTGTGGTGTCACACAACCTGCCCTGTGATGTCCCAGCCCAGTCTGTTGTTATACAGCCACCCTGTGATGTCTCAGCTGGTTCTGTGATGCCACAGCTACCTTTGTGATGGGTTATGCTAATTCAGGGAACCAAGGCTTTTCTATGTCACAGGAACCCAGGAGACCATTGTGAGGCCATGAAAACTCTTGGAACAAAGACTCTAATGTGACACAGCACGGCCTCTTGGAACCCAGCAGACCATTGTGAGGTTATGGAACCCAATGGAACCAGGGCTCTAATGTGACTCAGAGAAACCTCATTGAACCAAAGATACCATAGTGAGGGTAAGGAGGCTCATGGAAGCAATGCTCCAGTGTGACACAGTGGGGCCTCATGGAACAAAGGAGACCCTAGTGAGGTACTGGAACCTCAAAAAAGCAAGGCTTTGATGTGATCTAGCAGGGCCTCATGGGACACAGATGGCCACTGTCAGTTGATGGAACTCATGGAAGCAAGGCTCAAATGTGAAAAAGGTGTGAATCATGGAAGCCAGGAAACTGTCATGGAGCCAAGGCTGCAGTGTGTCACAGAGGGATCTCATGGGAGCCAGGAGACCCTGATGGAACCAGGGCTGCAGTGTGTCACAGAGGGATCGCATGGGAGCCAGGAGACCCTGATGGAGCCAAGGCTGCAGTGTATCACAAAGAGACCTCACAGAAGCCAGGAGAGCATTGTAAGGCTATGGAACAATATGGCAGCAAGGTTCCACTGTGACTTGAGAAAACCTCATGGAAGCAAGGAAGCATTATGAATGTCTGGAATCAACATTTGCAGGTGGATTTTCTGTTCCCTCCTGGGTTGCTGCTGGACAATAAAGCCTGAGGCAGCCTCCCAATTTTCCGGCTGCGTCATCAGTGTGGGGGCAATTTGGGGGGACACTCTGTCAGCCCTGGGCCTGCTGCTCCTCCTGGCTGGACATGGAGCTGCTGAGACATCAGGGTGGGGAGGTCCTGATGTTCCTCCCCTTTGCCCCCGCAGCCGTGCACTTTTGGGGCCTTTTGAAGCCATCCCGGGGGTGAAGTTGGGCTGGCTTGGGGAGGGGTTGGGACAATTTCGGTGGCTTTTTGGAGTGTCCCAGTGGCCCCCCGTGGCCCAAATCCGGCCCCTGCTCTGGTGCCTCCTCGACAGTCCCAGCAGTGCCCCCCAAATGTCGCTTTGGCGGAGCGCAAGGGTCCTGCCATCGCCGCCATGGCGATCCCCCTCAGCGGCGGCCAAAGGGGGCGGGGCCGAGGCGCACGAGCGGGGTTTATGCTAATGAGGCGCCAGCGCCGTTGCCGGGGGATCCGGTGAGCAAGCGGGCGCGCGAGCGCCGAGGGCGGGGGCCAGCGGCCAATCCGGAGGCGGCGGGGTTGACCGGGGCGGGACCGAAGGGGGGGCGGTCACGCCGGGGTGGCGATGGCGCCGATGTCGGCTGCCCCCCTGAGCACGCGCTGGGGGGTTCCACGCTGAGAGAGTGGCACGGACAGGCACAGGCGTGGGGACAGAAGGGCTGATGGCACTGTCTGCACGCTGTCCCTGCGGCATCTCCCCCAGCCGCTGCGGGGGCAGGAGCTCCCACCCCTCACTTTCACCTTTCACTGTTCTTGAGGGAAACAAGGCTCAGGCAGGGGAACAACAACACCGTGTGCGAGGGGAGAGTGGACTTCCAGGCGCCGGGGACCCGTGGAACTCTCAGTGCTTCCCCATGGGACATCTTGCACACCCACATTCTCTGCGGCCACCTCAAGTGTGGGTTTGCCGGGTCCATTCCCGAGTTTTGGGAGAGGAGCCAGACCTGTCTGGAGGGACTCATTCCACTGGGATGGGACTGAAGCCCACCCAGAGCAGGGCCTGGTGACTGCCCTGGGGCGTCACCCTGCTTCTGTAGGAACGCAGCTGCTGTTCTTTGCTCGGGTGAGTGTTAGCAAAACTTCAGCCCACCCGCAGCAGTGCCCAAGTGCTCCCAGCAGCAGCAGCCAGGGGGTCACCAGTGCTCCCCAGGGTGGTGACTTCTCTGCTCTCCCCAGGCGCTGCCAGCTCCGTGTTCCTGTGCCTCAGCAAGGCTGGGACCCGTGGCGCTGTGAGGGGTCCCTGGGCTGACCTGACCCTCTGCAGCACCTCCCTGCCCGAGTGGGCACCATCTGCAGATGGAGGATGTGAGCATCATTGTTGCATTTTACTGTTTGTGAAAAACGCCAATCACTTGTTTTTAAATTTTTGAAAGTTTAATAGTAAATAAGATGGTTATTAAAATAGAATTAGAGTAAAAAAATTGAACAATTAGGGTTAGGACAATACAAGACAATAAAAACAAAGTTACAGACATCTGGGTGCCTCCCCGAGCAAAAAAGCTCTGAAGAAGGACCCCGTTAACAAAGGATTATCTCTTAAAAGCAATAGCCTGTTGAATATTCATACATTTCATACATGATGCATAAATTCCATTCAAACATAGAATTCTCTCTGGTTAGTGTCACTTTTTTCCTTTAATCTCTATGGCGTCTTCAGGGCTGATTGAGGCAGGAGAAGTTGGTCTCTTCTGATAAGGAAGTAGTAAATTCTTTTTCTCTGAAAGACTTACGTTTTCCTGTGGTTGGTATATACAAACTACATTTTAACTACAAAACTACATTTACCATACTATCAAAATATTAATACAACATTAACAATCAATACAACATAATACATATAGTAAATATCTTGCCTAGAGCCATATAATATGCACTTTTCGCAATCCTCCTGCTTTATAATTAATTTGGCTCAAGCAATATTCATTATTTTCTAGCCTTCATTATCTGCTCATTTTTTTCACAAATCAATCTCACTTCTTTGACGGGGTCTTCTATATTATTTTGTTTCTTTAACACCTTAATCCTTTGTGGTGTTGTTGTTGTAGGCAGCTTTTGGTCGATGTTCACTAATTGCATGCCTTTTACCACACTGGTGATAAGCTTAATGAAACAGGGAATCAAACAAGGAAGAAATATTAAACCAGCTGTAGCTCAAAAAAGGGTGAAGCCTAACTTTTTCCACCATTCTACTCCTAACATGTTATCCCACCAGCTAGTATTTAGCATTGATTCTTACTTTTGAACTGGTACCTGGGCGATTTTTCTGATATCATTGACTATGTCCAGGACGGCATCTCCATTGTCATCTATTTTTAAACAACAATTTGATGTGTTGAACTTTCCACAAACACCCCCTTCTTCACCTAATAGATCGTCTAATGCCAGCCTATTCTGATACACGGCTGCTCTTGTTTGGGTTTGTTGCCTTGATATTAATTCCATTGCCTGACCAGTTTTGTTTGTTATTATCTCTACAGCGGCCTGAAGCCTTATAATACAATTTAGCATATAAATTGGGGTCTGATATCCCCAACTCCCATCTTGTGCCCAGGTGTCTGGCCCATATGTTTCCAGTATGTGTTCAGGGGGCCATTCCTCATCTCCCCAGTTTTGAAATCCTCTAATCAAATTTCCTTTGTTTCTCTTTAGATCCTTATAAACTGGTATCCCTAACTGATCCCCATCAGATGTTGATAAAAGAAAAAATCCTGGCTGTATAATTCCCAGAGTGCAGCTCCCTTTCCACTGGGAGGGGAGTTTTGGGTATGCTCTTTTTCCACATATCCAAAATAAGCCATCTGGAGCTTTCCAGTAGTCAAATTTTTGTTGATCTATATTCTCCCAAAATTTGGAAATTTCTGGGATGCCATGGTAAGGATTTTTACCTGTGTCATTACATTGAAAAAGTTTTATTTTATTATCATACTTACAATTCACTTTTTTTGCTTTTTCTTGGGTCCAATACACATTTGATTCTTCTGGGACCCACCATACAGAAGTTCCATTACTAACCTTATATCTTTTACAGGGTGTTTTTCCTAATTCATGAAGGAACTTTTTCCCAGTGTGCCAAAGACATTCTGCCCCTATCACTGTTTAGCTTAAAATCCACCCTTCTGATCTGTTTTCTCCACTTGTACTTACTTGGTTCCATTTACGGAGCTCAACTGGGCCTAAGCTGCTGCCTTTCCATGGCCATTCTTTTGACATCAAAGCCCCTCTACAGACCCAACAATTGGTTATGTTAAGTTCCTTGCTTATTCTTTCCCCTAATTCTACAAACTGATTTTTACCCATTCTTGAGATATCTATTTCTTTTTCTAATTGCTGTTCAAGTTTTGTGTAAAAATTGTTGATTGAAAGTGGCACAGGTTTAGGTGGTTGTACTGACTTAGCCTTTTTGCTTATCAACTGCTCTTTTACTAAGTCTTGTGCTTTGTGCCCAATAATGTAGGTAAAGCAAATCCATCTCTCCTCTTTTGGGCATTGACTTCCCATCCTGCTACCACTTGTTCCTAAGTTCTCTGCAATCCAGTACTTTTTCCCTTTATGTATGCAATTGCCTAATTTGGATGGGTTATAGCAGTGACTGTTGACATGAGTGTGAGAAATGAAAAAAGAACCTCGGTGTCTTTCCATGTACAGCTTTTGGTAACATCTGTAGCATGGCCTTGTCGATATCCCAAAAGGGAGAAGACAAAAATTGAGTGAGAGAAAAAGGAGTAACAGAGGTCCAGTATGGCTTATACTCCCACCTTCCATGCCTATGGGGTTGCAACCCACAGCAGGTGTATTTGATCTTCTTGGTGGTGAATACAGAGGCCAATCTGGTCTTGCCCTCTATTTCCTTGTCACTTCCTCTTAGCTAATTTCCAGACAAATCGTTTCTGACACTCCTTAACTGTCGTTTCCACCGTTCTTCAGGTATCTCCCATTCAACAGGCACTAATAATTCCCATCCACAAAACAAAGTTATTATTTCAGTTTCTTCAAGTTCTACCTGGATAGGAGATCAGTTTGGCCCTTGACACTTCTTGCAACGAGAACGTCGCTTGTGTGAACTACAATACCAATTCTTCCCACAATCTAAACATTTACATTTAACCCAGCTAGCATGTCTGGTATTTGGGTGGATCAAACAGGGTATTTGGTCTGGCACCGATGGAAGCTGCAGCTCCTCTTTGCATAAATCACAGACTAAGGCGTGAATACAAGAGTTCTCTGTCCGAAACAGTCCTGATCCTCCTGTTTGGAGCGGAAGTATTCCTCCCCAAGGAGGGTATCAGAGGCTGTAAAAACTGCTTTCCTACTGTGGACTCTGGGATAGTGTGGATGAATGTAGAAGAGAGAACTCTGAAGTTGAGTTATAGAAGATGAGGTTTATTGTATAAGGATATGAGGCCTTGCTCTGAGCTGCCGGGCGCAGCTTGTGGCAAGGCCTAGGGAGGTGAGGGAAGGGAGAGGTAGGGAGAGGAAATTCTAAGAGAGGGAAGTCCTAGGGGAAGGGTGCCAGGCAAAGAGGGCGTCCAGCCCCCTCGGGACCCCTTATCAGGGGTCTTCAAGGTGGGCTGGAACAGGACTTGGGCCAATGGGGTTACAGATACCTGATCCTTCAGGGGAGGGGTACAGGTGTGGGATGAACCATACATTGGGGGTGAGACAGGACATTCCATTTGACCTCTGGGTCTGGCTGCAGGTGACCTTCAGCTCACCACATAACTGTTTTCCCAGACATCCAGTAGCCAGGACATCTCAAACATCAAAACTTACTTTCAATTCTATCTCATTTACAGGTTTCACATTCTCAGAGTCTAAGCAATCATATTTATAGGGCTTTCTGGCTTCATCCTTCTCAACAGGCGGTGTCTCAAAGCTTGTCCAGGCAGTACTTGAAACCACTGATATAAGCTTGGCCTTATCTTCCAATTAGGTGTGATCCTGGGTATGTTTCTTGGACCATTTGGGTCTTCCCAGTTCATTACCACCCAGTCCCCATTTAAGAGTCAGTTTTGTATCACCTGGTTCAGATGTAATCGTCCACTCCTTAGGTTCTTCCACAGGTCCTTTGATTCTGCTGGCGTGGATCCACCCTCGTTCCTTGGTCTGGATCGCAGCCTCGGTCGTCAGCAATACCTGAAAAGAACCTTCCCATTAAGGAGTTAAAGATTGTTCTTTCCAGGTTTTTACTAGCACCCATTCCGCTGGATGAACATTATGGATTTTAAAGTCTAAAGGTGTGGTTTGAGGGATTATTCCTTTTAACTGCAGGTTTTCAAGAGTTTTCACAATGGTGTTAACGTATCCTTTAACACTCATTTCCCCTACCTCATAGGTAGCATTTTTATGTTGGGTGGTCAAAAAGAGTAACCCAAACATCGTTTCATAGGGTGACACTCCCAGGTCTGACCTGGGTTGTGTTTGGATCCTCAATAAGGCTAAAGGTAGGCATTGTACCCATGGCATTTGGGTTTCAACTATTAACTTGGTCAAAGTTCTCTTTAAAGTCTGGTTCATCCTTTCTACACAACCAGAACTCTGTGGATGCCATGGGGTATCCAGCTCCTATTTTATCTCTAAAGATCGAAATATTTGTTGTAACACTTTTGACGTAAAATGCGTTCCTCTGTCTCAGTCTATTCTATTAACCATTCTGTATCTGGGAATAATCTGTTCTAAAAGGGTTTTACTTACCATGTTGGCTGAGGCTTTGGTAGTGGGAACTGCTTCTACCCAATGAGTTAGATGGTCTGTCATTACTAATAAATACTTCCATCTTTGTACTTGAGCAAGTTCAGTAAAATCTACTTGGATACTTTGAAATGGTCGAAGAGCTAACTTACAACTTCCTAATGTTGTTTTTCTCATCACCTTTTTGTTTATCCTTTGGCAAGTTATACATTTTTCAGTTACTTGCTTTGCTACTCCAAAAATCCCAATGCAACCATAGTTCCTTAAAAAATGATCACACAAAGCCTGAGAACCCCAGTGGGTTTTCTGATGCATGTCTTCTAATATTTTTGTAGCTAGTATTTTATTAAGTAATTGTCTTCCATCAGGAAGTTTCCATTTCCCTGATTTAGCCTGTTCTCCTCCTATCTTTTTTAATTCTTTTTTCTCTGCTTCACTAAACTTTGGGATTTCCAATTTTTCCTCATTTGGAGTTAATATTAACATAACTCTTTCAGCTCTATTTTCTGCTGCATCCTTAGCTTCCTGATCTGCTAAATTATTTCCTCTTATTTCTGGGGTCACTCCTCTTTGGTGTCCCTTAATGTGTACTATAGCTATTTCTTCAGGAAGTTTTAATGCCTCTAAAATCTCTAAAATGAGTCCCTCATGTACTAATCTTTTTCCTCTTGAGTTAAGTAATCCTCTTTCTTCCCAAACCTTTCTAAAAGTATGTACTACTCCAAAAGCATACCTAAAATCAGTATATATAGTTCCTTTCTTGTGTGCTAAATATTCCAGTGCCTTTTTTAGAGCATATAATTCACAAGTTTGAGCTGACCAGTTTGAAGGTAATTTTCCTTTTTTAATAGTTTGCATGTTTTTTCCATCAACTACTGCATTCCCTGACATTCTTTTTCCTTGTAGACATCTGGAGGAACCATCCACAGAGAATATTTCCCCTTCTGAAAGGGCTTGTTCTTCAAGATGCCCTCGAACTTTTGCTTGGCATTGGATAATTTCTAAACAATTATGTATTAGGTTATCTGCTGGTTCTCCATATAAGAATTGAGCTGGATTTTAACTTCTGTTTACTTCTAATGTCAGATCATCACTATCTGTCAAGATTGCTTCATATTTTAACATTCTAGAGTCTGTCAACCATTTTTCAGCTTTTTGATTTAACACATTTCGAACCGCATGAGGTGTGCACACAATTAGTTTAACTCCAAAAGTAAGTTTATGACTTTCCTCTACCATGATTGCAGTAGCAGCTGTAGCTTGAATACATACTGGCCAGCCGTGGCTCACTGGGTTCAACATCTTTGATAAATAAGCTACTGGTCTCTTTACTCCTCCCCACTCCTGGACCAGAACTCCATGAGCTACCCCCTTTTCTACATTCACATACAGATGAAAGGGGTTTTCTAGTGAAGGTAAGCTAAAAGCTGGTATTGAGGCCAGTTTTAACTTCAATTTTTCTAATTTATCATCATCTTCCTTGGTCCATTTTATGTTATCTCCCTCTGTCAACTTTTCATACAAAAATTTTACTGCCTGTGTGTACCCCTTAATCCATAATCTACAATATCCCAATAATCCGAGTAGTTTTCTGATTTCCCTCTTTGAAGAGGGAGATGGAAGGGAAAAATTCCTGCAATTCTCTCTGGGTTGAGCTTTCGACTACCCTTACTTATCAAGTGTCCAAGATATTTTACCTCTGGTTCTACAAATTGCAGTTTCCATTTTGAGACCCTTAATCCTTTTTCTCCAAGAAAATGTAAAAGTTTTATTGTAGCTTCTCTAACTTCCTCTTCCTCAGATAGTAAAAGATCATCCACATATTGGATAATTTGTATTCTAGGAGGAGTGGAGAAGGCTTGCAGTATTTTTTCTAAAGCTTGCCCAAATAAATTTGGAGACTCTGTGAACCCCTGTGGTAATTTTGTCCATCTTAATTGCTGCTTTCTTCTAGTTTTTGGATCCTCCCATTCAAAGGCAAAGATATCTCGGCTCTCCTTGGCTAGTGGATAGGCCCAAAAAGCATCTTTAAGATCCACTACACTAAACCACCGATGCTGGGGTGGAACTTTACTTAGAAGTGTATAGAGATTGGGTACCACTGGGTAACGAGACCGAGTTCTTTTGTTAACCTCTCTTAAATCTTGTAGTAGTCTATAACTCCCATCAGGCTTTTTTACTGGGAGAATAGGGGTATTATGGGGAGACATGCAAGGTTCTAATGTCCTATCCTTTATTAGTCCTTCTATTACTGGCTTCAAACCGTCCTGTCCTTCTAAAGATATGGGGTATTGATGTACACGTATGGGACAATCTTCTCTCTCTATTGTAACACTTATAGGGTCAATATTTAATCCTCCCCTATTTTCTTCCCCAGCCCAAACTTCCTGGTTAATTTTTTCTTCATCCTCTTGGCCTAATTTTAAAACTTTAGCTGTCATTTTCCCATCTTCTGGTATAACCCCTATTCCTAATTTCACTTGTAAGTCTCTTCCTAGTAAGTTGCTACCTGCCTTTGGGAACAATAAGACATCTCCCATCCAAATTTTAGCTTCCCCTTCAATTACTACATCTTTAATGACTAGAACTGTAAAAGTTTCTCCTTTTGCCCCTGTTACTTTTGCAGTATCTTTACTCACACTATAACCTTTTGGTACATTTAGCAGGCAGGTTGTTTCTGCCCCTGTATCTACCACAAATTCTAATTCTTCTTCTTGGGGACCCACTTCTAGAGTTATCACAGGCTCTAGATGGTATTTGTCCCCTAAATATAGAGCCTTTGACCTCCTTATTCCTCCTCTGTGCCCATCTCTTTGAAGATTTTCAGATCTATTACCTGCTTAGGACAATTTCTCCTATAATGTCCCTCGCCGCCACAGTAAAAACAGACCTGGAATGCTGCTGAGACTTGGTTTGTATTGGGATTATATTCTTTTCCTTTCCCCTGTCTCTACTACTTTTATATCTAGAAGTAGTGCCTGTGGGGTTTTGATTTTTTGGAAATTGTTTTCTTGCATGGTGACTGCCATAGTTTTGCTTTCAGTTTAGCTTTCTCTTCATCTCTTCGGACATAAACTTTCTGAGCCTCCTTTAATAAGTCATCTAATAATTTATTATGCCAATCCTCAATTTTTTCTAATTTTTTTCTAATATCTGGCCAGGCATTAGTAACAAAGTTAATCCTTAACAAAGCTTTTCCCACATCAGTTTCAGGGTCAATTCCGGAATATTGTTTCATATTTCTCCTAAGTCTGTCCAACCATTCAGTTGGAGATGCTTCCTTTTCTTGCTGTGCCTCAAAAGCTTTTTTAGCGTTTTGCCCTCAGGGTGCTGCCTCTTTTATTCCTTCAATTATTAAATTACAATATTCATTCATGTGTTTCCTCCCCTCCTCATTATTTTGACCTCACTCAGGAGGCGCAGTTGGCATTTTGTCTTCTCCGGGGGGCCCCTGTGGGTTCTCTTTTCCCCAAACTTTTATTCCAGCTGCTGGGATTAATTGCCTTTCTTCCTGAGAAAATATTATTTTCATTACAGACTGCATCTCTACCCAAGTATAAATATTTGGACCTGAAAACTGGTCTAATTGTTCAGCTGTGCCTATGGGATCTTCTAAAATTCCTTTGATTTCTTTTTTAAAATTTCTGACCTCAGAAGAAGTCAAAGGGGCATTTACAAACCCTGTTCCACCCCCTCCCATTGGGATTTCTCTTAGTGAAAATAGACTAATTTCTTTATCCCATTTTTGGTTTTTATCCTCTGTTGTCTTTTTCCCGTGTTTTGAGAAAGAATCTAGAGAGGGCTGTCTTTTAAGTGAACTTCTAGTGATTCGATAAGGCATTTCTAGGGAGAAGTCATTTCTCTGAGCAGTAGCTGTGGTTACCGACGGCACGGAGCTCAGGGCAGGAAGGGCGGTGAGGGGAGGGCAAAGCGCCGAGGTTTGGTCCTCCAAGGGCGGAGCGTAGGTGGGGTTTGCTGCCGGGACCGGCAGAGGAGGGGGCAGTTCTGGGGGATAGCGGAGGGGATCGTGGGCAGCCTGCACGGGGCTGGTGGCGGCTGAGTCAGCGGCTCCCGGCAGAGACAAAGCAGCAGCGGCGGCAGCGCCGAGCGCAGCCGGCACGGGCAGGGCAGCCGGGGATCGGGCAGTGGGGGAAGCGATCGGAGATAGGACGGCTGGGACCGACGGGACCCCCGGCACGGTCGCGGCCGCAGCCGTAGACCACGCGTCAGGAGGGACCCCCGGCACGGCCCCCAGGGCGGCCGCAGACCAGGCAGCCGGGGCAGACGAATTCACCGGCGGGGCCGGGGATGGGGTGTATGCGGGGACCAGCGCAGCTGCTGTGGGCTGTGAGCCTGCACTCGGGATGGGAACCAGGGCAGGCGGGGCTGAAGCAGGACGCGGGACAGGGGGCTCGGCCGCGAACGGCAGGAGGGGGCAAAGCCTGCAAGGGATCCCACTCTTTTTCCTTCTTTTCTTCTTGTTCCCCTCCCTTTTCTTTCCCCTTTTTCTTTTCTCGTTTCATCTTGGGGGTTTCTGATATGTGAAAGATTTTTATTCTCCTAAAATCTCCTGTCCAACATGTGGCATATCCTCTTTCTTCGGGATTAAATGGTTCCTTTGAATTTACAAATACATTTAGAGCCTGACAAATCCAATTCTCAAAAGAGCCGTATCTGGGCTAATAAACGTGGTCAGATCTTATTTCCTTCTCTGCCCATTCTATCATGCAAAATTGTATCATCTTTATCTTTTCCTTTCTTCTTGTACAAGGGTTTTTATCCCAGTTAGCTAACATAACTCCCAGAGGGCTATCTTGAGGTATTTCTGTTGGTAATTTTTTACATCCTTTTTTCTTCCCTGTATCCAACTTACTGTTTTTCTGTCCCATTTTTCAAGATCTTATCTATTCATCCCCCACCTCTGTTTTTCACTTTCTCTTACAACCTAAAGACCACTTACTTCTATCTATGCACACACACAAAAAATCCCCTCTTTCTCACAAAACTATTCAATACAATACACCTCCCTCCAAGGAGATATAGTGAATTTTAAAATTAACAATCAACATTACATGTGCTTTCATCCATCTACTCTTACTTCATTTCTCCTTCACTTTTACACATTCTTTCACACCCTTAGGACATGAAGCTGATCCCTGTCGCCAGAGAATCGCGGCTCCATGTGGCCCCCCTTTGCCTTAGGGTTGGTCTCTGGGTTCCAGTATAGCTGGGCCTCTGAGGACAGCCCAGAATCTGGTCGCCTCTGGTGCCAGTCCAGCTATGAGGCTGACTTGTGTGTCACTTACACTTTTACCTGACCCCCGCTCCACACGCCCGATGGAAAAAGGGCTGAATTGCAGGTCACACACACGTTCTGCCACAGCCCCCACCCGCCCAGGGGAACAATGGCCTGTCTGCGGGTCACTTACACCTCCTGCCACAGTCCCACCCGCCCGGGAAGCTGAGGCAGATTTTGTGTGTGACTCACTCTCACACACAACAAGACAACAAGGTACCTTTTACTTTCAAATCACCTATTACAATTTTAGGTGTTACTGGCCAGTCCCGGTGCTCTTGGATATCCCCTCAATCCAGTTGTGTTGTCCAACCCTAGATGTTCTTGGGCATAACCTCAATCCGGCAGAACCCTGGGTGCTCTTTGAATATTAATCCCTCAACCCAACAGGTTTCAGTCCTGGATGCTCTTGGGCACTTACCCCTCAATCCAGCAGACTTTTTGCTTAACCCTGGGTGCTCTTGGGATATTAATCCCTCAACCCAGCAAAAGTTTTAGTCCTGGATGCTCTTGGGCACTAACCCCTCAATCCAGCAGACTTTTTGCTTCCTAGGGGTCCCACCCCTTCTCTAAGACTCAGTCCCAGTTTCCCTGGGGTGGTTCTCTCGCTCTTCTCATCACTCGCTTCGTCTCTTTACTGACCGTTTTTCTTGCGAAAGAATGGAAACGCAGCATAGGAGACTCCGCACTCGCTTAGCAGCTCTGGGATAACCAGCTGCCTCTCATTCACACACTTTCATCCCCCCCTTAACCGCCCCCCCAAACCAGTACTTACCTGTCCTTTGTCCTTGGGTCTTTGTCTTCGTGTACACTTTAGTCTTAGGGGCTAACTACCGCGGTTTTAGGGAATCTTTTCCCTTTTCTTTGTTTTATTGCCTCCTTTTGTCCATTGATCGTAACCTGCATCTGTCGGTCACACCAGGGGAACACAGAGCGAGGCTGCCAACTGGGCAGGGCGCGCCGTCCTCACCCTGATTCCACTGAGGCACCGGCAGTGAGGTGTTATAACCATCCTCTGCTACCATAATTGTGAAAAACACCAATCACTTGTTTTAAAATTTTGAAAGCTTAATAGTAAATAAAATGGTTATAAAAATAGAATTAGAGTAAAAAAATTGAACAATTAGGGTTATGACAATACAAGACAATAAAAACAAAGTTGCAGATGTCTGGGTGCCTTCCCGAGAAGAAAGCTCTGGAGAAGGACCTCCTTTAACAAAGGATTATCTCTTAAAAGCAATAGCCTGTTGAATATTCATACATTTCATACATGATGTATAGATTCCATTCAAACAAAGCATTCCCTCTGGTTAGTGTCACTTTTTTCCTTTAATCTCTATGGCGTCTTCAGGGCTGAGCGAGGCAGGAGAAGTTGGTCTCTTCTGATAAGGAAGTAGTAAATTCTTCTTCTCTGAAAGATTTATGTTTTCCTGTGGCTGGTATATACAAACTGCATTTTAACTACAAAACTACATTTACCATACTATCAAAATATTAATACAACATTACTAATCAATAAAACATAATACATATAGTAAATATCTTGCGTAGAGCCATATAATACGCACTTTTCACAGCCCTTTGGTGAGATTTAAGGGCGATTTGAGGGCATTTTTGCATGGGTTTTCAACCAGTTTGGGCAATTTTACTCCTCTTTGGTTGGATTTTAGACCCCTTTAGATGATTTTAACACTATTTGGCTGACTTAAGGCCAAGTAGTGGATTTAGGGTGGATTTTAGGCCCCTCTGTGTTATTGAAATCTACTTTGTGGGGAGTGCAAGCCTCTTGGGGTGTTTTGAAGACAAACCTGTTCGGGTTTAGGGTGGATTTTTGGGCAATTTTAGGCACTTTTTTGTGATACTAGACCAAAACGGGCCCTTTTAGGACCCTGAGTCGATTTGGCCGGGCTTTCAGAATTCCTGCCTTGTCCCTCACCCCGCCCCTTTCCCCTCACATTTCCCGCCCTTTCCTTGACCCCACCCTCACCGTTCGGGGTTCAGAACGGGGCAGGAGGAGATGGGGGAGGAAGTGGTGGAGTGGCAGCAGGAGAACAGGAGAGGAGGTATCTGGCGGCTCCAGCGCTCCCTCAACCTGCAGCACGCTCGGGAGCATCGTTCTCCATTTCCACAGGTGCCCGGGGAGGGGGAGCTCGACCCAAATATCCCGGGGGGGTCCCTGGGCTTCGGGTTTTTTGGGGGGGATATTTAGACCTTGCAGGGATCCAAAGCCGAGCCGCAGATGTCCCTCGGGGGAACCTCCGGGGCTCCCTGGGATGTGTTTTTGGGTGGTCCTGGTGGTGGCAGAGCCCCGGCGGGGGGTGGGTGGATGGGGGTCCCCCTGCGGTGGGGGTTGGGCTTCCCGGGCCAGGCCCTCTGAGCTCTGCCGGGGCCACGTGGGGAGCGCATGGGACCGGCGGGGGGAGACCGGGTTTGGGGAGCACGGGGAGAGCCGCGGCTTCCCTAAGCGCGATCCTGGAGGGAGGAGAGCCCCAGAAGTGCAAAGCGGGCCCTCGTACGCTGATACTGTACTAGAAAAGAACTAACTACGTGGGATATGGCGGATGCTTATGAATATAACAATACAAGATTTTAGAAGCAGATTTGGTGATTTTGTAGTAGTAGAGAAACAGCTTGTACTGAGAACACAGAGAAGATTCGCTATTAAGCCTGGTTGTTAGGTAGTTACTAAGTAGAAGTCGTACAGGTAAGATGTATAATGTTGAAACTCAGCAAAGCAGGACCTAGGTATTTGTCCAAAATTGATAAAGCAGAACTTTGTGGCTTCTTCCGGGGGTATTGTTTAACCTTTACTGGCTGTCCTCCCTCTTTAAGCCTGAGTTGCACTGGTAGTGTATTCTTTGCTCTTCCTCGCATATTAGAGGCCCATACTCCTGGAAATACTTGATCCATTATTTTCTTAAAATTTTCCTTTTTACTTGCCTCTTCAATTTCTTTGGTTATTAGCATTAAGCTTAACAGTTCTACATGTTGTTGATCCTTTACCTCAAAACTAATTTCCCCATGTTTGAATATTATTCTTGCTTCCAGCTGCTCGAGCAAATCTCTGCCCAAAAGTGCAGATGGAGCATCAAGCATGTATAAAAATCGATGGATGCCTCACGGTTTTCCCAATTTATACTTAAGTGGTTTGCAAAAATAAGCTCTTTCAGATTGGCCAGTTGCCCTTTTTACCATAACATAGTCATTGGTTACAGGTATTAGGGCCTTATTCAACACTGAAAATGTTGCCCCGGTGTCTATCAAAAATTTCTTTTTCTTTGTTCCCCAGTTTAACTATAACCAGAGGGTCCCCTAGGGTAGGGCCCTCCAGTCCCCCTCAGTCCTCCTTTACATGAGCAACCACTTTTTCCCTTTTCTGATCATCTTTTTTATGTTCATCACCCTTTCTTAATTCTGGGCACTGGTTTTTCCAGTGACCAAATTTCTTGCAAAATGCACATTGATCTTTTCCCAGTCAGGGTGGTCCTTGCCTTGGTGGACCTTGCCCACGTTTTCCCTTTTCTCCTTCTTTTACTACTGCTACCAATTTCTTCACCCCTGGTTTATATTCTTCTTCCCAGTTACTAAAAGCTCTCCATGCTTTATCTAGTAAAGTTTCCAAATTCTGGCTGTTTGGAATCTGGATCTTCTGGAGTTTCCGCCTGATATCTCCTGTGGATTGTCCTAAAAATAAATTTATGAATTGCTGCGTTCCTTCATCAGATCCAGGATCCAGGGTGGTGTGTCGGTGCATTGCGTCTCGCAGGTGATCTAGGAATTCAGAAGGTGTTTGAGAGGGGCCCTGTTTGATAGCATATAACACTGACCAGTTTATGGTTTTGGGGATTGCTCTTTCTAGCCCTTTTACTATCAGTTCTTGGTATCTTTTTAACCATCCTAACCCTTCATCATCATTAGGATCTTAACCTGGGTCTTGAAGGGGAAATACATCTTTAACATCCTCCTCTGTTGTCCTACAATCATCCTCAGCCAGATCCCCAGCCACTTTAAAAACTAATTGTTTCTCAGTTTCTGTTAAGGCATCAAGTAGCAGTTGCAGATCTACCCAATAAGGTGAATGCTGCTTAATCATATCTCAGCACCAAAAATTTCTCGGCTATTTCTGCCAGCTCTGGGCATAAGTTCTGGGCTCTCTGCTTTCTGCACACAATCAAAGCCTTTTCGCAGAGAGACCCAACTCCAAACACCAACTGTTTTAGGCTCGCAAAGAAAATAGCCAGGGTTCCCTCACGACCCCAAACACGCTCCACCAGAAGTTTCAACAAGGTCTCGTCGAAAAATCCTACAGATTTTGTCCGGGACATCACACACAAATCCCTTAGTGAGAAGGAGGTGGGGGGGCAACCCTGATCCTACGCTGTTGCCCAACGAAGAGAAACACAAACCACAAAGTAGTTTATGCGGTGCTTTATTCAGGCCCGGAGACCAGGGGACTAGCGTCCCAAATCAGAATCCCACCGACCCTCATTTTCTTACAGTTTTTATACTATTTCTTACAGATTACATCATCAATGTACGTGCTATACATGACATTTCAGTTTAACATTAATCTTCTAATTTCTATAGGCTATACTTCTCCTTATCCCGTTCCCACAACACCTGCTTCCCTATCTTTATTTACACAAGAGGCTCCCACCATAAATTCTATTCTTCTTTGACCACCGTGATCACCTAACCGTGACGTCTTGGTCCGTTCCTCATGCTTCGTTTGTCAGCACATTCTTTCCTTGTACTTCTCCTAGCAACATGGTTAATTTCCAACAAGTCCCCCCCTCTTGAGCATTCTTCAATTCCGTTGCAAGGATGCTCAATTTCTTAGGTTTGAGTCTCAGCTACACGAGGTTGTATCACTTCTCTTCGGGTAACTGCTTGTATTACCCTTTTGGTATGAGCCCCTTCTTTCAGAATCATTCCTAAAAGACATCTATATACAATGATCACTACAATTATCATGATTACAAACATTATTACATATTGTACTATAGATGATACCCAACCGGAAACCTGGATCCCTAAGGAGCTCAACAGGGCTCCTACCCAATTATGCTCAGCATCCTTTTGTATCTCCTTTGTTTTGGATTCTATTTGTTCTAATTGATCTATATATTTTTCTACTTCCTCCGTCACATTTGGGATGTGCACGCAGCAATGGTCTACTCTGTTTCTTAAGTATCCACAAACCCCATGTTCCTTAAGTAGCAGCAAATCTAATGCCATTCTATTTTGTAATGTCATTCTAGAAGTCGCTTGCAGCTGAAGATTCAAGTCTCTAAAACCTTTTTTAGTTGTAGCTGCAAGCCTCTCCGTCTGTCCTAATAATCGGTACAATATCTCCCTGTTTCTGTAAGATGATATAGGGGCAAACAGTGATTCTAACATCCATCCTACTTTTACTCTATCATCAGGTTCATGCCAATCTTCCTGAATCGAAGCATCATCTTCTATCTCCCTTTTCTTTCTGCTTACCAATTCCTTTTCTTGCAGCTTAGAAGTTTTCTAGAATGGGCATAAGGTAGGAACCCCTAATGTAATTTGTGTAACTGCACCATCTATGGGCATGTGCGTAGTCCATAATCCATGTCCCATAACCCAAACTAAATTTCCTGGGCTCCTAACCGTGGTCGTCTTGCAATCCCAGGGCTCCTTTTCTTTCTTTGCAAGGGTATGATTATATCCTCTACATTCACATCCCCACTGCAACAGCACTCGCACTGGTTCAAGTCCAATCTGCACTGGTGGAGTGTCACAGGTTAGTATCTGTGTACAGTTCCATAACTCCATCATCTCTACCTTTTTCCTATATTGTTCTTTGAATAATGACTTCTGTCCAAAATCTTGATTCTTTTTCCCTTCCCACACTATGCACCAATTCACTTTCCCTAGGTAACTATAAGTTTCTAACAGACTAGGTCCCCAGATTGTTTTCCACTCCTCTATTGTCATTGTCTCAGTGGTATTCTGACATACTTCTTCTATCTTCTTTCTCTTATTCCAAACTCGGATCTTATCGCATGGCTCGGACACTTTTCCAATCACCAATTTCCCTTAAGCTTGGATCCTCTATCCATCCATAATATCCAGGTATTAAGCTTGGGATCCTCTATCTACCCATAATATCCTGGTATTTGCTGACAATTTTGCTTACTAATCTTTCTTCGTAACATACAAGCCTCTACCCAGTCTAAAATTTCCTTAGACACTATTTCACAGTTTCAGGTCACATTCGCGGTGGCGCTTGGCATCTCCCTTATGGGTATAATTCCCCACGGGATCGGGTTTCCAGCCGCTTGGGGAAGAGGCAGGCAGGCTGTTATTGAAGTTGTATTTTGCATTCTTCCGAAGTCTCGAATTAGTCCTACTATTAAATTTTCCTGTCCTTCTCTTATTTTTAGGGTTTGATTTCTCTCTGGGACCTGTCTGGTAACTCGTATGTCCCTTACTCTTAACGTTACCTGACTGTGACCCCACCAATTGTCTCGGGCTATCCAACACCAATATTCTCCTTCGTCATCCCCTTTCTGTACATTAGTAATTTGCAATGCTATTTCCTTTCTCCCTGCCGTGATTTTATACTTTGATCCCGGCCTAATCCTTGTTTCATGCCACCACCCATACTCAGTGTAATTTTGGGATATTGTACAATTTAAAGCAATATTTTCCCTTTCTGCTGCTAAGATTGTTCTTTCATTTGCTCCTATTCCCTGATCCGGGTTTGTTCTAGCGACCACTTCCTGAAGTCCAAATCCTACATCTAATCCACACTTAACTATACACAGATAATTCCCTGCCATAGTTGTTGAAGCAAAAGATGTGATATTATACCACCCGACCCCTTCAGACTCTTTCTTCCACTCACTACTTCCTTCCTTCAATTGATCCCATTCCATCTCTCTCTCTTTCCACCAGCTAATCCTTATTCCTCTTTTGCAATTATTCTTCAAGGTGTATTGACAACTAATTCTCAATGGCGGGCCTAACTAAATATCCTGGCTCGTTCTCAAGGGTGCTACTATTATTGAACCTGCACTGGTATAGTTTTCATTTATAATTTCCAACTCAAAATCCCCATAATCAAAACTATCTTTTATCCATACTATACAGGTGTATCTACCTTCTCCAGAAGTTGTGATTTTAGGAATCCTTAAGGTAGTGTTTCCTGATTGCTGATGGTCATCCCAAAGTGTCATTATTCTTTTACTTACGATGTCAAGGCCTTTTCTCCATCTCACATTAATTTCATGGGATCCAGCTTTCTGGTTGTCAGAAAACAAACGGGTTAATTCAACATTTCCACTTTCCGGTACTAAGACTAAAGGGTCTGGTACATGAATTATAACTGCTGAGGCTACTAACTGACAAACAGTCAGTATCAAGATGATCAGGGCTTTGTTCGGAATACCATCCGGGTGTCCGTTATTGGCTGCACTTCCCATCTCGTCGGTACCTTCTTCACCCTGGTGTAGTGTATCCAGTTATCAATCCCAGCGACCTTGACGGCGGTATACGTGGTCATCAGCACTTGGTAAGGGCCATTCCATGACTCCTTTAGAGGCTCCACACTCCAATTTTTCACGTACACATGGTCTCCCGGCGAGATGTCATGAACTGGGTTCTCTAGTGGTAGCGGGCGGTTCCACTGCAAGGCTTCCCGCACAGCTGCAAGACTCTTATTCAAAGATAACATATAATTTAGTAATACCTGGTCCCCTGTTAAATGGGGGTCCCCCTGATAGGTTGCAGCATGATAAGCTTTACCATACAACATTTCATACGGACTGACTCCTATTCTCTCCCTGGGTTTTATTTGGCTGCGCAATAATGCTATTGGCAGAGCTTGGGGCCACTGAACTTTGGCTTCCTGGCAAATCTTTTTCAACTGATTTTTCAATGTTTGATTCATCCTTTCTACCTGGCCACTAGACTGCGGTCTCCATGGGGTGTGTAAATCCCATCTAATCCCTAATGCCTTGGCTACACTTTGAATGATTCCTGCCACAAAATGCGGTCCCCTATCTGATGACATTCCTAACGGGATTCCAAACCGGGGGATTATCTCTTTCAAAAGGGTTTTAACCACTTCCTTTGCCTGATTCGTGCGACAGGGAAACGCCTCCGGCCATCCTGAAAAGGTACATACATACACTAAAAGATATTTATTACCTTGGGCTTTAGGCAGCTCCGAAAAGTCTATTTGCCAGTAGTCTCCAGGCTGTGGGCCTACCTTTAACCCTCCCATTTGAACCTGTTTTTGCACTAGGGGATTATTTTTCACACAAGTGGGACACGTTGCATTAACCCGCTTTGCCATTGTTAACATCTGATTAGAGATTACCTCATTCTTTAAAAATTTTACCAAGGCCTCCGCTCCCCAGTGGCACTTGTAATGTTCAGTCTCCAAGATTGCTCGCATTATCTTTGCAGGTACTACCACCTGCCCGGTTGCTGTTACATACCACCCTTTGTTATTCTTCTGAGCTTTCACCAGGTGGGCCAACTTCACGTCATCTGGTAGGTATGGAGGCTCATCTTTCATGTAAGAATCCGCTGGATTTCCCTTAGCTAGAATAAGAGCTGATTGAGTCTTTATCTCTTTCGCTACTCTTTTAGCCGTCTTATCCGCTAACCGGTTACCTTGGTATATCTTTCCATCTTTTCTTTGGTGTCCTGGCACATGCATTACTGCCACTGCCTCGGGTTCTCTTACAGCCTCTAACAGGAGTAGGATTTCGTCCCTATGTTTTATTGTTGACCCTTGAGACGTTAACAGTCCCCGCTCTTTCCACAGAGCTCCATGTACATGCACCACCCCAAAGGCATATTTTGAATCAGTCCAAACATTGACCCTCTTTCCTTTGCTCAGTTCGAGGGCTTGAGTTAAGGCTCTAATTTCTGCTTTTTGAGCCGAGGTTCCAGGGGGAAGAGCCTTTGCTTCTATTACTTGAAGAGTTGTGACTACCGCATAACCCGCATACCTGGTGCCGTTCTCGACAAAGCTGGACCTGTCGGTGAACAACTCCCAGTCTGGGCTATCGATCGGTGCATCCTTCAAATCTTCTCTGCTTGCATAGACCTGCTCAATTATCTCCACACAGTCATGGACCAGTTCCCCTTCCTCTCGGTTCGACCTGAGGAATTCTGCTGGGTTTAAATGGGGTGTTATTTTCAGTTCTATATCATCTTGTTCCCGCAGCAACGCCTGATATTGCAACAGGCGGCTGGATGAGAGCCAGTGACCTCCCTTTTGCTCTAAGACTGCAATTACCATATGGGGCACATACACTTCTAGCTTCCTTCCCAAAGTCAGCTTCCTTGCTTCTTGTATTAGCAGCACCGTTGCCGCTACCGCTCGCAGGCATCCTGGCCAGCCGGAGCTAACGGTGTCCAATTGTTTAGAGAAATACCCCACAGGCCGCTTCCATGGCCCTATTTTCTGTGTTAGTACCCCTAATGCCAGTCTATGTCTTTCAGTAACATATAGCTGGAAATCTTTGCTCAAATCTGGCAATCCCAGCGTGGGGGCTTCCTTTAAGGCCTGCTTTAGTTCTAGGAAGGCTTTTTCCTGTGCACGTCCCCAAGTCCAATGCACTTCTTTGGGGGCCTCATATAGGGGCCGTGCCAGCGGTCCAAAGTTCAGAATCCACAGCCGACACCACCCCACCATTCCGAGGAAAGATCGGAGTTCCTGATGGTTTCGGGGGACGGGTATGGCGCACATAGCCGCTATGCGGTTAGTCCCCAATTTCCGCACCCCCTTAGAGATTTCACACCCCAAATAGACAACTTCTGTTCTTACCAGCTGTGCTTTGTCTCGCGAAACTCGATATCCTCCTTGTCCCAGCATGTTCAGAAGGCTTATGGTTAATTGGGAGCAGATGTCTCGTTCCGTAGGAAAATATCATCCACATATTGGAGAACCACATAGAACATGTTTGGTACTGTTACCTGGGTTGTCTTCCACTCTTCTAGTTCCCGAGCTAATTGGTTTCCAAAAATGGTAGGGGAGTTCTTGAATCCCTGTGGTAGTTGGCTCCAAGTCAGCTGCCTTCTTCGTCCTGTGTCTGGATTTTCCCATTCGAATGCAAAATATTTCCTACTTTCAAGTGCCAGTGGGATGCAGAAAAAGGCATCTTTTAAATCAATCACGGTAAACCATTCAAATTTCTCTGATACAGATGTCAACAAGGTATAAGGATTAGCAACTACGGGATGAATATCTTTGGTTATCTCATTTATTGCTCTTAAATCCTGCACTAACCTATACTTTCCATTAGGCTTTTTAACTGGAAAAATAGGAGTATTATATTCGGATTCACACTCCTGCAAAATGCCTAAATTTAGGTATTGATCAATAATTGGGGCTATCTCTTGCCTGACCTCAGGTTTGATTGCATACTGCTTCAGTCGTACTGGTTCTTTCCCCTCTTTTAGTTCTACTACTACTGGTTGTGCTGCTTTTGACTTTCCGGGGGTCCCAGTTTCCCATACCCAGGGAACTACAGCTTGCTCAATTTCTTCTCTAATGGGTTGGGGCTCTACCTCCTTAATAATGAACATTTTACCAATATTTTCTTCCGGAATTTCTAACTTGACCCTACCTCCTTCAAAAATAGTTCTGGCCTGTAACATCGACAATAGGTCTCGTCCTATCAATGATTCAGGGCTATTTGGCACGTACGAAAATTGATGATCAAATTCCTTTCCACCGAACTTTATATCTACTGGCCGAAGAAATGCCCTTTCTTCAATTTTTCCAGTAACCCCCACTACTTGTATCTTTGTGTCACTTAATGACCCTACCCGTGTATTAATTGCAGAATATGTGGCACCTGTATCTATTCTAAATTCTAACGGTTCTCCCTCTACTTCCATGATAACCTTGAGATCCCGGTCTAGTCAGCTCTGATTCTGATATTCCCCCATTACCAGCGCCTGGGTGACCTCTGCCGTCGAATTCCCAAACTGCCTCAGAATTCCAATCCCACTATTCAATGGGCACTCATTTTTCCAATGTCCTTTATTTTTACAAAGGGCGCATTGGTCATATCCCAGTCTCACCTGGCCCCCGCCACGACCCCTACCAAATCCTCCTCTGCCTCGAGCACGCCCCCTCCCATTACCTCTCCCCACAGCTTGCTGGAGTACTGCCAACATGCTAGCTTGTTGCTTCCTGACTGATTCCTTTTCCCGATTGTTATAGACCTTCCAGGCAACTTCTAACAATTTTTCTAAATTACGGGTATCCTCACCTTCTAACTTCTGCAATTTCTTTCTAATATCCTCCTGGGACTGCCCCATAAAGATTAATGCCAATTGTAACCTTCCCGCTTCCCCCTCTACTTTTAAACTAGTATACCGTCTCGCAGTTTCCTTCAATCGTTGTAAGAAAGCAGAAGGGGATTCATTCTTTTCTTGTTTCACTGAATAAAGTTTGGACCAATTTACCATCTTTGGAATGCCTGTTCTAACTCCTTCAATTAACAATTCCTGGTATCCCTTCAATGCTTGGTGTCCCCGTGCTGTATTGGGGTCCCATTCAGGGTCTTCCCTTGGTACTAATTCATTCAGAGTTCCATCCGCCACCCGCAACCTTATCATTTCTCTCGCCTTTTCCGTCATAGCCCGCAACACCATTTCCTTTTCAGTAGAGTCCATCAAAGTATCTAATAAAACCTGTAAATCATTCCAATCAGGGTTCTGAGGTTTTATTACCATTTTTACTACCCTGGCCGTACGGTCGGGATCCTCCCTATAAGATCCTGCAGATTGCTTCCAGATCATCAGGTCATTCGGGGAAAACGGAACTTTCACCATTACTCGATCTCCCTGGGGTCCCACCGCCTCTCTCAGCGGGGCCATTACGTGTGTTCCCCCCTCCCGGCCCCCTTTCTTAGTGATTAGGTGACCCCTTGTTCGTTTAGATATCGGGGTATGCCGTTTACTCTTGCCATCCCCTTTTTCCCTTGTTTCCCCACCCTCTTCTCCCTCTTCTTCCGAAGCGGTTTCAGGTGGGGGAGCGCTAGGGGAGACCAGTAGGGATACATCCTCCTCAGGGTCTTTATATTTAACTAGATAGTCCGCCTTTTGATCCCGATTTTCGCAACCCCGACACTTCTCATTTGCCACAGTTAGAACCATTATTCCACATTCCTTCTGCCAATCCGTTCTCTGTCCCAAGTAATAAAACAGATCTAAATATGGTATCTCTTCCCATTTACCATTATCCTGTAAATAATGCATCATTGGAGTAATAATATCATGATTCAGCGTCCCATTCCTAGGCCATTGCATTCCCGCGGTGTCATATTGTGGCCAAACATGATTACAAAAATCAATCAACTTATCTTTAGCTAATTCTTGACCAAAATTGCCTTCTTTCCATTTCCTTATTAAACAACCCAGTGGTGAGTCCTCTGGGATTTCAATCCCTGTCAAGGACGTTTTAAACCCTTTAAATGGCATCTTTTACCACCTTATGTCCTTTGCCACCTTATATCCTGCTAGCAGGTATTGATCCTAATCAACTTTTGTCGAGATTTACGGTCAATTTTTTTCCACCAGCCTGGGACGTCCAAGCCCAACCGTGCGGATCGTAGGTCCGTCTTAACCGGCAGGCGTCTAATATCCTTTAAGAATAAAGCACCTTTGGGCTTACCTCGTAGTTGTCCGACAGGCGCGGGGTCGGGCACGGGTTGATGTCTCCCCAGAAATCACCTGGTGCCGGCGTGGAGTAGATCACCTTGCGAACCGCCCCAGCAACCTTCGGAGTCCTGCCGTGGTTGCCAGAAAACTGTTGCCCAACGAAGAGAAACACAAACCACAAAGTAGTTTATGCGGTGCTTTATTCGGGCCCGGGGACCAGGGGACTAGCATCCCAAATCAGAATCCCACCGACCCTCCTTTTCTTACAGTTTTTATACTATTTCTTACAGATTACATCATCAATGTATGTGCTATACATGACATTTCAGTTTAACATTAATCTTCTAATTTCTATAGGCTATACTTCTCCTTATCCCGTTCCCACAACACCTGCTTCCCTATCTTTATTTACACAAGAGGCTCCCACCATAAATTCTATTCTTCTTTGACCACCGTGATCACCTAACCGTGACGTCTTGGTCCGTTCCTCATGCTTCGTTTGTCAGCACATTCTTTCCTTGTACTTCTCCTAGCAACATGGTTAATTTCCAACAACGCTGCCTCTCCACTCTGTGGTTAGGGACTACACCACCAGGACTTTAAAATATTACCATACACTCTAGCAACTGCAAGCCTCACAAACAAGCAAAAACTTTTTTTTTTTAAACTAAAACACTCGCAAAAAAGACTTCTTAGGGTTTTAAAGGGAGTTTAGAGACGCGGCCGGAGGCTGCAGAGCCCGGCTTCCCCTGCGGTTACCAGGGAAACAAATGACACGCATCCCCCACAGCCCCGCCTCCCCCCCCCCCCCACCCCCCTCCACGATTGCTGGGTCTGGCTCAGGTTTCAAACCACCTCAAGCCTCTCACGCCTTTTAGCTCAAAACCAATTTTAACTTAACAAATGCTTTTTTTCACCTAACAAAACGTCTGCAAAATCTTGTTGCCAAAAGCGCAGTCACACACAGCCTAATTCCCCTCCCGCACACAATCTGGATACAATACAAACACTTTAAATCCTTCCACCCTCTCAAACAGAGGTATCCCTCTGCTGATCAGGCGGGGAATTCAAAAGGCTTTTACAACTTCAAGTTTGCAGAACTCCTAAAAACGCTTACACAGGTTACTAACACACTCCAAAATCACACAAATCAAAACGCTCACACAAACTCCCACAGACCACGATACATACGGTGCACCAATAATTCTTCCACACCTGAACACACAAACACACAAAACCACAAGACCACGAAACACGGATCCGTTCACACCACACACACCTGGCGCGCATGGGGCTGCAATTGGGATTTTCCGCCACCCATAATGGGACCCTTCGTGTCCCAGAACAGGCTCGCCACACGGATTATGGATTGTCAAGGTACCTTTGAACAACAAACCGAAACCGGAGCCACTACTGCTCCTAATACGCAACAACAAAACCGGTTATTTTACTGCTGCCGCTGCCCCTCACGGGACACGGACTACCAAGGCATCTTGAAACTGCAAGCTGACACAACAAAAACCAGTTATAGCTGTCCCCACTACGGGACACGGACTACCAAACCACTGACACCAGGCTCTGCAGAGCTGTCACAACTTTTACAAACAAACCCAAGAGGCGTATGTTGTGCACGAGACGTCTCTCAGTGTCTTACCAACCACCTATACCAAGGTACCTCTTTTCAACTATAAAGATACCTTTTGTCCGTGGTTCCAGCAGATTCTGATCTTTCCCCAGGTAGTCAGCAAGACCGCAGGAGCCCTCTTCCCAGAAAATTCCGGGTGAGCATCCAGAGGGGACTGGAACCCGCTGGCCCCATGGCCAGAGAGAGCAGTCTCCTGGCTGGCTCACCAAAATGACTTATTAAAGAAATATGGGTATTGATCTAGTATCGATACCCAACTGTGACGGACAAAAACTCTCTAGCAGTTTAAAGTTAGAAAGTGTATGTTTATTACAGCTGGGCAGCACACAGGATAGCTCCCTAATACGTGCTGTGAAATTCACAGGTAATTACAAAGCCTTTTATTTACAATAGTGTTGAATATCCAAAATAGAAATGCATATTCATACCCCTGTCACCTCCCATTCCTCACTTTGTAGGCTAATTGGCCAAAGAGGCTATTAAGCATGTGTAATTTGTTTCTTATAATGAGTCAGGGGTCTATTCTAGGGAGGGGTCACCCAAAATGAGGAAGTAAGATGAGTCTTCCTCGTCCTGACCTTTCTACCTTTTCAATGCATTTGTGACAAATGAATCCTTGGTAGAACTTATAGTTTCCTGTGTTCACTGGGTCCTTTAAGCAGGAAGTCTGCAGCTATCTTATGTCCTATGTACCACATTTTGTTTTCCATTACAAGCACAGCTACATAAACATAAAGCTGACAAGAAATGAGTTACAAGATCCGGGGTAGCTTATCTAAGATCCGGCTTCTGTTAACTGCGAACAAACATTACCTATCTACTTCAGCTAATTCAGCAACTTATTATCTTAACTTTCCTAAAAATCCTTAATTCTTCAAAATTAATGTTTCAACTTCTAGAGATGTTCTTGAGCAGAGAGACCTTCAAACTCAATGTGCTCATCCCTTGTTCTCCCTCCATACTAAGATTTCGCATTCCCAACCCTTGGCTGGATGGAGGAGGAGGCTGTAAGGAAGAGGAAGATGCCCCAGGACAGCCAGGCAGGTGAGGAGGAAGTCAGTGCCCCTTTCCCCCTCTCTCCTGCTCCATCTCCCAGCCCAGCACGGCCCCCGGCTGCAGGACAACCCCGCTGCCAACGCCGTCCTGCCGGGGACGCACTGAGGGGATCTCCTTCCCCTTCCCTCTGGCATGGAGGCAAATCCCATCCTCTCCTTATCCTTCCTCCCACAGACAAGGAGCTGAGCATGGACACCAGGGAGGACAAATCCCCATGACAGATCCTCGTGGAAGAGGCCGTTTTGAGTGGCTTCATGGGGCAGGAATCCAGCGGGGAGGAAAAGTCCTGGCGATCCCTTGTGAGAGGAGACTGCAAAAGCAGAACATGAGGATCTGAGGAGGAAAGAGCCACCCTGTTCCAGGAAGGCGGCCAGAGATGGAGCCAGAGCTCAGACCTGGTGGTCCATGAGCAGCTTCATGATGGGGAGAAGCCCCATAAGTGCTTTGGGTGTGCGAAGAGCTTCACCTGGCCGTGCTACCTGCTTCGCCACCAGAGGATTCACACAGACGAACAGCCCTACGAGTGTGGGGAATGAGGGAAGAGCTTCAGGAAGAGCTTCCACCTGATCAGCCACCAGAGGATCCACACTGGGGAGAGGCCCTACGAGTGTGGAGAATGTGGGAAGAGGTTCAGACAGAGCTCCAACCTAACTGAGCACCAGAGCATCCATACTGGGAAAAGGCCATACAAGTGTGGGGAATGTGGGAAGTGCTTCAAGCACCATAGTTACCTGACTGTACACAAAGTATCCACACTGGGGAGAGGCCCTACAAGTGTTCCAAGCGTGGGAAGGGGTTTCTGACCAGCTCCCATCTCCTTGAACATCAGCTGACACACATAGAGGAGAGGCCCTTCCACTGCCCCGACTGTGGGAAGGGTTTCACGTGGAACTGCACCCTCACCAGCCACAGGCGCATCCACACCGGGGAGAGGCCCCACGAGTGTGATGTATGTGGGATGAGCTTCATACAGAGCTGCGACCTGATCCACCACCAGAGGACCCACACTAGTGAGAGGCCTTATGAGTGTGATAAATGCAGCAAGATGTTCCGCACAAGCTCCAGTCTTCTTGTGCATCAGCGGATACACAGAGAGGAGAGGCCCTTCTGCTGCCCTGAATGCAGGAAGGGCTTCAAGCAGAAAGCCACCCTCATCACACACCAGCACATCCACACTGGGGAGAGTCCCTACGAGTGTCCCCAGTGTGGGAAGAGCTTCTCCAGGAGCTCAAACTTGGCTCAACACCAATGGAGGCATCGGTAAGGGAAGCTCTGTGAGTGCCCTGAGTGCAGTAAGAGCTTTATACACCGCTCCAACTCCATCCCGCACTGGAGGACCCATGTTGGGCAGTGCCCTGGTGACCCACATTCCCTGTGATCTGTATTGGGAAGACGCCAGGCTGGTTGTCCTTTTTTTCTGGCCCTAATTTTTTTCTCTTGTCTCTCTTTGCACTCCAGAAGCCAAGAGAGATCAATCTGTCACCTCAAAACCACTCAAATCCTGCTAAGAACAACTCAATCTTACCCCAAAAGGCCTCAAACCCACCCTAAATGGCTTGTTCCCACCTCAGAAAAACTCAGTCCCACGCCAAACTTACTTGATTCCACAGCTGCCAGGGTGAGATGGGATTGGAAGGAGACTGGGAGAAGTGGGATCCAAATTTGGCATGGTGGGATTGGGATTGTGCAAGGCTGGGTGGGTGGGATGTATTTGATAGTAAATCAAACATTCAGGGTTATTGATTTCTGTCCCATTCATTTTCAGTCAGTTGCAGGTCTGTTTTCAGAGTGCCACCTTCTCAGCTGATTGTGTTTGTGTCCGCCTTTCTCTCGTGCCTCTCTGCCTGCTCTGTTTGTCTCTCAGTGTCTCTCTTGACCCAGGACAGCTCCCACCAAGGACTGTGCCCTGATTTAATTCCCAATCCAGGAGCTGCAACCAGCATGGATGAAGTTTTGAGGGCTGGCAGTGAAATACCACTGTAGGATCTTGCTGCACTTGGTCTTTCAGCCCCTTATTCAGAGCTTTGCTTTCAAGGGCAGGAACATCTTTTCCTTGCTGGGAACTGAATTCCAGAGCCTTGGAGTGTGTGCCATGTAGAACCTTACAGACTGGGATCTCGTGGACTGGGATCCTTCAGACTGGGATTGCACAGAGATGGTGGTGGGTTTTGTTAACCTGTTTTGGAGTTGTTTATCCCAATGGTTCATCCCTGCTTTCCCCCCACCGATAACTCAGGTACTGTCCAAGGGTATCTCCTCCTGTGTCCCTTTGTCCACCTTTCCTGACCCTGCCCTGTGTTAACCTGGGGCCAATCACCTACCTGACCCAGCCCCTCTGCCCCTGGGTTTAAACATGGGATCCTGCCCGTACTCTCTCTCCTGCATCACCTTGGAAAATAGGTGCTCTGTGAGAGCACCTTCTCTGACTCTTGCTTTGAAGCTCGACACCGACATTATACAGGGACCGCAGAGAGCAGAAGGCAGCTCTGCTCTGCGCTGTTCCTCAGACTGCTAGCAGTTTGGGAACGGCCACTGCTGACCCACGTGGCCGGGGTGGGAGCTAGCCAGAGTTCCCCGGCCCTGTGGTGTCAGTTGGCGCCTAATGTGGGTCTCAGAGACGCCAGACAGAAGGACTGTGCCTTCACCGCAGGGAAGAGAGCCACTGCCGCAATACCCCGCCGCACTGGGAGAGACCGTGTGTAGCCCAGGGCAGCACTCTGATGTGTTTTTTTAGTCCAAATGAAGGCGAAAACAAAAGGATAGCCAGCCAGGTGTCTTCCCAAGATAGATCACAGGGAATGTGGGTCACCAGGGCATTACCCAATGTGAGTCCTCTGGTGGGGGATGGAGTTGGAGCAGTGCACAAAGCTCTTCCTTCCTCGGGGCACTTGCAGGGCTTCTCTTATTGGTGCCTCCGTTGGTGCTGGGTCAAGGTAGAACTCTGGGTGAAGCTCTTCTCACACTGGGGACACTCATAGGGCCTCTCCCCAGTGTGGATGTGCCAGTGGGTAATGAGCGTGGAGTTCTGCTTGAAGCCTTTTCTGCAGTCGGGACAGTGGAAGGGCTTCTCTGTGTAAATCCATTGGTGCAGGAGTAGATTGGTGCTGATCCAAAACCCCTTCTCACACTCAGAACACTTGTACGGCTTCTCCCCAGTGTGGATGTTCTGCTGCTGGATCAAGTAGGATCGCAGTCTAAAACTCTTTCCACATTCCCTACACTTGTAAGGCCATTCCGCAGTGTGGATCCTCTGTTGCTTGATCAGGTGGGACCTCAGGCTGAAGTTCTTCCCACATTCCTCACACTCGTGGGGCCTCTCCCTGGTGTGGATGTGCCGGTGCTAGTTGAGGTTGCAGCTGTGGCTGAAGCTCTCCCCACAGTCGGGGCAGCAGAAGGGCCTCTCCTCCGTGTGCATGTGCTGGTACAGGAGGAGACTGGAGCTGGTCTGAAACCTCTTCCTGCAATTATCGCACTTGTAGGGCCTCTCCCCAATGTGGATCCTCCGGTGTTTTATCAGGCTGCAGATCCTACTGAAGCTCTTCCCACATTCCCCACACTGGTAGGGCCTCTCCCCAGTGTAGATCCTCTGGTGGCAGATCAGGTGGGAGCTGGTCTGAAACCTCTTCCCATATTCCCCACACACGTGGGGTTGTTCCCTGGTGAGTATCCTCTAGTGGCGGAGCAGGAGGGATTTCTTGCTGAAGCTCTTCCCACATTCCCCACACTTGTGGGGCTTCTCCCCATCATGGAGCTGCTCATAGACCACCAGGTCTGAGCTCTGGCTCCATCTCTGACCGCCTTCCTGGCACAGGTTGGGTCTTTCCTCCTCAGATCCTCGCCATATTCCTTTGCAGCCCCTCCTCCTGCAGGATCTCCAAGGCTTTTCCTCCCCATTGGATTCCTGTGCCATGAATCTGCTGAAAATGGCCTCTTCCACGAGGATCTGCCGTGGGGATTTGTCCTCCCTGGTCTCCATGCTCAAATCCTTGTTTGGGGGAGGGAGGACAAGGAGAATATGGATTTGCCTCTGTGCCAGAGGAAGGTGATGGAGATCCCCTCAATGCGTCCCTGGCAGGACAACATCAGCTCTGGGGTTGTCCTTCATCCGAGGGCCATGCTGGGCTGGGAGATGGAGCAGGAGAGAGGGGGAAAGGGGCACTGACTTCCTCCTCACCTGCCTGGCTGTCCTGGGGCATCATCTTCCTCACAGCCTTCTCGCCATGCTATGTAGGTTTGGGAATGGGAAATCCTGGTTTGGAGGGAGAGCAAGGGATGAGCACATTGAGTTTGAAGGTCCCTCTGCCCAAGTCCATCTCTTGAAGTCACCGAGCATCTAGGTCCATAAAAAACCAGCAGCTGGGAGTGACTGGATCTACACAGGGAGCAATTGGGATCCTACCATGATCACAGTGGGAACAGCTGGGTCCATGCTGGGGAGAACTGGTAACTGAGGTAACTGAGGGTTACGGGAATCATACTGGGATTGAGTGGGAGTGACTGTGAGCAACTGGAATCATACTGAGAAAAACTGGGCAGAGGTGGGAGTGACTGGGAGCATGCTATGCGTGACTGGGATATACTGGGAGAGACAGGGAGTCACTGGGATCATACTGGAGTCTACTGGGATCATGCTGGCATTAACAGGAAACAACTGGGATAACACTGGGGGCCATTGGCATCACATCTGGAGTGACTGGAATTAGACTGCATGTGACTGGAATCATACTGGGATCATACTGCGAGTGACTGGAATAGTACTGGGAGAGACTGGGATCATACTGGAGTCAGACTGGGAGAGACTGGAAAGGTTCTGGCCATGACTGGAACCATACTGGAGGTGACTGGGTGCAATGGTTCATACTGGGAGTGACGGAGATTTTAGCATGACTCACTGGGATCATACTGGAAGTGACTGGAACCATACTGGGAGTGACTACGGGTCCCACTGGGATCATCCTAGGAGCCACTGGGATTCCAGTGGGTGTGACTGGATCCTCAGTGGGGGTTACTGGGAGCAACTGGGTGAATATTGGGAGGAAAATGAGAAGCATTGGGAGCAACTGGGATCAACTGGAAGGTACTGGAACCATGCTGAGGGGACTGAGATTAAAACTGGGATCATACTGGGAGTGACTGGGAGGAACTGGGAAAGACTGGGAATGACTGTGAGCATGCTGAGGGCAACTGGGATATACTGGGAGGGTCTGGAAACATACTGGGGGGACTGGAACAACACAGGGAAGAGCCGGACCATGCTGGGAATGACTGGGACCACACTACAAGAAACTGGGAGTGACTGGATCTACACTGGGGGCAACTGGGCATGACTGGGACCATGCTGAGAGGGACTGGGGCTGTTCTAGGGGACACTGAGATTATACTGGGATGAACTGAGAACGACTATGAGCTGGGAACAACTGTAACTAATGCTGGGGAAACAGATCATACTGGGATCACAGTGGGAACGGCTCGGTCCATGCTGGGGACAACTGGGATAAAATTGAAGGTGATGGGAATCATACTGGGATTGACTGGGAGTGGCTGTGAGCAACTGGAATCATGCTGAGTGTGGAGTCCCTGCAGTCCCTTGCCATAATACCTAGGGCCTGGCCTTGGCAGGACAGATCATAGAGTCACCTGCCCAGCCTGAGACAGAGAACTTCCCAATGGTGCCCTGGACACGATGGTTTGCCTGAGTTTCTCCCCTCCCTGATTCCCCTGGCCCTTTGGTTTCTCCTTTCCTCTGTGTCTCCATTGGTTTGGGGTTCCCGGGGACTGGCCCCGTTTTCCCTACAGGACACTGACCTTTCCTGCCCTTTGCTCTGCCCCCGTGCCTCAAGGTCTTTGGCTGCTGAAGCTCACACTTGAGCTGCAGACCGGCACACGTGCTCCCCTTTCAAATCTGGATTCCCCTTGGGCTTCTGGAAATAAACCTGGCTGGAACGGATCCAGTGCAAAGGCCTTCTGGCCTCTCCTTGCTGAGCTGCCCACGTGGCGTGTGTGCATGTGTGAGCTTGACTGCTTCGCCTGAGCTTCCCCAAGCGGCCTTTCCACCGCAGAGGCTTATCGGCTCTGGGCTTCAGCTCCACTCCTAAAAGGCTCCTGCAAATGGCGCACCAAATGGTCAGTCCCTGAACCTTGGATCCTCTTTCTGGCTCCTTTGGAAGCATTCTCCAGCACCTTCAGGACTGGTTTCAAAGTCACTTTCAGATACCATTTTCCCAGGAGGAAAAAATACAGTTTCCTGGACAGTTTCTCTGGGGGGCCGGACCAATAACCTTCTGGTCAAGGAAGACTGATCCAATTGGCTAAAATTCCATGAGATTATTTCCTTTGACCCACTGGACTGATGAGTATATTCTAGTTGAAGTCACCTTTTTTTTTTTTTTTTTTTTTTTTTTTTTTTTTTTTTTTTTCTTTTTTAAATCTCCTGAAAGGGAGAGGGTTTGATGGCTGCAAAACTAACCATTGAGCAGAAAGATGTATGTTTCCAGATTTATCAGAGAAATATGGGTTATTGATCTAGTATCAATACCCGGCCGTGATGGACAAAAACTCTCTTAACAATTTAATGTCAGAAAGTGTATGTTTATTACGGCTAGGCTGCACATGGGATAGCTCCCTAATACGCGAAATTCACAGGCAATTACAAAGCCTTTTATTTACAAAAGTGTTGAATACCCAAAAAGAACTTAATTTCCTGTGTTCAATGGGTCCTTTAAGCAGGAAGTCTGCAGCTATCTTATGTCCTATTTACCACATTTTGTTTTTTGTTACAAGCACAGCTACATAAACATAAAGCTGACAAGCAATAAGTTACTAAATCCGGGATGTCTTATCTAAGATGTGGCTTCTGTTAACTGCGAATGAAGCTTACCTATCTACTGCAGCTAATTCAGCAACTTATTATCTTAACTGTCCTAAAATCCCCAATTCTTCAAAATTAATGTCTCATTCCCTACTTCTTCTTTGAAATGAGTAAATTCCTTTACTCAGTATACAGTCTTTCTCATCTATCCAACCCATGCAGCTAGTGTCTCTCAAGACCAAGCCATACGCCTTTGACCGTGATGTTAAAGCAGCCACTCATTGTAGCATCCTCCAATTCTAAACAAGTATTACAACAGATAACACTAAATTTATGCTGACCAAAATAAGCAACACAACTATAGGGGGGATTAAGGCATTCAGTATACTGGTTGCTGGCAGTGACCACCCAAAAAGCACATCCCACCAAAGATGAGACAAATGTTCCTCAAGCCTTTTAAAAACCCCTTTGATGGTCTCTGTGTCATGGTGTATCGTAATTAATGTATTTTTCCCCCCATCTCTAATTTCTTTTAAGATTTCTCTCAATTCGTGATGTTTCAACAATTGAGCAACTAAAGTCAAATTCATTCCTATGGGCACAGGCAGTATCTTCTGCACAGTGGCTAGGTTGTCTTTTATATATTAATGTGATATTACAGGTGCCTGATAGGAAAAATCACATCCCTTAATTCTAACAAAATTGCAAACACACGAATTGAGTCTCTTTCACAATTTGGTTGTGAGGGTGTGCTGCCGCGGTCTCAGGGAGGAGGCCGTAAACCCATAGCCCGAGGACACCGGGGTGGGGAGTCAGCTTGGAGGCAAGGCGGGCATCCTGCACACACACACTCATCCCTCTTGCTGAGGCTGCTTCGCTGGGGAGAAGTAGTCAAGCCAGTCCTGGTGGAAGGCAAAGGGGTCGGGCCCTGCTCGAGTTGATCCTTGGAAACAAGGAAGGGATACCCCCTCAGGTAACCCGTGCGGAGTCTTGACCTCTTACCTCCATTTCAGAAAGTGAAGAGGGGAACGGTACTAGTGACAGGGCAGTCTAGTCTGGGGTTCGGACTGAAGGTGTCCGGCCCGGCGGGGGCTAAGGCGTGGGAAGGCCCTGAGGCCCGGAAGGGGATGCCAGTACTAGGGACCCTGTCGAGCGCCGCAAAGCGTGTCCAGAGTCTCAGGGGTGAGGCAAGGCGCGGGGGTACATAGGAGGTGAGGTCATTAGGACTCACCTCAAAGGGGTCAGAAGAGAGTCTGAGCCCCTGGTGTAAGTAAAGTGTGAGCGTCCAAGAAAGTGAAGAAGGTTGGGGAAAGTGAGTAGAAAGAGAGAGAGTTTGTTCCCTAAATGAAAGCAAAAGTGTAGGAAAGAGTAGAAAGGCATAAAGTTTAGAAGTTTTATGTTAAAGTGTTCAAGAATTAAGTCAAGAGGTTTGAAGTAGTGTGAGAAAAGCTGATGAAATTTTTTTGCTTAAAAACCTGTGTTGCCTGTCAGTACAGGGCACCTTTGAAATTTTAATTTTCAGTCTAAAGAAAATGGGACAATGTACTAGTAAGAAGAAGAAATCCCAAAAGGAAAATAACAAAGTGAAGAGTATTCCTTCTGGTAGTCCCTTAGAACAACTTTTAGCTAAATGGGATTCTTTAGAGGCCACAAAAGGACTAGATCAGGTTAAAATGGTGTTTTATTGCACAGAAGTCTGGCCAAAATTAAAATTACCAGGAGAGTGCCCATGGTTTGGAACACATGATGAGTGGATGTGCTATCAGTTAAATCAGCATCTAAGAACTCAGGAAGATCCAGATGTAAACCAGTTAGCCTATGCTGTTTGTTGGCAAAAGAGAGCCACGAGTAGAGGGAATATAAAAGTCTGCAAATTAAAAGTGTGAAAGAAAGGAAGAGAAAGAAGAAAGAAAAGAAACTTAATAAAAGATGGGACCCTCTCGACCATTTACCCCCTCCAATTTACCCAGAAGTGCCCCAAGTCCCTCAAAATCCTGTCCCAGTTCCCCTACTAACTTCCCCGAGTCAAACTCAAACTTCTTCAGAACCCTCTCTTCCTCTTCCCCCAGTGGTTCCATCATCACCCCTCCTTAACACCTCTCCTCCCCAGTCCTTAGTACCTTCTCCCTTTACTCTCCCAACAGCCCCTTTGTCACCTCCTTCCAATACTGTCCTTCCTCAGTCGTTATTAGCCTCCTCCCTCCATCCCTTAACAACCCCAATTAAACCTTCATCGAGACCAAATCAAAATCAAGGTTCTTTTGCCCCAGTTATAACCCCTTCAGTTTCCCAAAACACAACCTCTTCCCTAGTCCCCCTTCCTCCCACAGTACCATCCTCTGCTTCTCCTCCTACAGATTTTACTACTTCCCCATCACCTACAGCAATTCCCCTGCCACCCCCTAACTGGGAATTAACCAGAACTCCTACAGACTCCCATGAGTCATCCCATTCTCCTGGAAACCCCCAGGAATCCGTAACCCAGACAGTGTTATCAGTTAATAATGTAAGTGAAGGACCCTATTGTAACACCAGGTCAAAAGCCTTAAAGCCAGAAAGACTTTTTCCCCTCAGGGAAGTGCCTATGGGAGGAGTGATTGGAGGAGTTGGATTTGTAAATGCCCCATTAACAGCCTCTGAGGTAAGAGGATTTAAGAAAGAGCTAGGAAATTTAGTTGAAGATCCCATAGGTATTGCCACACAGGTAGACCAATTCCTTGGACCCAGTGTTTATACATGGGGAGAGTTAAATTCTATATTAAACATCTTGTTCTCCCCTGAGGAAATACGAATGGTCAGAACAGCAAGTATCAGAATCTGGGAAAGGAAAAATAGGTTAGGGCCACCTGGAGATCATAAATTACTGATAGCTGACCAGGGGTGGGACCCAAATCAAGAAGAAGAAAGACAAAATATGAGAGACTATAGGTCCTTGATAGTTCAAGAGGCATACGAGAATCTGTCCCCAGAGGGAATAATACTAAATTAGCTTTTGATGGGTCCCAAGAAAAGGATGAGACTCCTGCCACTTGGCTAAACCGATTAAAAAGAAATTTTCAATTATATTCAAACATAGACCCTGATGGTCCTGAGGGACAAGTAATTCTAAAAGTGCAGTTTGTAACAAAGTCATGGGCAGATATATGAAGAAAATTAGAAAAAATTGAGGATTGTCAGGAGAAAAGTATTAATGAATTATTAAAAGAAGCCTTAAAAGTTTACTTGAGGAGAGAAGAAGAAAAAGCTAGAGCCAAGGCTCGCATTATGGTAGCTGTAGCAAGAGAAAGTACTGGAGTAGGAGAAAACCAGAGAAACTCCTCTTTGAAATCTAGTGAGGGAGGACCAAGACCCTCATTTAAAGGACCAAAGTCACCCATAGTACCACCATGGGTAAATTTGAAAAGAAGTAACCCAGGAGAGAATAGAACTTGTTATTATTGTGGTGAAATAGGGCATTTAAAAAGGGACTGTAAGAAATTATCACTTGATGAAGCTATTGCAAAGGAGCAAGATGCCCTGGAGAGGGTGCTGAAAGGGGAGGATTAGAGGTGTCAGAGGCTCTATAAAATAGGGGACCCAATAGAACAACAAGATGAGTCTCTAGTAAACTTTGATGTGGGGCCCCAAAGTGAAGAATATGAATTCTTAGTGGACACAGGAGCTGATAGGTCGAGTTTAAGGAAATTACCAACAGGGGTAATGTTGGAGTCCAGGGCATTCCTTTGGCTGCCCTGGAGGGTCAGAGACCTGGACAGGGGGGTCTGGGGCCCTGGCCCAGAGCCCAGAGGGACATTGGCTTTGATCTCAGTCCATGGGAAAGGTTTCCTACACTGAGGGAAGGATTGCAAGCCACAAGAGTGTGAAAGATAGTAGTTTAGCTTATCACAGGGTGAGAAAACAGTAGGTTTAGGTTTTTAGTATTGAAGTGAATGGGGGCAAGATGGAGGATTTGGGGCGTTGTTCTTCTTTCTTCTTCCCTCACTCCATCTTCTGCAATGACAGTGGCACAAAGTAGTTTAAAGAGATTGGGTCAAAGTAGGGATGACCTTTTTAGTATAAGTGATAGGTATTGGCAAATAATGATAAATAAAGAATACGTAGTAATTAGTATAAAAGATAATGACTGTCCAGTCCGGGAGGAGTCACCAGATGCCTGAGCAGCTGCACAGACCTTTGTTGGGCACTGAGAAATTTGTAAGATAAGAAACAATAAACGAAGCACGCAACCTTGAAAAATCAGAACCTGAAGACTCCGTCTCTTTCTTGCGTTTGGCTCAGAGCTTTGCAGAGGGCGAAAAGACTAAAACCACCTGAATCTCAGAGAAAAAACCTGAGAGGGTAACAATCGGGATAAAAACTTGTGAAGTGTTAGGGTCTGAAGGGAGGCCCTTTCGAGCATTAATAATTGAAGGAGTAGAGATTAAAGGGAACTCAAAGTATTGTGTAGCTGATTTTCTTTATTTACCACATACAGAAACCAGTTTACTAGGCAGAGACAAGTGCAGCTCGGGATAGGAGTTATCCCAAAAGATGGAAAAATGGTTGTGCATATCATGAAACTGACCCAAGGGGATATACAAGAGATAAATCCAGAAGTGTGGGCTACAGAGGGAAAGTATGGGTGTTTAGATATCCCTCCCATTAAGATAGAAATGCAAAAAGATACCCCCGCCATCAGAGTCAAGCAATACCCAATGTCACCAGAAGGAAAGAAGGGGCTAGCTTCAGTAATTGAGCATCTTTTAAAAGAAAATATCCTAGGACCCTGTATGTCCCCTCATAACACCCCTATATTGGCCATAAAGAAAGATGAGGGAAAGTTTAGATTAGTCCAGGATTTGAGAGAAATAAATAAAAGAACTATTGCTCGACACCCAGTAGTACCTAACCCCTATACCTTGCTGAGTAAAATTCCAATAGAGCATACCTGGTTCACAGTGATAGACTTAAAAGATGCTTTTTGGGCATGTCCCCTAGCAGAAGAGTGTAGGGATTGGTTCGTCTTTGAATGGGAACATCCAGACAGGGGAAGAAAACAACAGCTAAGGTGGACGCGGTTACCGCAGGGATATACGGAATCGCCAAATATCTTCGGACAGGCCCTAGAGACATTATTAGAGCAGTTTAGTCCCAAAGAAGGCGTTCAAATTTTGCAATACGTGGATGGTTTATTAATATAAGGGGAGACAGAGAAAGAAGTTAAAAATGTAAGTATACAACTTCTAAACTTTTTTGGAGAAAAGGGGTTAAAAGTATCTCAAAGTAAACTACAGTTTGTGGAAATTGAGGTCACTTATTTAGGACACATAATTGGAAAAGGGAGTAAAAGGTTAAGCCCTGCAAGAATTTCAGGAATAGTATCTATATCACCTCCAAAAACTAAAAGAGACATAAGGAAACTTCTAAGCCTGTTCGGATACTGCAAGCACTGGATAGATAAGTACACTCAAGGGGTCAAATTTCTTTATGATAAATTAATAGACCAGGAACCAATGAATTGGACAGAGAGTGACGAGAAGCAGCTACAAGATCTAAAAGGGAAATTATCCTCAGCACCAGTTTTAAGCTTACCAGATCTTAAAAAGGAGTTTGATTTGTTTGTAAACACCGAGAAAGGAATAGCATATGGAGTTTTAACCCAAGAATGGGGAGGATACCGGAAACCTGTGGCATTTTTATCAAAACTATTAGATCCAGTGGCCAGGGAATGGCCAGCTTGCCTCCAAGCAGTTGCAGCTGCAGCTATTTTGATAGAAGAGGCTCAAAAGTTAACATTACAGGGAAAAATAAAGATACATATTCCACATGATTTGAAAACAATTTTAAGCCAAAGAGCTCAAAAGTGGCTCACAGATTCTAGAATCCTAAAATATGAAATTATACTAATAAATACAGATAACCTAGAACTAACAACATCAAAAAGCCTAAATCCAGGCCAATTTCTCTCTGGCAAGCCCACCGAAGAGATAGAACACCGTTGCCTAGAACTCATTGATATGCAGACAAAAGTGAGAGAAGATTTAGAAGACACACCCCTCCCATATGGGAGAGTATTGTTCACAGATGGGTCATCCCGAGTGGTGGAAGGGAAAAGAACATCCGGATACTCTGTGATTGAGGGAGAGAAAATGGAAGTCTTAGAAAAGGGAAAGTTACCAAGTAATTGGTCAGCGCAGTGCTGTGAAATATATGCACTAAAGAGAGGGCTAGACTTACTTAAAGATGACTGAGGGACCATTTACACAGACTCTAGATATGCCTTTGGTATCGTGCACACATTTGGGAAAATTTGAGAAGGACAGGGATATTTAAATTAAAAAGGGAAAGACTTAATACACACAGAATTAATGAACTCAGTGTTAAAATCTTTACAAAAACCAGTAGAAATTGCAGTAGTCCACATAAAAGGGCATCAAAAGGGAAATATGCCCGAGATAAGGGGAAACCAGTTAGCTGATAAAACAGCCAGAGAAGCAGCTTTAGAACCAGGAGAACCGGTAAAAGTCCTCAAATTTGAGAAAATACCAAGAAAAGAAGAGGAAGGGATAGAGCAAGTGTTTAGTGAAAAAGAGCAGAAAGCAATAAAGAATTAGGATTACACCAGGGGGAATATGGAGTATGGTTAAGAGCTGACGGACGGAAATTTTTGAATAAAGCCCTAGCCCGAAAAATACTTAGAGAAATACATAAATTAACCCACTGGGGAACCCAGGGCTTATGTGACCATTTCCTAAGGGAAAACCTATGTATTGGAGTACACGAATTAGCAAAAGCAGTTACTCAAGGATGTATAATATGTCAGAAAATAAATCAAAAAGTTATGAGGAAGACTGAGCCTGGAGGGAGGGAGTTAGCCTTAAGGCCCTTCCAGAACGTGCAAATTGATTTTACTGAGATGCCCCCTGTTCAAGGTTACAAACACTTGCTAGTGATCATAGATCACCTTACCCATTGGGTAGAGGCATTCCCTACAAAAAGGGAAACAGCAGAAGTAGTAACAAAAATAATATTAGAAGATATCCTCGCTCGGTATGGGCTGATAAATAATATTGATTCAGATAGAGGGCCACATTTTACAGCACAAATTCTACAACAGGTAACACAAGCCTTGGGGATAAAATGGAGGTTACACACCCCATGGCATCCCCAAAGCTCAGGCAGAGTAGAAAGGATGAACAAGACCATTAAAAATGTACAGACTAAATTAATAGCAGAAACTCAACTAAATTGGCTTAAATGCTTACCCCTAGCATTATTACAAATCAGAACACAGCCACGAGCAGATATAGGAGTGTCACCATATGAAATGTTATTTGGGCTTCCCTTTTTGTTATCTCATATTTCTAAAGACTACCTGGAAGGAGAGGAAGTTACTAGAAAATATCTAAAAACCATTGGACAAACCCTAGAAAATTTCAGAAAGAAAGGATATCTTCCTCAAACTTCCCCTTTGGATGCAAATGTGCATAATATCAATCCTGGAGATTGGGTATTGATCAAAACGTGGACTAATATCCCGTTGACCCCGAAGTTTGAAGGTCCCTACCAAGTACTGTTAACAACTCACACAGCAGTGCGCACTGAAGAAAAAGGATGGACCCACATCACCAGAGTTAAAGGGCCAGTACCCCCTCCTGGAGAGAACCCGAGTTCAGCACCCTCACCGGATGAAACCTAGTGGACAGTAACACCACACCCGAAAGACTTGAAATTAACCTTTAAAAAGAAAAAGAGATAACAGAGACTGTGAAAACCTTTTTCAGTTGCCTCTCCCATAATCAATGGACTCAAAAAAGAGGGGAGGGGGGCACAATAGGGGTTAATTTATGTAAACCTAAGTCAGTTTTTGTAAGTAGCAATTTAAATAAGTTTAAGTAATAGATATATTAGAAAAGTATAAGGGTTTTTTGTTAATTTTTAAAGATTGTTTAAGTTTTATAAGTAGCAATTTTAATAAGTAAGCAATAGATATATTAGAAAAGTATAAGGTTTTTTATGTGTTAATTTTAAAGATTGTTTAAGTTTTATAAGTAGTGATTTAAATAAGTTTAAGTAATAGTTATATTTAAAAGTATAAGTTTTCTTATATGTAAATTTTAAAAGTTGTTTAAGTTCTATAAGTAGCAGTTTGAACAAGTTCAAGTAATAGCTAAATTAAAAGAGTGTAAGTTTTTTTAGGAAACAAAAAAAAGGTGAATCTCCTACAGAACATTCTCTATAGGCAACTAAATTAATAGGGAAGGGAAGTGGAAGCATGTAAGTGGGTTCTTTAGGAGACCTCTCCACTCCAAGAGGCAAGGCCGGGTGGAGCAAGAGATCCAGGAAGGATGGCCCATACCGGACTCTTGGGAGGGATCGTACTGATGCTGTTCATAAAGCACACCTATGAAACAAAAGCCTGTGCTAACTGCTACCATCCAGTGTACGATGGAGAGGATCTCAGATCCTTATTCAGGGTCCATACTAACGTGAACCCAAACTGCTTTGACCACTCCCAGTTGAATACTTGCCAAGAGGATGGAAAAGTTTATTGGACCACAAAAAATCACAGCTAGTTATGCACAGCGCCTATTTGGGGAATGTCCTATAGGAGACACTTGGTTATGCTTTGAAGCAGATCACAAAGGATTGAGAGATATAATAAAAGAAAAAGTGTTGACAACAAAATTTGAAAAAGGCCTAGATATCCCATCAGGAAAAAAACCTGTTCATTGACTTAGTAGAAAGGATCAGTCGAGAATTAAATTTAACCGAGTGCTGGATATGTGGAGGTACACAAATGTCTGAAATATGGCCTTGGGAGGAATTCATTTAAGCCCTCTAGAAATTCTAAAATGGAAGCAAACTGAACAGAATACACGAAGTCTAAGAACAAGAGGAAGAGAGAAGTGGGATCTCAAATCTAAAATCATTGGGGAAGAATGTATCATGAGGACAGGAACCAGGTATCAAACCCGTGTAGGAAAATTAATGTGTAAAAGGTATATAATAGTGATAAACTCAAGTGCTAAATGGGTTCCCAAAGGGCCTAACAAGTATTGGTCAACTGAGAACACTGAAAAATGTATCTTTAATGAAAAGTATGAATTATATGAATGTATTGACAAAGCTATAAATCCTTTTTGGGGAATAAAAGAACTGCCTCGATTTTGGCGACAGCCTTTTGAAGCTAGGGAAGCTGGGAAGCTCCAAATCACCTGTTCTGGATCTGTGGGGATACTGCTTATACAAAATTACCTGGGAATTGGTCGGGAAGCTGTACAATAGGGATCATAAAGCCAGCTTTCTTCCTATTACCCAAGAGATTAGGAGCACACCTAAGAGTCCCAGTATATGACAATCTGGGAAAAGTCGAATGAAAGGAAAGAGATACTCTAACAATTGGTGGAGACCAAAAATGGAAAGGAAAAATATGAACCCCAGAAGAAATCATTAAAACCTATGGACCAGCCACATGGGCACAGGACGGGTCCTGGGGGTATCGCACTCCAATCTACATGTTAAATAGAATCATCAGGCTCCAGGCTGTCCTAGAAATGGTATCTAACCGAACAGCTCTCGCATTAGACCACATCAGTGACCAACCAACACAAACAAGAGCTGTAATATACCAAATACATCTTGCTGTAGACTACCTTTTAGCAGATGAAGGAGTAATCTGTGGTAAATTTAATTCGTCTGAATGTTGTTTAGAAATTGATGATAAAAGCGCAGTAATTAAAAACATCTCAAAAGAAATCAGAAAGCTAGCCTATGTGGGAAATCAAGAGTGGACTCCTCTAATGGACACCAACTGGTGGAATAGTTTTTGGTCATTCAAAGGGGATTGGTGGAAGAAAGCTGGGTTTATGATAATTTGCTCAATCACCGGGTTAATGTTCTTACCCTGTCTAATCCCATATCTAATTCGAACAATTCCCTCCACAGTCCAAGCCAGTATCCAGATCCCTAAAGCAACCAGTCAAAAACAAACCAAAATGATGGTAATAGAGAGTCAAGAACCCGAACATGAGAATGCCAAAGAAATATATGAGAAGTTCCAAAAATGTAGAAAAATTTATTTTCAAGAAGAAGAGGTAACAAATTGATGCGAGCTAAAGCTCGATCAAAGAAATAGGAGGGGGGAGTTGTTATAAACAAGTTCTATTCAAATGATCTATGTTTTAGTTACTTAATTGTTAAGTAATTCCATTAAGATTGTTAATGCTAGTTCTGTTTCAAGAATTTGCCTTATACTTGTTTTAATATTGATTTATCACCTTATTTACTTGTTTGTTAATTAAGAATTCACCTTATTACCTGTATCTCTGCTCCCATTCGTCGAATAGTGTCTGAATATGCAAATAAAAAGAACACTGGAATTCTGGGAATGACTTAAGAACGAGAGACTCTGAAAAGCAGGGAACCAAAGTAGAATCCAGGACTGAAGTCGCACTTTAGACTAGTGCAAGAGGTACAGGGGTCCGCCAAAGCAGCTTTATTTAGTCGCTGTGACCTGAGAAGGAGTCCCCCATCGCTGGATGACCCCTGATCAGCCAAGTGAAACGGACTCCCCGGCAAGGGGAAAAAGCCCACGAGGGGTGTGGGAGTCCCCAGCTTTGCTGTGAAGCGAAGCTGTGTGTACCTCCTCCTCCGCGTTGCCAGGGGAGCAAGCAAGCTCCCCCAGAGCTAAGCTTGATAATAAAAACATTAAAAAGAGCAAGTCTCTCAGTCTCCTGGCTCTCTGACTCACTTCTTTTTTTTTCCAGAACAGGAGGAACTGGGAGAGAGGAGAAGGGAAGGGCAGGACTTGGGACCTCAAATTTAGCAAAAGGGGGGATGCGACATGAAAAGTGAACAGGAAGGGGCTGGGATGGGTGAGGGGGATTGAGGACTGGGGGGATGATGGGAAAGGGGAGAAGAGGTGGCAAAAGACTGGGATACCATGATACTGAAGCTATAGAGAATAAATTTTCTAACACAATTTGAAGCATCAGAAAGCAGGCAGTATTTATCTGTGCAAGGCACAGATGAGGATATTTCCTTATTCACTGTGTGTTGTAAGACTTTTAAACAAGGCATTCATTCCATCATGATAATACATATTCATTAAAATATGTTTCTTATCTAATACATAAACATCACTTTCCTAGAACTATTTTGCTTGCATCTGAGACATTAATTTTGAAGAATTAAGGATTTTTAGGAAAGTTAAGATAAGAAGTTGCTGAATTAGCTGAAGTAGATAGGTAAGCTTTGTTTGCAGTTAACAGAAGCTGGATCTTAGATAAGCTATCCTGGATTTAGTAACTCATTGCTTGTCAGCTTTATGTTTGTGTAACTGTGCTTGTAATGAAAAACAAAATGTGATAAATAGGACATAAGGTAGCTGCAGATTTCCTGCTTAAAGAACCCATTGAACACAGGAAACGATAAGTTCTACCAAGGATTCATTTGTCACAAATGCTTTGAAAAAATAGAAAGGTCAGGATGAGGAAAACTCATTTTCCTTCCTCATTTTTGGTGAACCCTCCCCAGAATAGACCCCTGACTCTTTTTAAGAAACAAACTACACATGCTTAATAGCCTTTTTGCCAATTAGCGTATGAAACAAGGAAAGGGAGGTGACAGAAGTATGAATATGTATTTGTATTTTGAGTATTCAACACTTTTGTAAATAAAGGCTTTGTAATTACCTGTGAATTTCGCAGTGCGTATTAGGAAGCTATCCCGCGTGCTGCCCGGCTCTAATAAACATACACTTTCTAACTTTAAACTGTTAGAGAGTTTTTGTCCATCACAGTTGGGTATCGACACTAGATCAATACTCATATTTCTTTAACAAGTCACATCCTCCTCCTAGAAGGCCTTGTATGGTCCCGGAGGGTCAGCTAAAGGGGCCTCTGGTGGTTCACTGAATATTCACTGAATGCATTGAATGCTTCAGTATAAAAGGTGACCTTGCCTTGAACTTTTTCCTGTGAGCATTGATTTTCTGTGAGCTGTTGATTCTTTGTTACATGACTTGCAAAAAAACCCCAAAACCACACCACTGTAAACCTTTCTATCTGTTTCTCCATTGGTTCCACTTATGTTTATCATCCTGTGTAAATACTTTAGCGTTCTTTTATCTTGTATGCTAGTTATTCTTTAAGCTCTATTCCACAACTTTAGAGGAACTGAGAATTTCTATTCTCTGTTATTTATCATGACCACCCCACAGCACAGCCCAGCTGCTTTGGGGTGTCAGCATTTGCCTGGCGCTGGGATGGGGGGGAGCTGAGTGCTGTACTGGTGGTACTAGTGGTTCTGTGAGCCTGCCCATCCATGGGGTGAGCAGGGGCATGGGCGAGGGAGGGAGGGGGAGGAGAGCTTGGGGCTCCCAGCTGAGCGAAAGGGGAGGTTGGCTGCCCAAAAGAATAGGAAGTGGCTGGGACTCCCAAAACCAAGCACAGGGAATGTGGGTTGAGAACTGAGGGGAAGATGGGAAAGGGAGGAAAAGAGGGGGCTAGGATCCCCAAACAGTGGGAGGGAAATGGGACACACAAATTTAGTTGGGAGGGGTCTGTGGATTGAGGGGGATCAATGGAAAAGGAGGTGAAGAGGGAGGGAAAAGGTGAAGCTGGAATGGAAGAAGGGCAGTTCCATGGTGTCCACCCCTATCACCCAGCACTTAAGCCCTGGAGTGATTCTCTGGGGCTCAGGGTGGGGGGTGAGGGGGCAGATCCACACTGAGGGGATTCCCCCCTATGTCTATTACCAATGGGGTTCCCCCCACCCATGAGCCAGTGCTGCAGCGCTGTGGGGCAGAGGGGATGGGAAAGAACCGGGAAGAAGAGGAGAGAGGAGGAGCAGGAAGAGGAGGAGCATGAACAGGAGAAGAGGAAGCGGGCGGGATAGTACTCGCTGTGTCCGAAGCCCCCACGGCCCTAAGAGCATCGCACCCCCAACACCCCTCAGGTGACTAGGGAGGGGGAGTTTGCCCCAAATATATTTGGGGGTCTCTGGCAGGGATGTTTTTGGAGGGGTGTTTGGAGCTTGCAGATTCTGGAATCTAGCCCCAAATATCTTTGCATTTCCCTGAGAGGTTTCCTTGGGGGGAGGGGGGTGTGTTTGGAACTTGCAGAACTCCAGAGATGAGCCTCCAGAGATGTCCCTTGTGCGGACATTGCGGGAGGCATCCATGTAGCGATCGCCCGGTACTGGCGGGACAGGACATCAGTTCTGGGAATCCCCGGGAGAGGCAGGGGAGTGTAACAGGGGGGCCCCGGAATGGGGAAAGTGGAGAGAGGTGATACCAGAGTTGGAGGACCCCCAGCAGCGTTGAGGGTTGAGGGAACACAGAGATGAAGGGGGCGTTCAGAGTAGCAGGGAGAGAGAGGAGCCCCAAGTGCCTGGAGTGAGGGGAGCCGGAAGAGGGCGACCCTGGGATGACCTGAGAGCTAAAGCAGAATCAAGGAAAAAGGAAGCCCTGGGTGCCCTAGCATCCCTAAGCAGGACTCCAAAGTGGGGAGATCACCAGGATCCACGGGGACCACAGAAATCCAAAGGAGGGAGACCAGCTAGGGGGAACTCATGGGAAGGATTTTTTTGGATTGATCCAGAAGGATGTGGAGCAGCGTGAAGTGACCATTATCCACATCTGGTTCCCTTGTGCCACTGGGAGGGAATTGGGGATAAAACGAAGCCTGGGAAGGAGAGAGGGGTGGGGGATGTGAGTTTAACTAGGATTTGTTTTCTCATTCTCTTGTTATGATTTGACTGGACATAAATTCACATAATTTTCCCAAAATGGGTCTGTCATGTCCATGGCAGCACCAGGGGAGTGCCCTCTTCCCTGCCCTGATCCAAGCGCGAATCTTTCCTTGGGTGTTCTCTGCCCTGTCTGGGACAGGAAGGTACTGCTGGAGCAGCCTTGGTGGAACCAGGCACCCGGCCAGGCTCAAACCATTTTATGTGGCACATGTAGCCTGCGAATGTTAAACACAAAGCTTAAAGCAAACAAGAGGTTCTGGAGGGTATTCTCCACCCCTTTGCCTTTCCTGGAAGCTGTAGGGCAACACGCTGGGCACAACAGCCCAGACTTCTGGAGCACAGCCAAGTGCTTAGACTGTGTCTGTGAACTCGTTGCCCTCATTCCCAGTCTGTGATGATACTTAAGCAGCCCCAGGAATCTGTGTCCATTCTCCATGAGCTCATATTTACACAGGCCCAGGGATTTGGTTCAATCTCCATGAGATTGGCTGTGAGGGTGAATTCTGGAAAAACAGCTTCCTTCTGTAAAACCTGGGGCTGACTGAGTTGGCACTGGCTACAAAGATGCCAGGGATAGGATGGAACTGAACACCCAGATCATGGCCTCAACACTGGGGGGGATTGAAATAATCAACTGATTAAATAAATGTAGCAAATTAGAGAGTGGAAAATAAAACCCCAAACTCTTTACTTTTCAGCTGGTTTTATTGAAGCTTTTGCCACCATGGGGTTGTTTTGAGTGTCTGGATGTGTTTTTTAGGTGAGTTCTAGTTTTTGCTGCCTTGTAAGTGCTATTCAGTGATTTGACTGGGTTTTTTTTCAGCCCCCTCTAGCTCCTGCAGGAGTGTCTTTGTGGTGGGTTAGTATTTGGGGGCCCTTAGACCCCTTAATGTAACCTCAGGTGAGCAAAGCCACCCTGAGCAGACACAGGTGTGTCCCTGCACTGCTGCAGGGAGGGGAGAGACCCCCTGGCCCAAACACACTTCTGCCCTCCCCAGCTCTGCTCCCTCTTGCCCCTTTGCAGGTATGAGGGTTAAGAGGAAAAACCTGCATCATTCTTCTGCTTCCAAGTATAGAGACAGTTTATTTAAACTCTTCTGGAAGGGAGTTGGAGCCTTTCCCTGGAGCAGAGGCTGTGCCCAGGAGTGGGAAATGTCTCTGTATGGGGAAAGTTGGTAGGTTCCACCAGCCCTAAGTCATCCATGGCACTTGTGGCCTATGGGTGAAGGGGCCAGAGGAGCACCTGGGAGAAAGTTTGTGAGCTGGTACCTCCCTGCTCTGCAGAATTTCCTGAAGCAGCTGCTTTGATCCAAAGCAGGTGTCTGAGTGGATGGGAGTCAAGAGATCTGGGAGAGAGGAAATGAGAGGAAAAGGTTGGAGGGAGAGAAATTTCTGTGTCTCCATCCCCTTTTCCAACGTCTTCCTCCCCCACCAGTTTTTCACCCCAAAATGCCCCAAGCTGCAGCCTGAAGCAGGAGGAGTTGGGGGGTTGAGGTCAGTAACAAAACACCACATCAATTAAACCAAAGTTCAAGCATTTGGAAGGGCACTAACCATCCTTTTGGTTCTTACCTTTGTAGACACAGGTAGGTGGTTCTCATATGGAAAATATTTACCTGGGGGAGGTACCTGGTGCAGAGGCTGGTAATTTTATTTACAGTGATTACAAAAACATCTGCTGGACATTTATATGAGGGACTTATGTAGTTGTAATGAATATAGAAACACTTTGCAGTTGCCAGTGACTTGACAGCAGCATCCACAGGTATTTCCAGTCTGTGTCAGGCAACCCTTGTTCTGTTTCTCTGACTTTTTTTCCTTATAAATATTTAGCAAATTGTTTCTGTGGGACCAGCTTTGCTTTAGTCAGGAGAGCTGTGCCTACCCAGGAGGCTGGGAGTATTATCAGCTTTTTCTGTTTTTATTTTAGGACCACAGGAGCATCCTGGTAAAGCCCCAGGAGGAATCAGGATCTGGTTGGGCCCTCTGAGTTTGGGGTGTTGTCCAAGATCACCTCGTGGCAGGAGGATCTGAGGGACACTCTTGTCCCTGAAGGGTGCCCTGTCACCTCTGTGGCCCCGGGGATGGCAGAAGCCCCTCATGAAGAAGGTATAGAGGCATCATCCCCTGCCCCAGGAGCTTCACGAGCTGTCCTGTGCAGGGTGGGGAGTCAGGGTTGGCTCAAGTGAGGCCATCCAGCACCTTCTGGGGTGGCCTGGAATGGGGGCTGGGGCTGAAAACCCTTCTGGGCTTGTGCAAGCCCTTGAGACAGCACCTTTCCAGGGCACCCACAGCCAGCAGGAGTTGGCTGAGGTTGAAGCAGAGTTGAAAAAACCAAGCAAGTCCTGGTTTTTTGAAAGCTGAAATTGTGTTTTCCTTCCTGCCGCAAATGTAAACCTGGTAAAGGAACTGATGCTTGACTGTCCTAGGAGGAAAATATCCCAAATCAGGGGTTTCCCGCTCCCCACTTCCACATGTGAGTCAGAATTCGCTTTGTTTGCACAGGTGGAGACTCAGCTGCTGTGATGGAGCTGCTGCAGCAGAGAGCAGAGGGAAGGACCAGTAAGCCCCAGTTTGGTTGTTTCAGGATATGGCTCAATGTGTTGAGGGAAACTAAAATGGTCAAAGGAGCTGGAGGAGAGGGAGTAAGAAATGTCAAAGTGCAAGCTGAGGGTCTGGGGGATGGTGCCCATTCCACAGTGGATGGCGGGACAGAAGTGATGCAAGGAGGTTGGGCAGCCTCAAAAATCCTCGGAAGTCAATAACAGCACTGGGATGCCCCCTGGATGGATCTTGTGTACCACTGGGAGCCTCCAGTGTGTTTTGGGGCTGTGCTAGAAGTTGTTGAAGGCACCCATAAGGGTGATGTGAGAGCTGGGAGAACGTGGGGTGCTCTTCACACCTTTCCCATGTGGTTTGTCCCAAGATTTCAGCTTCAGGTGCACCAAAGACAGAAAGGTGACCATTGCAGTCACCATGCTTGCTGTGATGCTGCTTCTCACAGTCACCATCATCGTGCTGGCAGGTGAGTGGCTGGGGGTGCAGGAACCACCCAAAAGTCTCCCTGGAGAAACCCCCCAGCATGAGTCACTTGGGCATATTGTGCTTGTTTTCAGCTAAGAAACACCCGCCCTGCACTTCTCCCACCCTGCCCAACTGCCTGGAGAGTGGGATCGGCTTTGGAAACAAGTGTTTTTACTTCCTGGAGGAGGAAGTGGACTGGGAAGGGAGTCAACATTCCTGCCTCTCCCGCCAAGCCCACCTGGCCACCATCGACTCTAAGGAAGAACTGGTAAGAGAAACCCCTGAGGAGAGGGTGTGGAACAGCCTTTGGGGAGCAGATTTGGAAATTGCAGGAAACTGCCTGAAGAGAGCGGCATGGAGGTACCTATGAACCTTGCTTTCCCCACCAGCATTTCCTCCTGCGCTATGGGAACTTCATGGAGTACTGGGTTGGTCTCTGGAGGGAAGGTTCTGGACCTTGGAAATGGCTCAATGGTTCCCTCTTCAATGCCCTGTACGTCCCATCTTCTGGAGAACAAAACTATGGCCTGGGCTGAGCTGGGATGGGGACTGGATGCTGGAGGCACAAGTAGATATAGATCTGATGAGGTGGGAGCAATCAAGCACTACTTTCCCTGAATGCTAAAGCATTCAGACACAACCCATGGATTTGTGGGATGCGGATGCTGATGGGGGCCTGGGAGCATCCCTGGATGAATTCCCTGGGACCCAGAACATGAAAATTGAGGAGTGCAAGGTTTGGGTTCTGCATGGGAATCTTGCTTGGGAGGTTGGTCCTTGTTCCTGCAGCACTGTTAATCTCTCTGGAAATGGGAATCCCTCCTGTCCCAGCTGTGTCCCATGAGCTCTAACTTTGCTGTTAATCCAGGTTTGACATCCAGGGCAATGGCCACTGTGCCTACACGAACTCCCACAGGATCAGCAGTGACAGGTGCTCTGAGATGAAATTCTCCATCTGCAGCCACCTGCAGAGATACCCCAGTGAAGTTCAGAAGGATCCAGAAATCCTGAATTCCACCTGAAACCTTCCTCTTAGCAGACATCCACCACCAGCTGCTGTTAGCCCCACACAATGTGGTAGAGTCTCTATCGTTTGTATTTGTTTAAATTTTAGCTGGAAAACAGCTTTGAGGTTGGGAAGAGTCTGTTTGCTGAAACTCTGTCAGTTGAGATAAGTCCATTTGCTAAAGTGAAAACCAATGATTGTGCAAAAAAAAAAAAAAAAAAAAAAAAAAAAATCAATCAAAACTTTCAGTCTGGAGCAGGTGATAAAGAGGCAAACTGAGTAGGAGTTGCATGTGAGAAATCTATGGAGGACTGACCCCATGGAAGGGACCCCACCCTGGAGCAGGGCAAGAACTCCTCTGCCTGTTGGGGAAGCAGCATAACCCCCCTCCCATTCTCCCTGCACCAGTGGTGGGGAGGGGGGAGGGAGTTGGGGATAAAGTGAAGCCTGCAAAGGAGGGAGGGGTGGAGGAAAGGAGTTTAATTAGGATTATTTTTGCTTGTCATTTTACCTTTTTTGGTACACCAAAGGCAACAGCCCATGCACAACAGCCCAAACTGCTGGAGAACAGCGGCCCTTGGCCAGGCCATGTTCCCTGTCTGTTTCATGTTTCCTGTTTCTCCTGTGTCCCTCAGCTCTGTGAGGCTGGGGCCAGCAGCAAGACCCAGGGTGGCCCTGGGGGAGAACAACCCTGAGTCCCAGCTGAGCTAATTTGCCCAGTTCCACCCAGAGAAGGCCCAAGGTCCCTCCCAGAATGGGCCCTATGGTTCCAAGTCACCCCCCAGTATGGTTCCAGTCACTCCTAGTGAACCCAGCATACTCCCAAGGGTTCTCATTCACCCCTAACATGGTTCCAGTCACCTCCTGCATGATTATTCCCATTATGGCTCCAGTCCTTCCCAGTATGATTCTGGTATGAACCCAGTCACATTCAGTATGATGACATTTGTTCCCAGCATACTCCCAGTTGCTATATTCCCAGTATTATTCCAGTAACTCCTTTTATGGTTGCTCTATGATCTCAGTCACTCTCAGTCTCTCCCAGTATATCCCAGTTACCCCCAGTGTGTTTCCACTCCCAGTTGCTTTCAGCAAATTGCAGCATGATTCCAGTTGCTCTTAGCCACTCCCAGTCACCTCCAGCATGATTGTGTCTTGAGTGTAAAAATATTGCAGTTTGAAACTTAGACCTGAAGTATTTCCAACAGAAGTTATAAATCCCAGTAGACTGTGGGACAGCAACTTTTCCTAGAGGATGTGCAGCATCACAAAGACTTCGTCAGTGTAACTGTGGGTGCTTGGAGTTTTGTCCAGAGCCACTCTGGGATGTTATGGACTCTGGGATGGCAGGACTTCACCTGCCACCAGCCCTGTCACCCTTTGCCACTACAGCTCCTTGGACCTTGTTTCCACAAGAGCAAAACACAAAGTGTTTCTGCTGCTCCCCTCTTTGCACAAATCCAGAGAGCTGGGATTTTTCCAGACTCTTCTCTCTCCATTGTTTCTTATTCCTAAAGAACCAGTACTCCCTCCTGATGAGCACCCTGAGTTCCAGCAATGGTCACCAGCTCCCCTTCTTGCTTAAAAATCTTGAAACTGTTTCTAAGTGCTGCTCCGTTCAGCTCCTGGACAGCTACCCTGCACACAGAGCTGGGAAAAAAATCCACTGGTCACCTCTCATCAGGGAAGTGCTGCCGTAGTTAGAGGTGTGTGGGCAATCTCTGACCGTCCATAGATTTTTCATACATCTCTACATGGGGTGTGCAGATAAGGTTTTTTTATAGAAAGGATGGAGAGTGCAAACACTTTGTGTGACACTTCCCCTCTCTGTGTTTGTTCCTTACCCATGGATACAGAGACATCCAAGAGCCCCTGGCACAGACAGACCCTTCTGTCCCTGGGTAAGGGAGTGCAATGGGAGTGGGTGGGCAGTGAGTCCTGGACAGCAGGCAAGACCCAGCTCCAGCCCTGCCAGGCCCTGACAAGGCTCAATGCCAGCTCCTGTGGAATGGGAAAGCCCTTCAGCCTTGTCCCTGCCCAGAGGGGCAGTTCTGGCCTGGCAACACAAGTTGTTCTCCCCACAAGGTGCAGGAGATGAGAACACAACTCTTCCAAACACTGCCTAGAGCCACAGCTTTGGGTGCTCCCCAGGAACCTCAGCTCTGGCAGCTGCTCTGGGAACCATCCTCTGCCCCAGGCTGCAGGGGATGCGGTGGGAGTCCACCTGGGCTCTGCCCTGGGGCCATCCTGCAGGGAGAGCTGTGCACAGGCAGGATTTAGTTCCTACAAACAGCCAAGCCAGGGGTGCAGGGCAGCTGCTCCAGCCTGGCCGGCACTGCTATGTGCTGGGCTGTGGAGCTGGGGCTCCCCACAAAGGCGATGGCACTGCTGAGCCACAGGAGACAAATCAGCTTCAGCCTGAATCTCACTCAGGTAGGGGGGGTGCGCTGGGAAGAGTGTGGACGAGAAAGAGCAGTCACAAAGTGTTGTGTTCCTCTGAGGAATGTTTTTTCCCCTCAGAGTCCCCCTGAAGCCTGTGCTATGTAGTTTAACCCTTCCTCCCTATCTTACCTACTCCTGACCCTATTGGCTCAGGGCCAATATCTTTCCTTGGCCCAAAAACTAGATAAACACCCGTCTCTTCCTGTTCGCTTTCTCTCCTGGCTCTCCTGGAACATCACATCGAGAATAAAGCTTGGATGGAAGCTGGGGGTGAGAGCCACTCTTTTGAAATCTTTATTCTGTCTCTATGAAATATATTTCCCTAAAACCCCTGAACAACTGAGCTAGCTATAGCCCGGGGGGTGGCTAGAGGGAGTATATTTCAACAAAGCTCATCCTGCTGGAGGGACAAAGGAAGAAGAGTGGGGACACAGCAGTGAGAGCAACTGAGGGCTGCAGAGCAGCTTTGAATGATGTTGTAACTTCCCACAGCACCCCCGAGACCTTGCTGTTGTGCAGCCAGGGACAAGCAGAGCGGAGTAGCCCAAGCCCTTCCTTGTCTGCAAACCAAATGAGCAGGTGCATGGCTTTTGGAGTCCCACCTCTGCTCTCCCTGTGGGGTTTTGTTTTGGTTCGGCTGTCTGCCCCTCCATCCAGCAAGTGCTGGTGACACAGACCTCTTCTGAGACCTGGGCAACAGCCAGTAACCCACTTTATTGTTCCAAGCTTCGTTTTGTAGCTAGTTTGAATTTCCCAGGCTTGGGAAGCCTATTGGTTGCAAATCTCTGCACCGCCCAGATCTCTGGCCAGTGCTGTGTCTGCACCCAGGGCTTAGGTGGGGAACCTGAGGTCTTTGTTCCCCTAGGGACATCTAGAACAAAGCCAGGTTGGCCGAATTGTGTCTGTTATAATCAGACTCATTATGTCCAGCTGTAAACCAGCTGTACCTCGCTACATCTCCTCCCTTTGGTTTTATTAAATGTGCAAATTGTTTTCTATTATCCCATTTGCAAGGGCGCTTTTTGCAAGTAGGATAATAAGACTGTATGGGTTTAATTTGAATGAGGTTTTGACAAGCTTAATTGACCTCAGCCAGCAATGTGTCTTACGTACCACTGGAGTCGCAGGACTCACTTCCAGGAGCTGTCAGGCGAGATCACAGTCTTCTAGGCTAGCATGTTACCAGTTAACTGCTTATGGTTACTAATTACAGCTTAACACTAAAACAAAAATTCAACTTTTAGAACAGTGAGAAAAAAAAATTAGCAGAAAAAAAAATGTAAACAGAAAAAAACCACTTTGTAAACAGAAAAACAGTTTGTAGACAGATAGAATCCTTAAATGAACTGTCACTTTGAGAGTCCCAGATCTCCATGAGGTAGGTAAATGAGCTGTTTCTATCACTGTTCCACACACAGTTCCACAAAGTCTGTTGAAGAGCTGAGTGGTGAGCCATTTTAAGGCTAATGTGGGATATTTTACACCCTCTAATATAGTGGCCCCTGTCAAAAATCTGTTCCCATCGAACTCCCCATGCAGATAGAACATCCCTCCCCCACAGGTTAAGAGGTGCAGCAGTGATGTGCGATCGAATTGTAGCTGTTTGTCCTTCAGGATTTTTTACCAAAACAGGCTTGCTGCTCAAACTGCTTTGTGTGGTTCATTCAATGCCAGCAACAGTAGATTCAGCAGGCTTGGTGGGCCACAATGGAGGACAAGTGTGGGCAGAGATGATTATAACATTTGCTCCTGTGTCAATTAAGCCATTGACACTTATCTGTGAAGGCTTAGTTTGAGACACTGTAATAGTACAAACCATATTTAGGTGTTTGCTTGCCTATGACTTGAGTCCAACACACCTGGGACTGTCCTGTCGATTCAAAGCCTTGGTCTCCTCCTTGCCTGGAATCTGTAATGAGTTCATGGTTATTGGGATTGAGGTGGTTAAATCTATGCCAGCTGATCCACTTCTTCTGGCTGTGAGTTGGTCACACAGGCTTGTACCAGAGGGTGGGAAAATATTTGTGTCATTATGCATTTTCCTCTTGCATTGGGTTTCCCATTTCCCTGGTTTTGGAGAAATTGTCCATTAACATGAAATTTAGACCTGCGTACCTTGATCACATGTCCGAATCTCCCACATCAGTTGCAGTTTGTATTCATACCCCTCTGTTCTTGAAGTGTCCCCTGTGGTATAGGCTGGTGTGGACAGTTTGTCTTTATGTGGTCTTGTTGTCCACATTTGAAGCAATGGGGTGTTTGTTTAACATCAGCTGTAATAGTATTAGCTAAAATAGCCATGTTGTGAGATCCAGTCCCAACCTCAGCACATGCATTTATCATATCCTCTAGGGATGGGTTCTCTTTAGGTAATGCATCTATAATTTTTCTACAGTCCTCATTTACATTATTTCATGCTAGCTGTAGGATTAACTGGCTCCTTGCTTCACTGTTTGCTATCTGTTTTTCCATAGCATCTCGCAAACGTTCTACAAATTGCATATATAATTTGTTGGGTTTTTGTTTTATACTTGAATAATTTTCAGTAGGCATAGACTTATTTGTAACTTTTGTTAGAACTCACATTGCTAAGTCTTTTGCTTGGGCTAGAATTGGGGAAGTCAGGCATGCTTGAGTTACTGGGTCTTCTATAGGGGATAGTACTATAACTTGGGAAATCCCTACCCCAAAATATGGATCTTGTTTTGGGGCCCTTGAATTTTCCAGTCCCTGGCACTCTGCATAGGATTTCCACATCAATTGAAACATCATATCTTGCACTGTAGTGCATGGTAATGTCACTAATTGCTTCATGTCATATGGAGTCAGTTCAGTAGCAGTTATAAACTGAAGCATATTTGCAACAGCAGGTGACCCCAGTCCATGTTTAGCAGCCAGTTGGAGTAGCTCTGAAAGGGTTTGCCAATTAAAGGGAACACACTTGTCAGGTGTATTACCATTACCTCGTATGACTGGGTATCCTCTAATCTCTCCCTTCCACTTCTTCCAGCTTTCTGATGATGGTAGACACCTGGGTACAGAAATTAGTTCAGCCCCCTCTATATAACTGTTTGTATCACTTCCTGCTTTACCTCCATGCAGAAGACAACTGGGTCACATGTCAGGATGGCTTCCAGCTGAAACATTGATGGGGCTGGAGATGGTGCAGGCAGGGTTGGAGGGGCTTGTTTTCCAAAGCTCGTGGCAGGGTGGAGATTAGGTTCCCTCTGTGGGTGTCTTGTGGCTGCAGATGTGATGATGCTATGGTAGGAGCAGGACTGAGGCACTGGGACGGGCTTCTTGAGGGTAAAACACAATACTCCCGCAGGGCAGGCATGGGGTATTCCGGCTCTGCCCAGCATATAGGCACAGGCGTAAGTTTGCCTCTTGCTGTGACACCAGTCGGTTCTGGGATTCCTCTGCCTCCCCCTGCCCCACCCCGCCCTGGAGCCCTGCCACATGGGTGGATTGCATAAGCTGGGTCTCTGTCTCCTGCTGCAGTTTCTGTGCCTGCACTAGCCCAGCCACATGGTGGGATTGTGTAATCTGGGTCATTGTGTTCCGCCACGGTTTGACCACCCGCTGGGGCCCCGCCATATTGCGGGGGGTGGGAAACGGGTCTCAAGGGAAAGCATTCCATGGGGAGGGTGCATTCAGGGTGGTATGGCCCTGGGGAGATGTGATTTCCTCCAGCCACCCCATCCATGAGGTCGGAAGGGTTCCCAACCCCCCTGCTATCTCTTCAGGTATCCATTTCTCTGCATTTTCATCAGTATTTAACAGTCTCATCAAGTCTAAAATAAGTTTCCAGGGCTTGATAATTTTAATTCTATTTTGATCACCCCTAGAGGTGGATTTAATTATAAATTGTCCAGTTCGCACCCAAGTATTCAAATCAAGGGCAGCCTCTTTAGTTGTATTAAGTCCATTGTCCTTAGCCCAGATTAGTAAATTTTCCAATGCCTCTGGATTGTAATCGATTTCCCATTCTTCTTAAAGAGTGGACCATACCTTGAGGGTTTGACATCCCTGTACAGAGATCCATCCGCCCTTGGCTCCAACAATTGCTTTCTGTGTTCAGGGGTAGGTGCAGAAGAAGTCTGAGTTTGATCAGTTTTCCACCACAAAACAGCTCTGCTGCAGTTTTTTTGTAGCTTTTGCTTTCTCCAGCTCCCACACTGCTTTTGTGTCTCCTCTGCTAGTACACAGAGATGGCTGTTGACCTCACACAGGGCACCACGTGTAACACAAGGTCTGGCGGGTTGGAGACAGATATACAACACAGACCTCTTCTGAGTCCTGGGCAACAGCCAGTAACTCACTTTATTATTCCAACCTTCGTTTTGTAGCCAGTTTGATTTTCCCAGGCTTGGGAAGCCTATTGGTTGCAAATCTCTGCACTGTCCAGGTCTCTGGCTAGTGGTGTGTCTGCATCCAGGGCTTAGGTGGAGAACCTGAGGTCTTTGTTCCCCTAGGGACATCTAGAACAAAGCCAGGTTGGCCAAACTGGGTCTGTTATGATCAGACTCATTATATCCAGTTGCAAACCAGCTGTATATTGCTACATGGAGCAATATTCATGCCACTGTGAGCATAGACCCTGACTCATGTCACACTCTTTTTCACAGGGGCCATTGAATAGCCATTCCGAACACATATACTGAACATATGTAAGCTCACATGGAGATGACCCTGATGACCTCAGATGACCCTGTCTGAGTCTCTCAATAGCCCCTATGTCAGGAACAGCTTCAAAACCTACAGCAGCTCATAGATGAACAGCTATCTCGGGCACATACAGCCATCCTCTAGCCCTTGGGACACTCCTGTATTCTACATATCCGAGAAAAGTGGTAAATGGAGACTTTCACATTACTTGAGGGTGGTAAACGAGGTCATTGAACCAATGTATGTTTTACAGCCTGGACTTCCCTCTCCAGCAATGATTCCTCTTGATTCGCTCCTCATAGTCATACATTTAAAAGCCTTTTGTTTTACCAGTCCCTTGCACTCTGACGATGCACTTTGCCTTTTCAGTACCCACCCTAAACCGTGTAGAGCCAACAAAAAGTTATCATTGGACAGTTTTGCCACAAGGCATGTGCAACAGCTTGACTATATGCTAGAGGGTGGTAGACCTTACTCTGCAACCTCTGTGCCTCCAATTTCCTGAGGCGACCATATACTACTACATGGATGATATTTTACTTGCAGTTAAAGATCATTCTGTTTTGTGTTCCATATAGGTGGCTGTCATTCAGGCAGTTAAAGCAGCTGGATTAATCACTGCACCCAAGAAAGTGCAGCAGCAGGCTCTGTGGCATTACCTCGAGTGGAAAATTACTCAGCAGACTATCTGGCCTCAGCCTGTAAAGCTTTGTGTTAAAGATAACTTGACCTTAAATGATTTGCAGAAATTATTAGGTTCCTTGAACTGGTTACATCTCATTCTAGGTTTATACACAGAGCTTTTTCACCCCCTGTTTAATTTATGCAAAGTTAACCCTGATCTCAACTCTTCATGACAGCTAACTCTGGAGGCTTAACAGGCCCTTGAACACTGTGGTCAGGTGCTCGTAGAAATTACTTCTCTGCTGTAGACTCCAGGACGGTGTGGATGAATGTAGACAAGAGATCTCTGAAGTTGGGTTTTAGAAGATGAGGTTTATTGTAAAGGATATGAGGCCTTGCTCTGAGCTGCCAGGCGCAGCTTGTGGCAAGGCCTAGGGAGGTGGGGGAAGGGAGAGGTAGGGAGAGGAAATTCCAAGAGAGTAAAGTCCTCGGGGAAAGGTGTCAGCCCCCTTGGGACCCCTTATGAGGGCTCTTCAAGGTGGGCTGGAACAAGCCTTGGGCCAATGGGGTTACAGATACCTGATAGTTCAGGGGAGGGGTACAGGTGTGGGATGAACCATACATTGGGGGTAAGACAGAACATTCCATTTGACCTCTGGGTCTAGCTGCAGGTGACCTTCAGCTGGTCACATAACTGTTTTCCCAGACATCCAGTAGCTAATACATCTCAAACATCAAGACTTACTTTCAATTCTATCTCACTTACAGGTTTCACATTCTCAGAATCTAAGCAATCATATTTATAGGGCTTTCTGGCTTCATCCTCCCCAACAATGGCCCTGCTTATGCTTCTGAACACTCTCCCATCTTACAACAATGGGGTGTCTCCCACAGGACAGGTATCCCTCACTCTCCCACTGGTCAGGTTATCATTGAACGTGCCCATAGAACATTAAAAACTGTGCTTGAAAAACAAAAGAAGGGAGAGTTGGAGTGCCCACATGACAGGTTAGCAAAAGCCCTGTATGATCTTAGTTTTCTGAATTGAGTTGAAGCTGGCCAAACAGCATATGAAAAGCAATATTCTTTTGATACAAAGGCTTGTCCCAGGCCTCCAGTAATAGTAAAGGACCCAGTAACAGGGCAGTGGGCAGGATCTATAGACTTGTTAATGTGGTGCAGGGGTTATGCTTGTGTCTCCACAGGTCAATATATGAAATGGGTTCCTTTGCGGTGTGGGCTACCATTCATTGCACCATCCTGATTGGCGAAGGCACTGCGAGTGTCTTACCCCCTACACTGGATGGCGCAAACATATGGATCACCCTTGCAAATGTTACACACACTGATACTATGTGGATCTCTATGACAACCCCTAGTGATGCTTGGTAGAGGTCCCCACTAGCAAGAAGCATTTTGGTAAGCTGTATGATGGGAGTGTGCAGCAAAACTGCATGGCCCCAGGTATATTGCAGCCCAGGTGGTGGTGCCAGGACACCTGGCAAAAGGCCTCAGGATGGGATGAGACATGGTACAAGGATCTGAGAATGATGCATGTCTTTCCAGATTTGCACTTGCAGCCACAGGAAATAGATACACTAGGGACTTTATGCGCTTTGATATGCTTTTACATTGATGATACATTTGACATTTATATGAACAGTGTTAACTTTGATGTCTCTCCTAAAGGTATTTTCAGCAATGCTTTCTTGTGGTGTAATCAGACCTTGGAACGTCAGCTGACACCTGGAATAAGCGCTATTGCTCTCCCCTCAGACTTATTTTTAATATGCAGAGAGCATGTCTAGAAATGTATACCACGCAAAGCTGTTGGTGGACCTTGAACCATTGGACAAGTAACCTTGTTTCACCCAAATTGGACTGCTCTAATTGCTGCACAGCATTGGGTTAGGTGCAGCACACAGGTACTCAGTGAGAAGTGTGATCCAACAGTAACCTTCTGGAACACTGCAGAGCACATTTCTGCCAGCTTAATACCAGCAATTGGTACTGCTCACCCTTTGGCTTCTTTAAACAAGCTTGGCTGCTGGCTTGCAAAGGAAGCTAATGCCACTAGTGCTGCTCTTTCAGCAACGCTAATTGACGTAAGTTGGTGCAACATGCAACACTGCAAAACAGGGCAGCCATTGACTTCTTGCTGTTGGCTCAAGGCCACGGGTGTGAAGATTTTGACATATGCTGCATGAACTTAAGTGATCAGAGTCCATTCACGAGAATATTAGTAATCTTGAGCAGCTCACTAAACAGCTACAGCAACATAATGAGGGTGATTGGTGAGGGGTGTCTTCATGGCTCGACAACCTTGGCATAGTTATCCTTTGTGTGTTCTTAATGATTGTGATATGTATCCCATGTATTTTATCCTGCGTGTAACAAATGATCAATAGTAGCCTTAATAGGATAATGGCTTTACTGGCTGTGGTGTTTTAGGCAGATTTTGGGAGAAATTTTCCTAAGGGGCCCCCCTCCCCTCTCCTAACCGGTTCGGGAAAAGACTTCTTTAGAGACAAGTGGAAAAAACCTGTTTATTAAACAGGCAAAGCACTCCCAGCACAATACCCGATGACAAGAGCTTCGTGCCGCTTATGGAGGTATAACAAACTTAAAGAAAGTCTCTTCTTGAAGATAGTCACTGTGCTCCACCGCTCTGTCTCTGCTGACGTTGGGAGAAAAGGAGATGTTCAGGGCTGGTCTTGGTGGGGTGGGTCCCCTGTGGAGGCCCCCCGGTGCTTCCCCAGGTCCTTAGTCCAGAGAGGTTGGAACAGTTCCGAGGAGAGGGCAAAAAAGCAAAAAGGAAGGGAAAAAAAAAAAAAAAGGGAAAAAAAAGAAAAAAAAAAGGCAAAAAGCGTCAGCTATCCTACAGCGTCTAACTACGCTAGCACTAAACTAACTAACTGCCGGGGAAAAAACAACAGAGCTTCTTTCGTCTTGCCGTGTTCCAACTCCCCCGCTTCAAGGTCACTCCGATGAGCAGAGTTTTCCTGGGGAAAAACAAACCGCGCTTGCCCTCCCCCCTGCACCCAATAGACGATTGGGGATACACAGTCACTTGAGGACATCTTCCACCCCTTACCTCCATATTGTCGACTTACAGACAGAACTAATGTATATTCTACATAAAACTTCTATCTATTCTCCCCACAAAAAAAAAAGAATACAAGCAATACCCATCATGCTTCTGTCAAGTTCCACACTGAGCCACTGAATCTAGGCTCCAGGCTGCAGGGCAGAAGGATTCTTCTCTCACTTACTCATACTTTCAATACTTGCTCACACTTTCAACACTTAACACATACCCTCTCACTTACACATTTCTTTCTATTTCATTCTGCGTGGTTTAATGTACAGACAATGGCAATAGCATTCAGCAGACAGTGATGTTTGTAAATGATTCTCACCCAACAATCAGATCTCCCTGAGGTACACATCGTGTTGTTCCATCTTTCTGCATTATCCACTATGTGCAACTTGGTCTTTGAGCAAAGACAACTCCACGAATGGGTTTGTCTGTACTTGAGGCAGACTTGATCTACACTGTCTTCCCTAACAGACTTCTGGCATGCACTACTGGGACTTTATCTTCTTCTATTGTATGCAGAGGCTCAGCCTCGGCAGGGCGTGCTCGGTTGGTGGAGCCTCGGGTGTTGACTAACTAGGTGGCCTTTGCTAAATGCTGCTCCTAATTCTTGAAAGATCCCCCCCTTAATGCTTTTAACTGGGTTTTTAATAATGCATTGTGCTTCTTTACTTTGCCTGCAGTAGGTGCATGGTAGGGAATATGGTACACCCACTCAATGCCATGTTCCCTAGCTCAGGTGTTAATAAGGCTGTTTTTGAAATGAGTACCGTTGTCTGATTTAATTCTCTTGGGGGTACTATGCCTCCACAAGACTTGATTTTTAAGGCTCAGGATGGTATTCCAGGCAGTAGCATGGGGTACAGGGTAGGTCTCTAGCTACCTCGTGGTGGCTTCTACTATTGTGAGCATGTAGCGCTTGCCTTGGTGGGTTTGGGGAAGGGTGATGTAGTCAATTTGCCAGGCTTCTCTATACTTATACATGGACTATTGCCCACCATACCATAGGGGCTTCACCCGCTTGGCCTGCTTGATGGCAGCACACGTCTCACAGTCATGGATAACCTGAGAAATACTGTCTAAGGTTAGATCTACCTCTCGGTCTCAGGCCTACTTATAGGTGGCATCTCTACCCTGATGGCCTGAGGCATCATGGGCCCATTGAGCTAAAAACAACTCTCCCTTGTGTTCCTAATCTAAATCAATCTTTGACACTTCTATTTTTGCTGCCCGATCTACCTGCTTGTTGTTTCAATGCTCCTTATTAGCTTTACTCTTGGGGATGTGGGCATCTATGTGGTGGACTTTCACAGGTAGTCTCCTTACTCTGGTAGCAATGTCTTTCTACTCCTTAGCAGCCTAAATTGGTTTCCCTCTACGCTGCCAATTAGCCTCTTTCTACCTCTTCAGCCATCCCTACAGAGCATTGGCTACCATCCATGAATCGGTATAGAGGCAGAGCCTCGGCCACCCCTCTCTTTCAGCAATATCCAAGGCCAATTGAACCTTGAGTTCTGCAAGTTGACTTGATCCACCCTCTCTTTCAGTGGCCTCAGCAACCTGTCGTGTGGGGTTCCACACAGCTGCTTTCCACTTCCAGCTCATCCCTACAATACGACAGGAACTGTCAGTGAAAAGGGCATAATGCGTCTCCTCTGCTGGCAATTGGTTGTATGGTGGAGCCTCTTTAGCCTGTGTCACTTGCTCTTGTTTTTCATCTGTGAGGCTAAAATTTTCACCCTCAGGCTAATTGGTAATTATTTCCAAAATCTCAGGGCGATTCAGTTTACCCATACGGGCGCACTGCATAATAACAGCAATCCACTTGCTCTATGTGGCATCAGTGGCATGATGGGTGGAGGGAACCTCCCCTTAGAACATCTACCTTAGCACAGGCAGTCGGGGTGCCAGGAGGAGTTGTGCTTCTGTACTAATCACTTCTGAGGCGGCTTGAACTCCTTCATAGGCTGCTAAGATTTTTTTTTTCAGTTGGGGTGTAATTGGCTTCAGACCTTCTGTAACTTCGACTCCAAAATCTTAGTGGCCAGCTTTGAGTCTCACCAGGCACCTTCTGCCAAAGGCTCCAGGACAGGCCATTGTTCCCGGCTGCTGAGTAGAGCACGTTCTTCACATCTGGTCCCGTCCTCACTGGGCCAAGGGCCACTGCATGAGCGATCTCCTGCTTGATCTGGGCAAAAGCTTGTTGCTGCTCAGGGCCTTAGTGGAAATTGTTCTTTTTGCGGGTGACTAGGTAAAGAGGGCTCACAATCTGACTATACTCGGGAATATGCATCTTCTAGAAACTTATAGCACTTAGGAAAGCTTGTGTCTCCTTCTTATTGGTTGGTGGAGACATTGCTGTAATCTTGTTGATGACCTCAGTGGGAATCTGCCGCTGTCCATCTTGCCACTTTACTCCCAGGAACTGGATCTCAGGAGCTGGTCCCTTAACTTTACTCTTCTTGATAGCGAAACCGGCTTCCAGGAGAATCTGGATGATTTCCTTTCCCTTCTCAAACACTTCTGCTGCTGTGTTCCCCTACACAATGATGTCATCAATATACTGTAGATGTTCTAGAGCATCACTTTTTTCTAGCGCAGTCTGGATCAGTCCATGGCAGATGGTGAGGCTGTGCTTCCACCCCTGGGGCAGTCGGTTCCAGGTGTACTGCACTCCCCTCCATGTGAAGGTAAACTGAGGCCTGCATTCTGCTGCTAAAGGAATGGAGAAAAATGCATTGGCAATGTCAATTGTGGCATACCATTTTGCTGCCTTGGACTCCAGCTTGTACTGGAGCTCCAACATGTCTGGCACGGCAGCACTCAGTGGTGGTGTCACCTCATTCAATGCACGGTAGTCTACAGTCAATTTCCATTCTCTTTCAGATTTATGCACAGGCCAGATGGGGCTGTTGAAGGGTGAGTGGGTTTTACAAACTACTCTTTGGCTCTTCAGCTCTTGAATTATCTTATGGATTGGAATCACAGCATCTTGAGTTGTTCTGTACTGTCGGTGGTGCACTATAGAAGTGGCAATTGGTACTCGTTGCTCTTGTACTTTTAGGAGTCCTACTGCAGATGGATTCTCAGACAGTCTAGGCAAGTGTTGGAGTCCAGGGCATTCCTTTGGTTGCCCTGGAGGGTCAGGGACCTGGGCAGGGGGGTCTGGGACCCCAGCCCAGAGCCCAGGGCTCAGAGAGACACTGGATTTGATTTCAGTCCATGGGAGAGGCTTCTTGCACTGCAGGAAGCATTGCAGGCCACAAGAGTGTAAAAATAGTAGTTTAGTATATCACAGGGTGAAAAAACAGTGGGTTTGGGATTCTTGGCATTGAAGTGAATGGGGCAAGATGGAGAATTTAGGGCGTTGTCCCTTTCTTCTTCCTTCTTGTTCCCTCACTCTATTTCTGCAGTGACGTTGGCACAAAGTAGTTAGTGAGGATTGGGTCAGAGTAAAGATGACCTTTTTAGTAATAGTGATAGACATTGGTAATAAATAGTAAATAAAGAATACGTAGCAATTAGTGTAAAAGATAAGGACAGCCCAGAGACAGGGGGAGTCACCAGATGTCCGAGCCGCAGCAAACATCTTTTGGACACTGAGAAAATTGTAAGATAAGAACTAATAAACGAAGCATGTAACCTTGAAGATTCTGTCTTTTCCTGCGTTTGGCACAGAGCTTTGCAGAGGGCCAGAACTCTAAAACCACCTGAATGCCAGAGAAGTTAAACTCCAGGGAAAAGGAACCCCCGACAACTGGCGTCCCTGGGATGGGCAGAGGCAACTGCCATCCCTGAGTGGGCAGAAACAACTGGCGACCCGGATGGGACAGAAACAGGCAAGGTGTTTAATTGTGAATGCCCTCTGTCACTACAGCTGCTATCTCGAATGCCCACCTGAGTTCTTTTGGGTCTTTGAAATACTCACTTCAGAGGTAATCTATGCCTAAAATGCATGGGGCCTCTGGGCCAGTCACAATAGGGTGTTTCTTCCACTCCTTTCCAGTTAGGCTCACATCTGCTTCCACCAAAGTAAAATCTTGTGATCCCCCTGTCACGCCAGCGATAGAGACAGATTCTGCCCCTACATGTCTTGATGGCATTAATGTGCACTGCGCACCAGTATCAACCAAGGCCTCATATTTTTGTGGTTCTGATGTGCCAGGCTAATGAATCCACACAGTCCAAAATACACAGTTTTCCCTAGCCTCTACCTGGCTAGAGGCAGGGCCCCTCTAAGCCTGGTTATCCTTCTTTCCTTGAGCATATGTCTTAGAGGTTCCTTCAAGGGGGTCGGACATGTCATCATCGTCATACCTGGCAGTTCGGCTACGGGCAACTGGAGCCGCTTCCCTTTTGGTGGAACTCCCTCTTTGAGTCTTGACTTCCATCAATTCACACACCCGTTGTGCCAGGGCAGCCATAGATTTTCCATGCCATCTGTTCATATTTTCTCCGCAATCCCGCAGGAAGAACCACAGCTCAGCGCGGGGAGTGTATCTTCTCTCCCTAGCCGAGGAGCATCTACGTTGGGTACTAGAACCTCTGATCTGTACTGCTGAGATTTGGAGAAGGTCCTCTCTAATCTCCTCCCTGAGTCTCTTATGATTCTCATCTATCTTATCCTCTAGTTTCTGTAGACGTGTTTCTACAGCTGCAATTCTGGCGTGTGTTGGGCCATGCACAGCATCTGCATATGCTCGGAGCTTCTTCGCCATATCAAGCACCGTCTCCTCCATGTCCTCCCGCTTCATTACTGCTAAAGCAGAAGCGTATTCTAATGGCCCGAGTCGTATAAGTTTTCGCCATATCACAGATGTACATGATACCAAGTCTGGGTTCTTAGTGTTTATGTCATCTGAGAAGACCATCTCTGCCACTGCTATTTCTCTTAAGCGTTGAATCCCTTGTTCTATGGTCTTCTATAGGGTTTGCTGCATATAGAGATCATCTGCACACAAGTATCTTTCTGCCACACTTCTTAGGACTTGTATCCAGAGACTGCAAGGACTAGCTTCTCTCATCATCTCCTGGTCGATGACTGGATTATATGACAGGGATCTTAGATGCCTCACTTCAGTGCTATCTAGAATTGTAGCCTCGCCTGCAGCATTCTAAAGACGGACTAATAACTAATTATAGATTTATCGGGTTGTCGCTGGTAATTCTTTCTTAGGCCCTGAAGGTCCTTTAGGGAAAAGGAATCAATATTGGCTTCTGATCCTGTGCTAGAAGCTTTGGCTTCTGATTTTGGTGAAGGTCCTTCTCTTGGGTCATCATCATGCACTGGTGGATCGGTTTTGAGTGTGTGCTTTTTTGCCGGAGCAACTGCCAGGGGCTTAGGCTTACTGTCTGCTTTAGCTGCCAACTCAGGCTCAGGTTCTAGTTTAGCTGATGGCTTCATAACTGGGGTGTTGGCTGTAGCCTGAGTGACTGGGGTAGCTGTTGATTTGTATCCCTTCCCCCCTGCCTCTGTCAGCTGCCCTACAGTATCTAGCAATGTGCGATAAGCATATGCTAGGGCTCAGCTTACTGCAGCCATCTTTTCCCCTTTAGACTATCATGGTACCTCTCTTTCAGGTATTTTCCCAGCTCTACTGGATTCTGAATTTGTTCCCGTGGAAAATCTCAGACTACAGGGTCAGAGAATTCTTTGAGGAGTTGGCCCATATCCTCCCATTCTCCACACCACTCAGGATTTCCTCTGCCTGGGTCAGGAGTTTCATCAGCTCTTCTAGAAATCTCAGCCCATATTCTAGAGAAGCTGCAGACTGTATAGAGAAAGCTTACTAGATGACATACTAGAAAGATGGTCTCTTTAACACTCAGGGGAAACTCAACATTCTCCAGCAATGATTTAACTGATTTAGAGGAGAAGAAGGAAACGAAAGACTGCAAAGCTTCATCCTCTGCTCCTCCTCCCACAAACAGGGTGAATAACCATAACCATGACCCATACATACTAGGAAAAGATCTTAGCACCTTTATAAACTTCCTATAAATTATTATCATTAATACTAAGGCTAATAGTTACTCTAATCTGTGTCCTTCTACTGTAAAATCTGCGTATTAATGACAATATTGGGGCTATCTCTGGATATGCAAATAAACTTAAGGACTACAAAGGTATTAAGACCTTAAAGAAGCCTAAGAATCCAAAACACATCAAGGCCCCCATCCTAAGAGACATGAGTTTAAGCAGCATAGTTACTGACTGTTAAATACTAATCAGTACAGGGTTTTTCCACTCTCTCGTGCCCCACGTTGGATGCCAATAAGTTTATGGTGGTTTTAGGCAGATTTTGGGAGAAATCCTCCTAAGGGGCCCCCCTCCCCTCCCCCAACCGGTTCGGGAAAAGACTTCCTCAGAGAGAAGTGGAAAAAACCTGTTTATTAAACAGGCAAAGCACTCTTAGCACAATACCCGATGACAAGAGCTTCGTGCCGCTTACGGAGGGATAACAAACTTAAAGAAAGTCTCCTCTTGAAGATCGTCACTGTGCTCCACCGCTCCGTCTCCGCTGACGCTGGGAGAAAAGGAGATGTGCAGGGCTGGTCTTGGTGGGGTGGGTCCCCTGTGGAGGCCCCCCGGTGCTTCCCCAGGTCCTTTGTCCAGAGAGGTTGGAACAGTTCTGAGGAGAGGGCAAAAAAGAAAAAAGGAAGGAAAAAAAAAAAAAAGGACAAAAAAAGAAAGAGGAAAAAAAAAAGGCAAAAAGCGTCAGCTATTCTACAGCGTCTAACTATGCTAGCACTAAACTAACTAACTGCCGGGGAAAAAACAACAGAGCTTCTTTCATCTTGCCGTGTTCCAACTCCCCCGCTTCAAGGTCACTCCGATGAGCAGAGTTTTCCTGGGGAAAAACAAGCCGCGCTTGCCCTCCCCCCCTGCACCCAACAGACAATTGGGGATATACAGTCACTCCAGGACACTGGCACAAACAGTTTTAGCTGCGGAACACATAAACAAAGAAGGGGGAAATATTACCGATAAGTAAAACTTTACGAAAAGAAGGCCTTGTAAAAGCATTGCTCAGGCATGTTACTTCGTCTAAGTGGAAAAGGATAGTGGGAAAGAGACTCAGCTGAATTAGAGGTAGAAAAACAAGCTATATAACAATTGTGTGTTCGCATTTTGGTGTATGGTGGTTTGGTGAACTATGTTATGCTTTAAAACTATGTAACTGATAATGGGCTGACTGCTTAAGAAGGCCTGGTTATTGCAATAAAGCAGCTCTCCTGTGTGCCTGCCTGGGGACTCTGCGTCACTACAGATCCTCACTCACATCAACCCAAGGCTCTATTTTGACCAAGTGGGGCCTCATGGGACACACGAGTCACTGGGACATTGCCAGGCCTAGTAGAAACAAGGATCCATTATTGCACAGCAAGGCCTTATGGGCCCTGGGAGGCCATTGTGTCACAATGGAATCTGATGGAAGCAAGTGTCCACTGTGACACAGCAGGGTGTTGTGGAACCCAGGAACACCACTGTGATGCAAGGCAGTCTCAGGGAACCAAGTGTCAGCTGCAAACACAGTGAGGCCTCATGGAAGCCAGGTGCTACTTGGATATTGCCAGGCACGTGGAACTCACTGTCCATTGTAACACAGTACAGCCACATGGAACTCAGCAGACCATTGTGACAGCATGGAATCTCATAGATCCTAGGCTCTATTTTGACAAAGTGCCTTCTAGGTGCCTCCTAGAACACAGGTGCCACTGCAACATTGTCAGCGCTTGTGGAATCCAGTGTCCATTGTGACACAGCACAGCCTCATGGAAACATAGGGAATCTCATGGAAGCAAGTGTCAATTGTGAACACACCATGGCCTCATGGAACCCAGGTGCAAGTGGGACTGTGCCATGGTTTGTGGAATCAAGGGGCAAATGTGACACAGTGGGGCCTCTTGGAACCCAGGAAAAGACTGTGGGGAAATGGAATCTGATGGAACCAAGTGTCAATTGTCAAAACAACAGGGCCTCATGGAACCCAAGTGACCATTGTGACTCCATAGAATCTCATGGAACAAATTGTCAGTTATAACACACCTGGGCGTCATGGAACACAGGTGCCACTGGGACATTGCCACTGGTCATGGAACCAAGTGTCCATTGTGACACAACTGGGCTTAACTAAACACAGGAGACTATTGTGATTCAATGGAATCTCAGGAAACCAAGGCTCCATTGTGACACAGAGGAGCCTCGTTGGACCAAGGAGACCATTGTGAGGCAATGGAATGTCCTGGAACAACAGGTAAATTTTCAAGACAGCAGGGCCTGATGGAACCCAGGTGCCAATGTGACATTGCCAAGGCTCACGCAAGTGTCCATTGTGAAAGAAGAGAGCCTAATGGAACACAGGAGAACGTGCAATGGAATCTCATGAAACCAAGTCCACTGGTTCACAGTGCAGCCTTAGAAAGTGGTGGGGACAATTGTGTTGCAATGGAATACCCTGAAACCAAGGCTTCATTGTGACAAACCTGAGCTTTATGAAACCAGGTTCACCACTGTGATGCAATTGAATCTAAAGGAACCCGTGGTTAATTGTCAACGCATCAGGTTATCAGGAAACTAAGGAGAACATTGTGACACAGTGTAATCTCATGGAACCAAGGCTTTATTTTGACAAAGTGGGGCCAAATAGGAGACAAGGTGCCATTGGGATATTGCCAGCTCTTATGGAATCCAGTGTCCATTGAGACACACAAACATGGGGACCATCGTGATGCAATACAACCAAGGGTCAATTTTGATAGAGAGGGGCCACATGGAGCACAAGGGCCACAGAAATAATGCCAGGCCTAGTAGAAGCAAGGCTCCATTATTGCACAGCAAGGCCTCATGGGACCTAGGAGAGCACTGTGAAACAATGGAATCTGATGGAAGCAAGCGTCCACCATGACACAGCAGGGCCTCAGGGAACCCATTTGCCACTGGGACATTGCCAAGGCTCATGCAAGCAAGATTCCACTGTGACAAAGAAAAGTCTCATGGCATCCAGGAGAGCATTGTGGGGTAATAGATTCTCATGGACCCAAGTCTGAATTGTTGCAAAAGAGGGCCCTCATGGAATCCAGGACACTATGGAACACTGTGGAATATCATGGAAACCAATGTCCACTGTTTCACATTGCAGCCTCCTAGAGCACTGGAGACTGTTGTGACATAATGGGAACAGAGTGGGCCGTGACATCACAGTGTGGCTGTATGACATCATAGGGTGGGCTGTGAGGTGATAGGTGACAGGGAACAGAGCAGGCTGTGACATGACAGTGTGTGCTGCATAATATCACAGAGTGAGTTGTGACCGGAGGGTGGTTGTTGTAACATCACAGAGAAGGCTGTGACATCATAAAGTGCACTGTGAGGTCACAGTGCAGGCACTGCCATCATAGACGCAGGCTCTGTTACATCAGACAGCAGCTCTGTGATGTCTCAGAGAAAGCTGTGTGACATCACAGTGAAGACTATGACACCACAGAGCTGGCTGTGACATCATAGCACAGCTGTAAGATGTCAGAAGGAGGCCTGTGAGGTCCGTGTGCTGTGACAATACAGGGTGGCACTATGACACCACAGAGAGAGCTGTGTGACATCAGAAGGGCTGTGTGACATCACAGGGTGACTGTGTGACATCACAGGGGTGGTGTGACATCACAGGGGCTGTGTGAGGTCACTGGGGGGGTCACTCGCCCCCTGCCCCCTCCTCACAGTTCTCCCCCAAGAAGTCCAGCACTCATTGTGCACAGTGGGGTCTCCTGCCCCCCAGGTCCCCCCACCCCTGGGGTCATTGCCTCCCCCAGAGGATGTTCAATGAGATTGACCGCACAGCCTCACACAGGGACAGGGGGATGGGGCAGTGGGGGGGTGGGACAGGGACCCTCCCGGCAGCATCCTCATGTCCCCCGGGGACCAGAGCCTGGGCCAGTGCTCTTTCACCCTGCTACGAATGAGGGCTTGAGAGTGCTTAAAAAATCCCCAGCAAGGGATCAGCAAAAAACAGATTTAATATTAAGTCACAGCACGACAAAGTTCATAGGCAAAAGTCACTCTACTCCTGACTGGACACATCAGGCACACCAAGGAAACAAAGCAGCAACACCTAACAAAATCGAGGCAATCAAACCAGAAATAAGAACTGTCCCTGTGTGTGTGTGTGTGTATGTGTGTGTTTGTGAGAAAAGTGAGCGCAGGGATAAAAGGAATATAGCCTAACACCTTGTATTATTTGTAACAACTTAGCAAAAGAAAAACACTTAACAGCATTTCACTTGGCTTTAATCTTGTGACTTAACATTACAGGCCTGACTCAGATATCCAAGGTACTCAAACCCCTCAGAGAGCAGCATTTCTGACACACTGCCAGAGCACAGGCACTAATGTGTGCACACAGACAGAAAAGGTCACTGCAAGGGACCTGTGAGAAATTCCTCTGGAGGGCAGGGAAATGCTCACTCCTGATACTCTGGCACTGTCCTAGGTTACAATGTAAGATGTGCCCAAAGTATGCATTCTATCACCATCTACATGAGATGTTGAAACTAGGTTGGGCAGTGTTTCTCTTGCCTCCTCCCTCCAGACTATCTTCTGTTAATGGCCCATCAATGCCCTGCTGCATGACTCATAGATAACTCCCTCTGGGAGCTATCTCTGTTTAATGGGCAATCAAGGACCCATTACAAGCCTGATAAAATGATATCAGCACATTGTGAGATGGTCGGCCCAGGGGGAGGAGCCAAGCATTCCCACTTGGATGTACCCTGGAATTTGGGACAGCACAGGCAGCCTTACCCACTGGACTCCCAGAGGACAAGAGCTACCAGACCTTTTCTACGGGATCACTGCTTCAACAAGACCACTTCATCTAGACTGCTACAACCTCCCCAGGGTATCAGGTTGTATTCTGACTCTGTCAGTGATGTTTTGTACTATTGCATTTGTTTTATTTTATTTTACTTTTTTTTAATTTCCTCTCCTATTAAATTGTTCTTCTGACTTGGACTATCTCATTGGTTTTGCTTTCAAGCCAGTACAGGCACCAACCCACAGGGCAAAGGGTTGAGACTCGAGTGGGGGAATCTGCCCAGCTCCATCGTTGTTCAGGGGTCCCTCAAGTGCAGCAAATGGGAGAGCTCCCGGCTCGCAGAGGCCCCACTGAGAGGGCCCAGGAAAGCCCCAAGGGCTTCTTTTGGAGTGCTGTTTGTAGGGCCCCAAGAGAGGGGCTTTAGTCACAGCAATGTTTCATCCTGGCTGCACTTGGGATCAACAGCATTCTTTGGAAGTGTGAGAACAGGGATGTTGTGCCAATTGAGTCATTGAAAACCGATATAGTCACAGACAAGGACCCTCTAACTAATTAAAGTTACAAAGTGGTATGTTTATTCACTGGTGGGCAGCATGGGAGTCATCTCCGAAAGGCGTGGCCGCCCCGAACAAGGCTCGTTGCTCTCTATTTATTTTCCAAGATCTTACGTACAATACATATGCATAACCCCAGCACCTCCCATCCCCGCTCTGTACTATTAGTCCTTCACACGTGCGCAATTCTTCTCTTGAATTGGCTCGGTGGTCTCGAATTGGGTCAGTGGTCTCAAAGGATGAAGTCAGGAGAGCCTTCATCAGGTCTCTGTGACCTTCTGGCACGATCCAAGGTCCCCTGCTTCTTGATTGATTGGTACCAAGTCCAGGTGCTGGCCATTGTTCTTAGTGGTTTCAATCTCTTGTTATGATGGTTCACTTACTCCACTTTTTCTATAAACAAGCTCATAATATAACAGTTAGCTCTAGTTTGGGCATCTAATAATCATTAACCTACCAATTCCTAATCTAACTTACATCTTGATCAATATAAATTGCTTCTAACCCTTAGCTAAAATCTTAACTCTTTAGAATCATGATTCACATTGAAAGGACAAAAACAGCTCCCAGAGCAGCTCTTAAGAAACCAGGAGCTTGTTGGGCACCAGCAGTGCCTGGGAGCAGACAGCGTTTTTGATAAGCTCCAGAGGAGCTGAGCCTAGGGGCTGTTGGCCAAGGCCGAGGCTGAACAAGCATTTCTCAGATGGCAGGGTGGCCTGGGAAGGTGTGGAGGGGATAATTCACCCCCTCAGTGTGGTCCCAGTTTCTCCCAGTATTTCCATGTCTGCAATCCAAGTGCTGCTCTCAGCCCTAATCCATGGGGATGGGCATGTCCTGATCCTTTCCCAAGGCAGTGTCACAGCTGAGCCCGGTGTGCAGGGCAGGACGTTGCCCTGACCCCAAGTACTGTCCCAGCTGCAGTATCTGCTTCCCCTCAGCCTCTTTCTCCTGAGGCTCCAAGCACAGCTTGGTGCTAAACAAAGGGGCTGGGGTGGGGTCATCCCCCGGCAGGGGCTGCACACCCCCTCTGCCCCCTCTCCAAATTCCCTCCCAGGGGCAGCAGGAGCTGCATCTGGACACACTGCATCTGGACACTCCTTCTCCTGCAATGCCAAGAGGATGAACCCTGATATGGAGCCCCCAAACACCAGCAGCATCTTGGGGGGGTGGGGTCTGCTAGCAGCTTTGGGGAGCTGAGGGGGGCACAACTGCCCCAAAACCCCCTCCTAGACGAACAGCTGTTGTAATGCATTAATTGTGTTATGTTTAACGGATCTGTAATCTGTATCGTGGGTTGTCCCTACTCAGCTGTAACCTAACTCTTCCCCTCCCACTTCTCCCTGATTGGGTGATGTCTTGTCCCTGCCTCTGGCCCTGTCCCCTGGGGAAACAGGCCCCGAGAGGGGAGGGGTAAGCTCTCTCTGGCACCGGTGAGCCATCAAGATGGGTCCAGCCAAGCAAGGCAGGACTTGAGAATAAAAGCTGTAATATCCCACCCAAAGCCAGTGAGCAGACTCTTTTACTTTTGCCATTGCCGGTCGTCTAGTCTCGTGGGGAAATACAACAAACAGCCACTCCCAGACCCCTCAAACCACTGCACAGCTCCTGGCCAGGATCATCCCAACCACTCTCTGCAACATAAACAGCCACAAAACCCAATTCCTATCTCCCCCAAAACCCACCCACATTGACATGATCCCAGTCTGTCTGGTCCTGCATGGCACACACTCCAAGGGTCTGGAATTCCAGTTCCCAGCAAGGAAAAGATCTTCCTGTCCTTGAAGGCAAAGCCCTGAAGAAGTGGCCAAAAGCCAAAGGCAGCAAGATCCTACAGTGACATTTCACTGCCAGCCTTCAGAACTTCATCCATGTGGGTTGTAGCTCCTGGATTGGGAATTAAATCAGGGCAGGGTCTTTGGTGGGAGCTGCCCTGGGTCAAGGGAGACACTGAAAGACAGAGCAGGCAGAGGAGACAGGAGGACACAAACACAATCAGCTGAGAAGGTGGCACTCTGAAAACAGAACTGACTCTCACTGACTGAAATGAATGGGACAGAAATTACTAACTCTCAAAGTTTTATTTACTGTCAAAATCTCACCCACCCAGCCCCACAAAATCCCAATCCCACCACTCCAAATTTGGATCCCACATCTCACAGTCTCCTTCCAACGCCATCCAATATTGGTGGCTGTAGATTCGACTGTTTGGCTTGCGTTTTTCTAAGGCGGGAACAAGCCACTTTGAGGTGGGATTGAGCCCTTCTGGGATAAGATTGAGTTGTTTTTACTGGGATTTGAGTGGTTTTGAGGAGACAGATGCCCTCTTGGCTTTTGGAGTGCAAAGGGAGGGAGAAGAAATAAAACTGAAGGTCAACACAAAAGGATAACAAGCCTGGTGTCGTCCCAACATGGATCACAGGGAATGTGGGTCACCAGGGCACTGCCCAACGTGGGTCCTCCAGTGGGGGATAGAGTTGGAGCAGTGCATGAAGCTCTTACTGCACTTGGAGCACTCATAGGGCTTCCCTTACCGGTGCCTCTGTTGGTGTCGGGTCAAGTGAGAGCTCCTAGAGAAGCTCTTCCCACACTCAGAACACTCATAGAGCCTCTCCCCAGTGTGGATGCGCTGGTGGGTGGTAAGTCGGTAGTTGTGCATGAAGCCCTTCCCGCAGTCAGGGCAGCGGAAGGGCCTCTCCTCTCTGTGAATCCGCTGGTGCAGGAGGAGACTGGAGCTAGTGGGAAACCTCTTCTCACACTCTGGACACTCATAGGACCTCTCCTCTGTGTGTGTCTGCTGATGTTCAAGGAGACGGGAGCTGCTCAGAAACCTCCTGCCACACTGCCTACACTCGTAGGGTCTCACCCCAGTATGGATCTTTTGATGGATGATCAGGCGGGAACGCTGCCTGAAGCTCTTCCCACATTCCCCACACTTGTACGGCCTTTCCCCACTGTGGATGTTCTGGTGCTGGATCAGGTTGGGGCTCTGGCTGAAGCTCTTCCCACAAACCCCACACTCATAGGGCCGTTCTCCAGTGTGGGTCCTCTGGTGGCGGATCAAGTGGGAGCTCCGGCTGAAGCTCATCCCACATTCCTCACACTCGTAGGGCCTCTCCCCAGTGTGGATGCGCCGGTGCCTAATGAGGGTGCAGTTGCGGTTGAAGCGCTTCCCACAGTCGGGACACTGGAAGGGCCTCTCCTCAGTGTGGATCTGCTGATGCTTCAAGAGATTGGAGCTGGTCTGAAACCTCTTCCTGCATTTATCACACTCGTAGGGCCTCTCCCCACTGTGGATCCTCTGGTGACAGATCAGGTGTGAGCTGACTCTGAAGCTCTTCCCACACTCCCCACACTCATAGGGTCGCTCCCCAGTGTGGATCCTCTGGTGGCTGATCAGGTCAGAGCTCTGGCTGAAGCTCTTCCCACAATCCAAGCACTTGTGAGGCTTCTCCCCACCATGGACCACATGACCTGAGCTCAGGCTCGATCTTTGACTGCCTTCCCGGCACAGGGTGGGTCTTTCCTCCTCAGATCCTTGTGATCTGAGTTTGCAGCCCCTCCTCTTGCGGGATCGCCAGAGCTTTTCCTCCCCGTTGGATTCCTGTTCCGTGGAGCCACTCAAAACGGCCTCTTCCACAAGGATCTGCCATGGGGATTTGTCCTCCCTGATCTCCATGTTCAGCTCCTTGTCTGGGGCAGGAAGGACAAGGAGTGGATGGGATTTGTCGTCGTGCCAGAGGGAAGGGGAAGGAGATCCCTATGCGTACCCGGCAGGACGGCAGTGGGGCTGTCCTGCAGCTGGGGGCCATGCTGGGCTGGGAGATGGAGCAGGAAAGAGGGGGAAAAAGGCAGTGACTTCCTCTTCACCTGCCTGGGTGTCCTGGGGCGTCTTCCCTGAAGCCGCGGCTCTCCCCGTGCTCCCCAAACCCGGTCTCCCCCCGCCGGTCCCGCCGGTCCCCCCGTGGCCCCGGCAGAGCTCGGAGGGCCCGGCCCGGGAAGCCCAACCCCCACCGCAGGGGGACCCCCATCCACCCGGCCCCCGTCAGGGCTCTGCTGGCACCGGGACTCCACAAAAACCTCTCCCGGAGACCACGATATGCCCCCGAGGGGCATCTGCGGCTCGGCTTTGGAACCCCGCAAGCTCCAAACATCCCCCCCAAAAAAGCCCAAACCCAGGGACTGCCCCGGGACATACGGGGAGAGCTCCCCCTCCCTGGGCACCTGCAGGATGGGGGGCGGTCCTGCGGGGCCTGCGAGTTCAGGAAACGCCGGAACAGCCCGATTCCTCCTGTTGTCGTCCCCTCCTACTTCCTGCTGCCTCTCCGCCTCTTCCTCCTTCCCTCCACCTCCTCCCCGGTTCGCCGAACCCGTCGCAGCCGGCGGGAAGAGCGGTGATGGAGTCGGGACAGGTCGGAACGCAGAGGCCGGTGGGGGATGCCAGGAGTAGGATCACTGGGAGTGACTGGGCTGTACTTGGATCATACTGGGAGCAGCTCCCGGGTGACTGAGTTATACTGGGATCATACCGGGAGTGAATAGAAGCAGCGCGATGGCTCCAGCGCCTGGGCTGGGGGCGCTCCTGGGCGGCGAGGGGCTAGTGGGACCTCCGGCACCAGGACACTGAGCCGGCATTCCCGGCACCAGGACCCCCCTGCTCCCCTTATCCTGCACAGGGACCCCCCTGAATCCCCTATTCCTGGACATCAGGACTCCCTGCTCCCTTTTTCCCGGCCATCCCATGTCTCCCAGCCTTCAGGCTTCCCGTGTGCTGGAGCCTGGGATGCCCTGGAACGCCTTGGACCCCCATTCCTGCCTTTCCTAGCCCCCAGCCCCACCTTTCTGCAAAACCAGAGACTACTGAACTCCCCCTTCCCGACCATTCTGGGTGTCCCCACCCTCTTACCCTCCAGTTTTGGAAACCCTGGACTCCCCTTTCCTGGGCTCAAGGACCCCCTGGAACTCCCTCCAACTCCCTGCCCCTCATTTTCTTGACCTTGAGGCCCCCCTGAACCCCCATTTCTGAGAACTGAGATGCCCTTTTACCCCTTTGTCCAGCACTGAGACCCCCCTGCACCCCCTTATCCGGCACCAACTCAACCTATTCCCAGCCACCCTGCCTCTCCCAGCCCCCAGAGCCACCCTTCTCCTTCACCCTGGGACCCCTAGGCCCCCATTCCTGCATTTCCTAGCCGCAGCCCTTCCTTTCCTCACACTGAGGAGCCCTGGCACCCCCTTTCCTGGGCATAGGATTCCCTGGACATACCATGCCACCTCTCCCAGTCCCTGCACCCTTTCCTTGACTCTGAGCTCCTGAATCTCCTTCCCAGCTCTCCCAGTTCTCCAAGTCCCTCCTTTCCTTGACCCGTTGAGTCCCCTAGATGCCCGAACTCTCACTTTTCACTCTCGCTTTCCCCCACGCCTCCATGTCCCTCCAGTTCTCCACTCCCTGCAGTACCTGGAACTGGCACTGTCAGAGCCCAGCCCGGGGGTTCCCCAGTCCTTGATTGTGGGGGATGTGGACGGGACCCCCTACAAGCACTGCGACAGCGAGTGGGGATGGATGGAGCTGCAGACACCGGGGATGGCAGCAGGAGCTGAGCCGGGATTATTGGGATAGCCAGAGCTGGGACACTGGGGTAGCCAGGCCCGGGATATTGGGATAGCCCGACCTGGCTCAAGGAGAGGGACTGGCACACGGCTGATAGAACCAGAGTGGAAGGGGCTAGAGGGAGCCGGGGACTGGGCTGGGATCTGTGGGAATGGAGGACTTTGAAGGGCTGGGATGGGATCTGTGGGGCTGGAATGGGAATCCAGGGAGCTCCAAGGGGCTCTGTGGGGCCAGAACACAACTCCATGAGTCTGTTCTCTCCTTGTTCCCAGGTGTCCACATGGTGCAGTTGGTTTCCATCTGTGACGTCCTGTCCAATGGAGCATCCATGGATCCCACTGGCACAACTACAACAGATGGGATTTCATCTGCTTCCAGCTGGGATCCAGGAGCTATGCAGTGTCCAACAGTGCCACTTGGATCACCCAGAGGTGCTGGGAATCCAAAGGCATCATAGTGGAACAGATGAAGCATTACCTGGGACACACTGGTGTTGAAGACCTCCCAGAATACATCAGATATGGTCAGGAGGCTCTGGAGCACAAAGGTGGGTGTGGGAGAGGGATGGGAATTCCTACAGGAATGTTGGAATTCTGAAATGGGGGACCTGGGAATGCAGAAATTCCCATGGAATTTCCATGGCTGCATCTCAGTCTCATTCCAGTCAGGTGAGAATTCCCAGGATGGATCTTCCCTCCAACCCACTGCCATGGGAATTCCATGGGGAAATTATTTGAATTGACTACCAATTAAATGACGGCAGTGAAATGAGAAGGAATCCCTGCTCGGATTCGATGGATATAAATCCCAAGCCTTTCCCCAGGTTGGCTCCTTTGTGCCCGTGGCAGCGCCATGGGAGTGCCCTGTCCCTGCTCTGAGCCAAGCAGGAGCCTTTCCTTGGGTGTTCTCTGCCCTGCCTGGGGCAGGAGGGCAGTGCCAGAGAGGCTTTGGTGGCTCTGGGCACGCAGCCGTCTCCAGCCACTGCAGGTGGCTCCTTGGGAATGTTCAAGAGTAAAGCTTAAAGCAAACAGCAGTTTCTGGAGGGGATTCTCCCCCTTGGCCTGTGCTGGGAGCCCCAAGGGCAACAGCCCAGGCACAATAGCCCAAAGAGCTGGAGCTCAGTGTCCTTGGCCAGGCCGTGTTCCCTGGCTGTCCCCTGTCCCTCAGCTTTCCCCTGTCCCTCGGCTGCCCCCTGTTCCTCGTCTGTCCCCTTTCCCTAGGCTGTCCTCTGTCCCTCAGCTCTGGGGCCAGGGGTTGCAGCAGGACCCGGGGCAGCCCTGTGGGAGAACAACCCTGATCCCCAGCTGGGCCAGTTCCCCCCAGGGGTACCCAGGTCACTCCCAGTATGAGCCCTGTGGCTCCCAGTCACCCTCAGTATGATCCCAGTCACTCCCAGTATGATCCCACTATAATTCCAGCTTAGTCCCTGCTGTTCCCATTCACCCCTAGTATGATTCCATCCTCTCCCAGCATGATTCCAGTCACCCCCAGTATCATCTCAGTCACTGCCATTCTGGCTCCAGTTCTTCCCAGTATGATTCCAGTGTGAACCCAGTCACTCTCAGTACAATGGCATTTACCCTCAGCATGGCCCGATTTGCTCCCCATCACCCAATATGGTTCCAGTCACTCCCAGTACTATCCCAGTCACTCCCAGATACACATAGTATTATTCCAGTAACTTCTTTTATGGTTCCTCTGTGATCCCAGTCACTCCCAGTCTCTCCTAGTATATCCCAACTGCCCCAAATGTGCTTCCACTCACTCCCTGTTGTTCCCAGTAGCTTCCAACATGATTCCAGGTGCTCATAGTGACTCACAGTCAACTCCAGCATGATTCCACTCACTCCCTGTATATCCCAGTTGCTCCCAGTCTGATCCAAGTTCCTCTCAGTTGCCCCAAGCATAAATCCAGTCATTACATGTATGATCCCACTCTGAGTCCCATATGATCCCAGACTCCCCCAGCATGGTCCCAGTCAATCCCAGTTGTCCCCAGTGTAGACTCAGTCATTCTAAGTCACTCTCAGTGTGTTCCCACTCACTTCCAGAATGGCTACAGAGTCCCAGTATATCCCAGTTGCTGTCAGCATACTCATAGTTATTCCCAGTATATCCCAGCTACCCCAGTAAGGTCCCAGTTTCCACCAGTATGATCCCAGTCACTCTCAGTCACTCCCAGTATATCCCAGTTGCTTCCACTAGGATCCCTGTTGCCCCAGTTCTGGTCCTGCTGGGTCCCAGTGTGCTTTGAACCTGCTTCCAATGGGTCCCAGTCCTAGCCCCACTGTATCCCTGTGTACCCTGGTGTCCCAGTCCATCCCAGCCTGTCCCAGTCCAGCCCAGTCCATTCCCAGCAGCCACCACCATTTCCCAGATCCTGCCCCTCCCGGCCCCGGTGCTGCTGCCGGACGCCCCCCAAGATGCTGCCAGGGCTTGGAGGCTTCGTGTTGAGCTTCGTCTGCCTAGGCTGGAGCTCAACCTCCACTGCGGGAGAAGGTGAGGGGGGGTCCCCAGAGGTCATGTCCCCCCCTTGGAGCGTGTGTGACTCCCCCATGTCCACCCTATGCCGTGGTCACCCTCTTTTCTCTCCCCAGAGCTCAGGACCCAGCTCCTGCTCCCCCCTGGGAGGGGTTTTGGGGATCCCCGCATGCACCCCCCTTGAATCCCCATTCCTGGGCACTGGGAACTCCCTGCATCTCTTTCCCCAGCTCCAGGACCCCTTGCACCCCCTTTTCCTGCACTGACACTGCCCTGCACCCCCTTTCCCAGGTATCCTCCCCTCCCAGCCCCTGCATCCCCTGTTTTCATGACCTGGGGACCCCCAGACCCTCATTCCCAGCCAGGCGGAGGTACCTCACCCCCAGGCCTCCCTTTCCTAGGAAACCCGAACTGGTGACAGGGCTCTCCAGCCACTCTGGGATTGATGATCACCCAGAGGAAAGGAAGAGAACAGGGGAGAGTGAGAGAAGATTGGGAATCAGGGATCACAGTGCCAGCGCCCAGTCCTGTTCTGCCAGGGGTAGGACCTGCACGCACAGGAAAAAATGGATCCGCGGATCGTGGGGCTTCCCCCACTTTGGGCCAAACCTAACAGGTTCCAGGCAGAGTTTGAGCGCAGGGCCCGGGAGTTCAGCACAGCCCGGCCCAGGGGTCCCATGGTGCATGGCTGACGAGGGTCACGGGGGATCCCAGGAGGGGTTCCAGGGGAATTCACTTAAAATCCTCTGTCCCCTCTCCCTGCGCAGTTTTACTCCCAGTATGATCCTGGTCACTTCCCCTCACTCCCTGCCTGATCCCTGTTGCTCCCACTATGAGCCCAGTCACTCTCAGTCATTCTCTGTTATGATGCAATTTACCCCCAGCACATTCTCAGTTGCTCCCAGTTCCTGCCACTTTCATCCACTGAGTTCCCAGTTCTCTCAGTTACCCCTAGTATAGCCCCAGTAACTCCCAATACGATCCCAGTATGAGTTCAGTATGATCCCAATCGCTCCCAGCAGAGCCCCTGTCACTCACACTTGCCCCCACTTGCCTCCAGCATGGTCCCAGTTTCCCCCAGCACATTCCCAGTTGCTTCCAGTAATTCCATTCATCACCTCCATGGGTAAAGCACTCCAAGTATATCCCAGTTGCCCTGAACATTCTCATAGTCATTCCCAGGCACTCCCAGTTAGCACAGTTCAGTTGCCCCTGGTTTTATCCAAATCTGTCCCAGTATATCCCAGTTGTCACCAGCATGCATCTTGTCTTTCCCAGTTGCTCCCAGTTCCTCCCAGTGTGTGTGCTGTTGGCTCCCAGCTCCCAGTAACCCCCAGTCAGGGTCTAGTCACACCCACTATAATCCCAGGATGATTGTAGCCACTCCCAGTATGATCCCAGTCACTTGCAATCTAATTCCAGTCACTCCAAGTATAAGGCCAGTGGCCCCTAGTTGCTCCCTGTCAATACCAGTATGACCCTAGTAGCCTCCAGTAGAATCCCCATGAGTCCCTTTCTCTCCCAGTATATCCCATGCTCCCAGTCACTCCCACTTCCTCCCAGTTGCTTTCACCATGAATCCAGTTGCTCACAACCACTCCCAGTATGATTCCAGTCACCCTCAGTGTGATCCCAGTCACACCCAGCATGGACCCAGCTGCTCTCACTTTGATCCCAGTTGTTGTCTGTGCAATAGTCCCAGTCTCTCTCAGTCTATCTCAGTGTCTTGGATTATGTAACCTAAAAATGTGTGTTCTATTTCATCTGTTGAAAGCTGGTTTTTGGGAGATGTTTTATCCTTCTCTTATAACTCCAGGGGGGAGGGGAGCAGATGCCTTTTGATAATGGCTCAGCCATTAAACCCAGGTGGGGCAGTGTTTCTTATCTCTTTCACCACCCCTCCATCCTCCAGGGGGACATCTTCTGATAAGGGGCCATTAGGGCCCACCAATGACATGACACATTCCATCATCCCACTGGGAGATACTCCACACAGTGGAGGAAGAACCAACTGTTCCTAGCTAGATAAAAACTGGGACTGAAGCACACAAAGTATTCTGTTTTTTCCACTGGATTCCTGGAGGAGGACTTGACCCATCTCATCACCACTGGACTTTCTACAGGACTATCTCTACTCCACAGAACCACGTCTATTACTTCAGGAGGTTTTATCTGAACTGCTTCCAACTCCCTGACCAACAGGGTACCAGGTAGTATCCCTGACTGTCAGGGTTTTTCCCAGGATCTTTGCTTTCTTGCTTGGTCTTTAGTACTACTGTATTTGTATTTTCCTTTTCTTTAATATTCCTAGTAAAGAACTGTTACTCCTATTCCCATATCTTTGCCTGAAAGCCCCTAATTGCAAATTATAATAATTTGGAGGGAAGGGAGTTTACATTCTCCATTCCAAGGGAGACTCTAACTTTCCTTGGCAGACAACTGTCTTTCAAAAACCAAGACACTCAGTCACTCTGTTTCCCCCAGCGTGGTTCCAGTTGTCCTCAGCATGCTCACAGCTGTTTCCAGTGTGGTTCCAGTCCCCACAGTATGGTTCCAGACATTCCCAGTCACTCCCAGTTGCCCCAATAAGGTTCTAGTTGCCTGAAAATGATCCCAGTTTTTCCCATTACTCCCAGTTGTCTCCAGCATGATCCCAGTTTCTGGCAGTTGCCCAAGGTGTGGTCCCAGTTGCTCCCAGTAGGACCCCAGTTGTGATCTCAGTTCCCTCATCATGCTTCCAGTACCTTCCAGTTAGTCCCAGCTGCTCTCAATGTTTCCACATTTTCCCCCCAACATGGGCCCAGTAGCTCCCAGTAACTCCCACTCAGCTTCCATTCACATGCATTGTAATCCCAGTGGCTCCCAGGATGATCCCAGTGAGACCCATAGTCACTCCCAGTACGGTTCCAGTCACTCCCAGTATGGGACTCCAGAAACTTTCAGCATTCTCAAATGGGGAGACCGAAGAGGGGGGAGCTTTTCAGGTTCCCGGGACTCTCAGCAGCCTGCAGAGGGTGGGGGCCGAGTAGGTGGGGGCCCCTCAATAGAAGTGTGACCCCCAGCAGCTGGGACAGGGGAGAACTCCCAAACACCACAGGGGAGAGACCAGAGACAAGGAACTCCTGGGAGGCATTTTCAGGACTGAATCTTGGTGTTTGGGAGGTTTTTATGGACCACAGATGCCTGGTGACTTCTAGAGATGGACTTGGACAGAGGGACCTTCAAACTCAACATGCTCAACCCTTGTTTTCCCCCAAACCAGGATTTCCCATTCCCAACCCTTGACTGGATGGAAGAGGAGGCTGTGAGGAAGAGGAAGATGGCCCAGGACAGCCAGGCAGGTGAGGAGGAAGTCACTGCTCCTTCCCCCCTCTATTCTGGCTTTATCTCCCAGCCCAGCATGGCCCCCAGCTGCAGGACAAACCCACTGCTGATGCTGTCCTGCCGGGGACACACTGAGGGGATCTCCTTCCCCTTCACTCTGGCATGGAGGCAAATCCCATCCTCTCCTTGTCCTTCCTCCCCTAGGCAAGGAGCTCAACATGGAGACCAGGGAGGACAAATCCCCATGGCAGATCCTCGTGGAAGAGGCCATTTTGAGCAACTCCACCGTGAAGGAATCCAATGGGGAGGAAAAGCTCTGGGGATCCCACAGGAGGAGGGGGCTGCAAACCTAGCCCAGGGTGCTCTGAGGACGAAAGACCTGCCCTGTGCCAGGAAGACAACCAAAGATCCAGCCAGACCTTGGCCTTAGTAGTCCGTGAGCAGTTTCCCGATGGGGAGAAGCCCTACAAATGCTTGGAGTGAGGCAGGGGCTTCAGATGGAGATCCCACCTGATCCAGCACCAGAGGATCCACATGGAGGAGAGGCCCTGCGAGTGTGGGGAATGTAGGAAGAGGTTTCAGACCAGCTCCAGTCTCCTCCCGCACCAGCGGATTCACACAGAGAAGAGACCTTTCCGCTGCCGCAACTGCAGGAAGGGGTTCAAGCTCAACTCCATCCTCATCCTGCATCAGCCCATCCGTGCTGGGGAGAGCCCCTACGAGTGTCCCCAGTGTGGGAAGAGCTTTTCCAGGGGCTCTACCTTGACCCAACACCAATGGAGGCACTGGTAAGGGAAGCCCTGCGAGTGCCCCAACTGTGGGAAGAGCTTTGTGTGCTGCTCCAACTCCATCCCCCACTTGAGGGCTCACGTTGGGCAGAGCCCTGGTGACCCACATTCCTAGTGACCCATGTTGGGAATACACCTGGCTGGTGGCCTCCATGTCCTTCTGATTCCCTGTAGCCACATGGACAAATGTAGGGGTGGGAACATACATATGGTCTCTGATCAACATCAGAAATTCATTGGGAAGAAGTGATTTGTTGACTTTACAGGACAAAAAAAAAATCTCACCTGCTCTGTCCAGTTTATTCTGGTGGTGTCAAGCACTGCTAGATGATCTTGGAAGTCTGTTCCAACCTAAATAATTTTCATCTTCATCCTTTTGAAACAACCAAAATTGGGGTAGAAATAAAGAAATTAAAGAGACCTGAAGCTGTACCATTTTACAGGGATTTTGGGCTGAAATTAGTCTTGGTTCAGAGGAACATTTGGGTGTTCTGGGGCTGTCAAGGCCAGGTGGACCTGTCCACAATCTCATAGGTGTGCCAGCAGAACATGTCCATCTGAGCTCTTCTGTTCTTCAGGAATTCCATTTGTCTGTCCCAGTCCGTGGCCTGGGTCTCCCCATGTGGAGTGTGCCCCAAAAAGTGCCCAAATCACTGCTGAAGTGACCGAGCTGCTCCTGGCTGTGGATGTTCCTGTCCAGCAACCTCTCCTGGTCAGTCATGGGGACTGTGAGGGGCTTCTTTCACTCTTGAGGGCATTTTTGGTGTTTGGAGGGGGCTTGGTGAGGTCTGTGAGGGGTTTTGGAGGCCCTGGCAGGACTCTGTGGCTTGAAGAGTATTTGGGGGTGTGTTGGGGGAGTTGGGAAGGGGTTGTCATGGTCCCTGGGGTCATTTATGTTGCACGGAATGGTTGAGGGGATCCTGGCCAGGAATAGTGCAGTAGTTTGAGGGGTCTGGAAGTCACTGTTGGTCTGGGAGGGGGTTCTGGGGCAGTTGTGACCCCCCGAGCTGCCACCAGACTCTGCTCCCAAGATTCTTCTGGTGTTTGGGGGTCCATGTTGGGGCTCATCCTCCTGGCATTGCAGGAGAAGGTGAGGGGAGGATCCCCATCCTGATATCGCCCCCATTTTCCCTCTCCACAGGACTCCAGGACCCAGCTCCTGCTGCCCCCAGGAGGGAATTTGGGGTGGGGGCAGAGGAGGTGCACCGCCCTTTTTTTTAGCACCAAAATGGGCTTGGGGCTGCAGGAGGAAGAGGCTGAGGGGAAGCAGATCCTGCAGCTGGGACAGTACTTGGGGTCAGGGCAACGTCCTGCCCTGCACACCGGGCTCAGCTGTGACCCTGCCTCAGGAAGGGATTGGGACATGCCCATCCCCACGGATCAGGGCTGGGAGCAGCACTTGGACCACAGACGTGGAAATGCTGGGGGCAACTGGGACCACACTGAGGGCTACTGGGAGCAACTGGGAGTAACTGGAAATGATGGGTGCATGCTCAGGTACCTGGGATATACTGGGAATGAATGAAATCATGATGGGGGCAACTGTGACCACACTGAGGGCTACTGGGAGTAACTGGAAATGATGGGTGCATGCTCAGGTACCTGGGATATACTGGGAATGAATGAAATCATGATAAGGGCAACTGGAACCATACTGGGGACTCTGGGGTGACTGGGAATGGGCATGCTGGGGGCAACTGCTATATACTGGGAGTGTCTGGAACGATACTGGAGGGGAAACAGGGAACAACTAGGACCATGTTGGGTGTAACTGGGAGCAACTGGGTGTGACTGTTTCCACTGGGGGCAACTGAGTTCATACTGGCAGTGACTGAGACTGTACATGGGGCAACTGGGTGCGACTGGGATGATACTGGGAGGTCCTGTGAGCAACTGGAACCATGCTGGAGACAACTGGGACCACACTGACGGGGATTGGTATCATACTGGGAGTGACCAGGAGCATGCTGAAGGCAGTTTGGACCATGTTGGGAGTCACTGGACATACTGGAAATGACTGGAACCACCCTGACAGTGCCTGTGAGTGGCCATGGGCAATTGGAATCAAGCTGGAAGCAACTGGAAGGAAGTGGGAGTGACTGGGAGTATGATGCGGGCAACTGGGATGTACCTAGAGAGACTGGGAGTCACTCAGATCATACTGGGAGTGACTGTGTCATGGGTTAGTACAGTTTGGTTTTTTAGTTACAGAGGAATGTAGAATGATTCTCCAGGTCAGGACCTGGGAATTGCTTTAGAAAGGACAGGGACCTATCAGAGGGTTAGTTGGAATATTGGCTTCTGTTTTGACCACTGAAAATTGTTGGCTACGAGCTCGGGAAGTACCATATAAAACCCCTTGGTTTCCTGTAGGTGGGCTTTTTTCCTTCTTTGCTTTGGCAAGAGAGAGACAGGTAACATCGAGTTGGGCCTGCTGCTTCCCCCCCTTTTGGGGGGGAGCTGGCCTGAGGCCTGGCCGGATTCTATCGGCTCCTGGGTGGCGGGGGGAAGGAGAGGTTGCTGCTTTACAACTACTTTCTCCAAACTTCCCTGGAGCAGGGGGACATCTCTGCCAGGCCCCTCATAAGAGCTATGGGCACCATTTAGGCTGAGGCCACCCCAATTTACACCGAGGGGTGGGCTGAGAAGGCATTTATGATCCTACCTGGTCTTTTTGTGATTCCGGACTGCCCAGGTGCTCCGATCTCTGATGTTTCTGTGTCAGTTCTTCCTCCCTCACCAGCGTGGCCTTGAACATCTAACACCACAAGCTACAGAGAGAGAGAGCCAAAGACTCCAAGCAGATTTAACCCTTTCCTAGCAACATGAAGCTTCCAGAGCTTGGCCCTTCTCTGAGAGAGTAAGAAAGGACAGGGTGAACATAAAGAAGAAACAGCATGAAATCAGTAGAGTGAGAGTGAAAAGACTATTGGGACAGAGGGTTGAAGAGTTTGGTTGTTCCATTCTTATTTCAGCCCACGGAAATGAACTCTCTATTTAGATTATTCCTTTAAATAATGGGAAAGATATGCATTTGGGGAGATGATTGTTTAGATTTGTGTGTGGATTTGAGCAAAGGTATTTGTGATGGACTAAGTAATATTAATCCTATAAGATGCTTTAACAGAGATAAAGATGAGAAACCCTCTGCGCCAGTGAAGAAGTGAGAAGATATCTCTGTACCTTGAGATGAAGAATCCTTTGCTTTGGAGTTACTCATCTTTAAACAGTGACAATCCAGTATGCAAAAGTCTAAGATGCATGACCCATTAGCAGCTTGGGAACCTGCTAATGGGAGGGGTCACAAAGGCAGGTTTCCCTGGGCAGCTGTTTTTGTGACAGTTAAAAAACCCACAAGAGAACTGTTCTAGGTTGTCAGTGGGATCCATGACTCTAAGAGAGACTCTTCCCCTAAAGAATTGATGAAAGACTATTGTCAGATGGTGAAACTGACTGAAATTACAATTTTTGTCTCTTTATGTTGTTTTGTAGGAAAGTGAACAGTTTGTAAAGGGGGGGAAGAGTGTTTTTGGAGTTTCATTCTGTTTTGTTTTAGTTTTTTTTCCCAACTTTCTTTTTCCATTCTTTTAGCATGCATTAATAAACTATTTGTTAATTTTTAAGGTTGAGCCTGCTTTGTTTTTCTCCTAGTCTCTCTCCCACAGAAGAAGAGTGAATACTAAGACCAGAATTTAGTGAACGTGAAACCACTACAGACTGGAACCATGGCAATGGCCTGGGCTGGGTAATGTGAGGCCTCAGGGTGCACAGGGAGCACTGTGGCACTGTGGGGCCTGCTGGAACCAAGGGGACATTGTGACACTGTGGGCCTGCCCTGCCTGTGGAGTGCTCAGGAGCCCCAGGGTGCCCAGTGCAGCAGAGAAGAGCCCCTGGTTCAGGAGGCAGCATATCCGCAGGACAACCAGGTGGGTGGGCAGCAGGGGATGCCCCAGGAGAAGAGGAAGCCCAAGGCCCAGCTCCCCAAGGGTGGCACCAGCTGAGGGATGAGGTAGGAGGGAGAGGCTGCTGCTGGGATGGCACTGGGGCTCCCCGCACCGTGCCAAGGCAGCGCCTCCATCCCATGCCACCTCCTCCTCCTCCTGTTCCTCCTGTGCCTGCAGCTGCAGCAGCAGCAGCCTCAAGGCAGCCAAGGCCGGGCCTCATCCCTCCATGGGGTTGGGGACAGGGACAGGCCAGCATGGCCCCGCAGCCCCTGAGCTCCAGCAGCAGCAGCGGGAGCCATTGCAGTCTGGTCCAGAGGCACAAGGACTGCAGTGAGGCAGGTGCTGTCCTGGCCATCCCTTGCAGCCAGGTAGCCCAGCCAGCGCCACTGCCCAGTGTGAGGAGTAGCAGGCCAGGGGAGCTCATGGAAGGGAGACTCATTTCGTGGAACTGCTAACCTAGGCAGAATTACCATGGCTCAGAAAGGCTGCAGATGGGGAAAGGGGAGCCAAACCCAGGCCAGTGGTGAAGAAGCAAACAGGGCTGGGCTGAGTGCTTGAGAGAGGATGAGGAGGAGAGGAAAGAGGACTCCCCGTCCTTGCCTTCTCAGAGGATCCTTCACCAAGAGCTTTGAACCTGCTTGCAATTGCCTAAGCTCTTGGTCCGCTTGGCCATGGCAGTTGTCTGCCCCAGTGAGGTGTGTGAGGAGACAGTTTGTCGCCACGGCACAGGGGCTGTGTCCTTGCAGCCCTGGGGATGCTGGGCACCGTGACACTGCTGTCCTTCCCTGGGCATTGCCCACCACAACCCAGGCTGCCTCCAGAGAGAGCCCTGGGTTCTGGGGGGGACAGGATCTCCCATCCCAGGGACCGGGATTCAGGCCTTGGCCCTTCTGCTCCATCAAACAAAGGGTTCGCTCAGCACCAGAATCACATGCCCAGTGCCTCTGTCTGCCTGCAATCACAGCCTCCAAATATAGGCTCTAACGAGGCCCTGGGGAATTTTCATCAGAAAGGGCTTTCAGTGGCAACTCTTAATGCTCCAAGACACTTTGGGTTTTTCTTCTGACTTGGATTTCTTGAGGGACTGCTGCTCTCTCCTCTCAGGATCTGAGGATCCTGGATTCAGAACACCAAATACACCCCAGGGCTCATTAAAACAAAGAAAGGCCTAATGAGTCATTACCTTCCCAGCCCCTTTGTCAAGTCTTCAAGAATTGTACAGCTAATTAGAAAGCTGATTCTAATTAGAAAGGTTTGAGGACCAGAGATAAAGATTCCAATGCCCACTCTGAAGAGGTGATAACAGCATTACGAAGCTTACACTGGTCCAGGGTATCCTAAGGAGACCACAACCAATGGAAAAACAGTTCCTTGTGGCCCAACAAGGGATAGACAACTCTGCCCATCTCCTTCACCCCCAGCCCTTCCTCTTAGTGGTCAGCTGGGCTCTGCCTCACTTTCTGTGACATGAGACATCACCACTGAATTCCCTAGTGACGTTACAGCTCCTTTACATCAACTTCCACCTCCTTTCACCCTAGATCTGTCTGTAAACAGGCACGGAGGAGTTTCTGCTAATTATAAAAAAGAAAATATATTAATTAAAAGTAATAACAACAAAACCCTGCTCCCACCTCAAAACAAACAAACAAAAAAACACCACAAAAACTAATAACAACAAACTAATTGTGAAAAACGAAGTTCACTTTCTTGGTAAAATTAAAGAAGTTTAATAAAAAGACAATTAGGACACAGAAATAAAGTAAAATATTATACAGCCAGGTGACTTGGCATTCAGCCAAGAGCACACCTGCTAAGGAAAGGCTCGATCCTTAAAAGCACCAGCCCGTTGCATATTTATAAATTCACGCACGATTCAAACATTCCTCTTGAGTGTGAATTTCTTTGTTCAGTTTCAACTTTCCCCCAGCCATTTAATCTGATAGATCCATCTGCAAGTGACTCCATTCCATCTGATAGCATAAGTTTAATAAATTACTTTCCTGAAGTTTTTGGCCATCTTCATCTGGATAAGATACTGATAGCAGAGGTTCAATAAATTCCTTTCCTTAAGCTTTGGTCAGTAATCTTCATAAGATATTTCAGGAATGGAGGGGATTTTCTTCATCCTTCTGGTTTAGCCGGTTTAGATGTTACATAAAAACAGTCTTTAATATCATGTTATAGCCTAAGAAATATATATATTCACCACATTATTTATTTCTAAGTTTCATTAATAGCAGAAATAAAAAAATACAGCAAAAACCTTCCCATAATATACATATAGCATTATAATATTTGTGAAAAGCCGGCTTTGTAATATGCATCTACAACAATAATCAAGTAAAAAACACAAACCCCAGAAGTGAAACATGAGAAACAGAACAACGCAACAATGATGCTCACATCCTCCACGGCCTCTGCAGATGGTGCCCGCTCGGGCAGGGAGGTGCTGCAGAGGGTCAGGTCGGCCCAGGGACCCCTCACAGCGCCACGGGTCCCAGCCTTGCTGAGGCACAGGAACACGGAGCTGGCAGCGCCTGGGGAGAGCAGAGAAGTCACCACCCTGGGGAGCACTGGTGACCCCCTGGCTGCTGCTGCTGGGAGCACTTGGGCACTGCTGCGGGTGGGCTGAAGTTTTGCTAACACTCACCCGAGCAAAGAACAGCAGCTGCGTTCCTACAGAAGCAGGGTGACGCCCCAGGGCAGTCACCAGGCCCTGCTCTGGGTGGGTTTCAGTCCCATCCCAGTGGAATGAGTCCCTCCAGACAGGTCTGGCTCCTCTCCCAAAACTCGAGAATGGACCCGGCAAACCCACACTTGAGGTGGCCGCAGAGAATGTGGGTGTGCAAGATGTCCCATGGGGAAGCACTGAGAGTTCCACGGGTCCCCGGCGCCTGGAAGTCCACTCTCCCCTCGCACACGGTGTTGTCGTTCCCCTGCCTGAGCCTTGTTTCCCTCAAGAACAGTGAAAGGTGAGAGTGAGGGGTGGGAGCTCCTGCCCCCGCAGCGGCTGGGGGAGATGCCGCAGGGACAGCGTGCAGACAGTGCCATCAGCCCTTCTGTCCCCACGCCTGTGCCTGTCCGTGCCACTCTCTCAGCGTGGAACCCCCCAGCGAGTGCTCAGGGGGGCAGCCGACATCGGCGCCATCCCCACCCCGGCGTGACCGCCCCCCCTTCGGTCCCGCCCCGGTCAACCCCGCCGCCTCCGGATTGGCCGCTGGCCCCCGCCCTCGGCGCTCGCGCGCCCGCTTGCTCACCGGATCCCCCGGCAACGGCGCTGGCGCCTCATTAGCATAAACCCCGCTCGTGCGCCTCGGCCCCGCCCCCTTTGGCCGCCGCTGAGGGGGATCGCCATGGCGGCGATGGCAGGACCCTTGCGCTCCGCCAAAGCGACATTTGGGGGGCACTGCTGGGACTGTCGAGGAGGCACCAGAGCAGGGGCCGGATTTGGGCCACGGGGGGCCACTGGGACACTCCAAAAAGCCACCGAAATTGTCCCAACCCCTCCCCAAGCCAGCCCAACTTCACCCCCGGGATGGCTTCAAAAGGCCCCAAAAGTGCACGGCTGCGGGGGCAAAGGGGAGGAACATCAGGACCTCCCCACCCTGATGTCTCAGCAGCTCCATGTCCAGCCAGGAGGAGCAGCAGGCCCAGGGCTGACAGAGTGTCCCCCCAAATTGCCCCCACACTGATGACGCAGCCGGAAAATTGGGAGGCTGCCTCAGGCTTTATTGTCCAGCAGCAACCCAGGAGGGAACAGAAAATCCACCTGCAAATGTTAATTCCAGACACTCATAATGCTTCCTTGCTTCCATGAGGTTTTCTCAAGTCACAGTGGAACCTTGGTGCCACATTGTTCCATAGCCTTACAATGCTTTCCTGGCTTCTGTGAGGTCTCTCTGTGACACACTGCAGCCTTGGCTCCATGACAGTTTCCTGGCTTCCATGATTCACGCCTGTGAAATTTTCACATTATATCGCTCTACACAAGATATTTACTATATGTATTATGTTGTATTGATTGTCAATATTGTATTAATATTTTGATAGTATGGTAAATGTAGTTTTGTAGTTAAAATATAGTTTTTATATACCAACCACAGGAAAATATAAATCTTTCAGAGAAAAAGAATTTACTACTTCCTTATCAGAAGAGACCAACTTCTCCTGCCTTGCTCAGCCCTGAAGACACCATAGAGATTAAAGGAAAAAAGTGACACTAACCAGAGAGAATTCTTTGTTTGAATGGAATTTATGCATCATGTATGAAATGTATGAATATTCAACAGGCTATTGCTTTTAAGAGATAATCCTTTGTTAACAGGGGTCCTTCTCCAGAGCTTTTTTGCTCAGGGAGGCACCCAGACATCTGTAACTTTGCTTTTATTGTCTCGTATTGTCCTAACCCTAATTGCTCCATTTTTTTACTCTAATTCTATTTTTATAACCATCTTATTTACTATTAAACTTTCAAAATTTTAAAACAAGTGATTAGCAGTTTTCACAATTATGATAGCAGAGGATGGTTATAACACCTCACTGCCGGTGCCTCAGTGGAATCAGGGTGAGGACGGCGCGCCCTGCCCAGTTGGCAGCCTCGCTCTGTGTTCCCCTGCTGTGACCGGCAGATGCAGGTTACGATCAATGGACAAAAGGAGGCAATAAAACAAAGAAAAGGGAAAAGATTCCCTAAAACCGTGGTAGTTAGCCCCTAAGACTAAAGTGTACATGAAGACAAAGACCCAAGGACAAAGGACAGGTAAGTACTGGTTTGGGGGGGCGGTTAAGGGGGGGATGAATGTGTGTGAATGAGAGGCAGCTGGTTATCCCAGACCTGCTAAGCGAGTGCAGAGTCTCCTATGCTGCGTTTCCGTTCTTTCGCGAGAAAGACGGCCAGTAAAGAGACGAAGCGAGTGATAAGAGGAGTGAGAGAATCCCCCTCAGGGAAACTGGGACTGAGTCTTAGAGAAGGGGTGGGACCCCTAGGAAGCAAAAAGTCTGCTGGATTGAGGGGTTAGTGCCCAAGAGCATCCAGGACTAAAACTTTTGCTGGGTTGAGGGAATAATATCCCAAGAGCACCCAGGGTTCTGCCGGATTGAGGTTATGCCCAAGAGCATCTAGGCTTGGACAACACAGCTGGATTGAGGGATAAAATGCCCGAGAACATCTAGGGTTGGACAACACAACTGGATTGAGGGGATATCCAAGAGCACCGGGACTGGCCAGTAACACCTAAAATTGTAATAGGTGATTTGAAAGTAAAAGGTACCTTATTGTTGTCTTGTTGTGCGAGAATGAGTCACACACAAAATCTGCCTCAGCTTCCCGGGCGGGTGGGACTGTTGCAGGAGGTGTAAGTGACCCACAAACAGGCCATTGTTCCCCCGGGCGGGTGGGGGCTGTGGCAGAACGTGTATGTGACCTGCAATTCAGCCCTTTTTCCATCGGGCGTGTGGAGCGGGGGTCAGGTAAAAGTGTAAGTGACACACAAGTCAGCTTCATAGCTGGACTGGCACCAGAGGCGACCAGATTCTGGGCTGTCCTCAGAGGCCCAGCTATACTGGAACCCAAAGACCAAATCCAAGGCGAGGCGGGGCCACACAAAGCCACGATTCTCTGGTGACAGGGATCGGCTTCATGTCCTAAGGGTGTGAAAGAATGTGTAAAAGTGAAGGAGAAATGAAGAGTAGATGGATGAAAGCACACGTAATGTTGATTGTTAATTTTAAAATTCACTATATCTCCTTGGAGGGAGTTGTATTGTATTGAATAGTTTTGTGAGAAAGAGGGGATTTTTTGTGTGTGTGCATAGACAGAAGTAAGTGGTCTTTAGGTTGTAAGAGAAAGTGAAAAACAGAGGTGGGGAATGAATAGATAAGATCTTGAAAAATGGGACAGAAAAACAGTAAGTTGGATACAAGAAAGAAAAAAGGATGTAAAAAATTACCAACAGAAATACCTCAAGATAGCCCTCTGGGAGTTATGTTAGCTAACTGGGATAAAAACCCTTGTACAAGAAGAAAGGAAAAGATAAAGATGATACAATTTTGCATGATAGAATGGGCAGAGAAGGAAATAAGATCTGACCACGTTTACTGGCCCAGATATGGCTCTTTTGAGAATTACATTTGTCAGGCTCTAAATGTATTTGTAAATTCAAAGGAACTGTTTAATCCCGAAGAAAGAGAATATGCCACATGTTGGACAGGAGATTTTAGGAGAATAAAAATCTTTAACGTATCAGAAACCCCCGAGATGAAACAAGAAAAGAAAAAGGGGAAAGAAAAGGGAAGGGAACAAGAAGAAAAGAAGGAAAAAGAGTGGGATCCTTTGCAGGCTTTGCCTCCTCCGTTCCCGCTGGCCCCGCTTCAGCCCCGCCTGCCCCGGTTCCCGTCCCGAGTGCCCGCTCGCAGCCCACAGCAACCCCTCCTGCCCCGGTTCCCGTCCCGAGTGTGGGCTCACAGCCTGCAGCAGCCCCTCCTGCCCCGGTTCCCGTCCCGAGTGCAGGCTCACAGCCCACAGCAGCTGCGCTGGTCCCCGCATACACCCCAGCCCCGGCCCCGCTGGTGAATTCGTCTGCCCCGGCTGCCTGGTCTGCGGCCGCCCTGGGGGCCGTGCCGGGGGTCCCTCCTGACGCGCGGTCTAAGACCACCGCCCCGACCGTGCCGGGGGTCCCGTCGGTCCCAGCCGTCCTATCTCCAATCGCTTCCCCCACTGCCCGATCCCCGGCTGCCCTGCCCGTGCCGGCTGCGCTCGGCGCTGCCGCTGCTGCTGCTTTGTCTCTGCCGGGAGCCGCTGACTCAGCCGCCACCAGCCCCGTGCAGGCTGCCCACGCTCCCCTCTGGTGTCCCCCAGAACTGCCCCCTCCTCTGCCGGTCCCGGCAGCAAACCCCGCCTACGCTCCGCCCTTGGAGGACCAAACCTCGGCGCTTTGCCCTGCCCTCACCGCCCTTCCTGTCCTGAGCTCCGTGCCCTCGGTAACCACAGCTACTGCTCAGAGAAATGACTTCTCCCTAGAAATGCCTTATCGAATCACTAGAAGTTCACTTAAAAGACAGCCCTCTCTAGATTCTTTCTCAAAACACGGGAAAAAGACAACAGAGGATAAAAACCAAAAATGGGATAAAGAAATTAGTCTATTTTCACAAAGAGAAATCCCAGTGGGAGGGGGTGGAACAGGGTTTGTAAATGCCCCTTTGACTTCTTCTGAGGTCAGAAATTTTAAAAAAGAAATCAAAGGAATTTTAGAAGATCCCATAGGCACAGCTGAACAATTAGACCAGTTTTTAGGTCCAAATAGTTATACTTGGGTAGAGATGCAGTCTATAATGAAAATAATATTTTCTCAGGAAGAAAGACAATTAATCACAGCAGCTGGAATAAAAGTTTGGGAAAAAGAGAACCCACAGGGGCCCCCCGGAGAAGACAAAATGCCAACTGCGCCTCCTGAGTGGGGTCAAAATAATGAGGAGGGGAGGAAACACATGAATGAATATTGTAATTTAATAATCGAAGGAATAAAAGAGGCAGCACCCTGAGCGCAAAATGCTAAAAAAGCTTTTGAGGCACAGCAAGAAAAGGAAGCATCTCCAACTGAATGGTTGGACAGACTTAGGAGAAATATGAAACAATATTCCGGAATAGACCCTGAAACTGATGTGGGAAAAGCTTTGTTAAGGATTAACTTTGTTACTAATGCCTGGCCAGATATTAGGAAAAAATTAGAAAAAATTGAGGATTGGCATAATAAATTATTAGATGACTTATTAAAGGAGGCTCAGAAAGTTTATGTCCGAAGAGATGAAGAGAAAGCTAAACTGAAAGCAAAACTTATCTCAGTCACCATGTGAGAAAACAATTTCCAAAAAATCAAAAACATACAGGCACTACTTCTAGAGATAAAAGTAGTAGAGACAGGGGAAAGGAAAAGAATAGAATCCTAATACAAACCAAGTCTCAGCAGCATTCCAGGAATGTCTGCTTTTACTGTGGGGGCGAGGGACATTATAGGAGAAATTGTCCTAAGCAGGTAATAGATCTGAAAATCTTCAAAGAGATGAGCACAGAGGAGGAATAGGGTGGTCAAAGGCTCTATTTTTTAGGGGACAAATACCATCTAGAGCCTGTGATAACTCTAGAAGTGGGTCCCCAAGAAGAAGAATTAGAATTTGTGGTAGATACAGGGGCAGAAACAACCTGCCTGCTAAATGTACCAAAAGGTTATAGTGTGAGTAAAGATACTGCAAAAGTAACAGGGGCAAAAGGAGAAACTTTTACAGTTCCAGTCATTAAAGATGTAGTAATTGAAGGGGAAGCTAAAATTTGGATGGGAGATGTCTTATTGGTCCCAAAGGCAGGTAGCAACTTACTAGGAAGAGACTTACAAGTGAAATTAGGAATAGGGGTTATACCAGAAGATGGGAAAATGACAGCTAAAGTTTTAAAATTAGGCCAAGAGGATGAAGAAAAAATTAACCAGGAAGTTTGGGCTGGGGAAAGAAATAGGGGAGGATTAAATATTGACCCTATAAGTGTTACAATAGAGAGAGAAGATTGTCCCATACGTGTACGTCAATACCCCATATCTTTAGAAGGACGGGAAGGTTTGAAGCCAGTAATAGAAGGACTAATAAAGGATGGGACATTAGAACCTTGCATGTCTCCCCATAATACCTCTATTCTCCCAGTAAGGAAGCCTGATGGGAGTTACAGACTAGTACAAGATTTAAGAGAGGTTAACAAAAGAACTCGGTCTCGTTACCCAGTGGTACCCAATCCCTATACACTTCTAAGTAAAGTTCCACCCCAGCATCAGTGGTTTAGTGTAGTGGATCTTAAAGATGCTTTTTGGGCCTGTCCACTAGCCAAGGAGAGCCGAGATATCTTTGCCTTTAAATAGGAAGATCCAAAACCTGGAAGAAAGCAGCCATTAAGATGGACGAAATTACCGCAGGGGTTCACGGAGTCTCCAAACTTATTTGGGCAAGCTTTAGAAAAAATACTGCAAGCCTTCTCCACTCCTCCTAGAATACAAATTATCCAATATGTGGATGATCTTTTACTATCTGGGGAAGATGAAGTTGAAGTTAGAGAAGCTACAATAAAACTTTTACATTTTCTTGGAGAAAAAGGATTAAGGGTCTCAAAAGGGAAACTGCAATTTGTAGAACCAGAGGCAAAATATCTTGGACACTTGATAAGTAAGAGTAGTAGAAAGCTCAATCCAGAGAGAATTGCAGGAATTTTATCCCTTCCACCTCCCTCTTCAAAGAGGGAAATCAGAAAACTACTCGGATCATTGGGATATTGTAGATTATGGATTAAGGGGTATACACAGGCAGTAAAATTTTTGTATGAAAAGTTGACAGAGGGAGATAACATAAAATGGACCAAGGAAGATGATGATAAATTAGAAAAACTGAAGTTAAAACTGGCCTCAATACCAGCTTTTAGCTTACCTTCACTAGAAAACCCCTTTCATCTGTATGTGAATGTAGAAAAGGGGGTAGCTCATGGAGTTCTGGTCCAGGAGTGGGGAGGAGTAAAGAGACCAGTAGCTTATTTATCAAAGATGTTGGACCCAGTGAGCCACGGCTGGCCAGTGTGTATTCAAGCTACAGCTGCTACTGCAATCCTGGTAGAAGAAAGTCGTAAACTTACTTTTGGAGGTAAACTAATTGTGTGCACACCTCATGCGGTTCGAAATGTGTTAAATCAGAAAGCTGAAAAATGGTTAACAGACTCTAGAATATTAAAATATGAAGCAATCTTAATAGATAGTGATGATCTGACATTAGAAGTAAACAGAAGTTAAAATCCAGCTCAATTCTTATATGGAGAACCAGCAGATAACCTAATACATAATTGTTTAGAAATTATCCAATGCCAAGCAAAAGTTCGAGGGCATCTTGAAGAACAAGCCCTTTCAGAAGGGGAAATAATCTATGTGGATGGTTCCTCCAGATGTCTACAAGGAAAAAGAATGTCAGGGAATGCAGTAGTTGATGGAAAAAACATGCAAACTATTAAAAAAGTAAAATTACCTTCAAACTGGTCAGCTCAAAATTGTGAATTATATGGTCTAAAAAAGCACTAGAATATTTAGCACACAAGAAAGGAACTATATATACTGATTCGAGGTATGCTTTTAGAGTACTACATACTTTTAGAAAGGTTTGGGAAGAAAGAGGATTACTTAACTCAAGAGGAAAAGGATTAGTACATGAGGGACTCATTTTAGAGATTTTAGAGGCATTAAAACTACCTGAAGAAATAGCTATAGTACACATTAAGGGACACCAAAGAGGAGTGACCCCAGAAATAAGAGGAAATAATTTAGCAGATCAGGAAGCTAAGGATGCAGCAGAAAATAGAGCTGAAAGAGTTATGTTAATATTAACTCCAAATGAGGAAAAATTGGAAATCCCAAAGTTTAGTGAAGCAGAGAAAAAAGAATTAAACAAGATAGGAGGAGAACAGGCTAAATCAGGGAAATAGAAACTTCCTGATGGAAGACAATTACTTAATAAAATACTGGATAGAAAAAATATTAGAAGACATGCATCAGAAAACCCACTGGGGCACTCAGGCTTTGTGTGATCATTTTTTAAGGAACTATGGTTGCATTAGGATTTTTGGAGTAGCAAAGCAAGTAACTGAAAAATGTATAACTTGCCAAAGGATAAACAAAAAGGTAATGAGAAAAACAACATTAGGAGGTTGTAAGTTAGCTCTTCGACCATTTCAAAGTATCCAAGTAGATTTTACTGAACTTCCTCAAGTACAAAAATAGAAGTATTTATTAGTAATGGCAAACCATCTAACTCATTGGGTAGAAGCAGTTCCCACTACCAAGACCTCAGCCAACATGGTAAGTAAAACCTTTTTAGAAAAGATTATTCCCAGATATGGAATAGTTAATAGAATAGACTCAGACAGAGGAACGCATTTTACATCAAAAGTGTTACAACAAATAATTCAACCTTTAGGGATAAAATAGGAGCTGCATACCCCATGGCATCCACAGAGTTCTGGTTGTGTAGAAAGGATGAACCAGACTTTAAAGAGAACTTTGACCAAGTTAATAGTTGAAACCCAAATGTCATGGCTACAATGCCTACCTTTAGCCTTATTGAGGATCCAAACACAACCCAGGTCAGACCTGGGAGTGTCACCTTATGAAATGATGTTTGGGCTACCCTTTTTAACCACCCAACATGAAAATGCTACCTATGAGGTAGGGGAAATGAGTGTTAAAAGATACGTTAACACCATTGCAAAAACTCTTGAAAACTTACGGTTGAAAGGAATAATCCCTCAAACCACACCTTTAGACTTTAAAATCCATAATGTTCATCCAGGGGAATGAGTGCTAGTAAAAACCTGGAAAGAACAATCTTTAACTCCTCAATGGGAAGGTCCTTTTCAGGTATTGCTGACGACCGAGGCTGCGATCCAGACCAAGGAACGAGGGTGGATCCACGCCAGCAGAATCAAAGGACCTGTGGAAGAACCTAAGGAGTGGACGATTACATCTGAACCAGGTGATACAAAATTGACTCTGAAATGGGGACTAAGTAGTAATAAACCGGGAAGACCCAAATGATCCAAGAAACATACACAAGATCACACCTAATTAGGAGATAAGGCCAAGCTTATATCAGTGGTTCCAAGTACCACCTGGACAAGCTTTGAGATGCCCCCGATACCCTCCTTGGTGAGGAATTCTTCCACTCCGAACAGGAGGATCAGGACTGTTTCGGACAGAGAACTCTTGTATTCACACCTTAGCCTGTGATTTATGCAAAGAGGAAGAGGAGCTGCAACTTCCACCCGTGCCAGACCAAATACCCAGTTTGATCCACCCAAATACCACACATGTTAGCTAAGTTAAATGTAAATGTTTAGATTGTAGGAAGAATTAGTATTGTAGTTCACACAATCGACACTTCGTTGCAAGAAGTGTCAAAGGCCAAATTGATCTCCTATCCAGGTAGATTTCGCAGAAACTGAAATAATAACTTTGTTTTGTGGATGGGAATTATTAGTGCCTGTTGAATGGGAGATACCTGAAGAACGGTGGAAACGACAGTTAAGGAGTGTCAGAAACGATTTGTCTGGAAATTAGCTACGAGGAAGTGACAAGGAAATAGAGGGCAAGACCAGATTGGCCTCTGTATTCGCCACCAAGAAGATCAAATACACCTGATGTGGGTTGCAACCCCATAGGCATGGGAGGTGGGAGTATAAGCCATACTGGACCGCTGTTACTCCTTTTTCTGTCACTCAATTTTTGTCTTTTCCCTTTTGGGATATCGACAAGGCCATGCTACAGATGTTACCAAAAGCTGTACATGGAAAGACACCGAGGTTCTTTTTTCATTTCTCACACTCATGTCAACAGTCACTGCTATAACCCATCCAAATTAGGCAATTGCATACATAAAGGGAAAAAGTACCGGATTGCAGAGAACTTAGGAAAAAGTGGTAGCAAGATGGGAAGTCAATGCTCAAAAGAGGAGAGATGGATTTGTTTTACCTACATTCTTGGGCACAAAGCACAAGATTTAGTAAAAGAGCAGTTGATAAGCAAAAAGGCTAAGTCAGTACAACCACCTAAACCTGTGCCAATTTCAATCAATGATTTGTATACAAAACTTGAACAGCAATTAGAAAAAGAAGGAGATATCTCAAGGATGGGTAAAAATCTGTTTGTAGAATTAGGGGAAAGAATAAGTAGGGAACTTAACCAATTGTTGGGTCTGTGGAGGGGCTTTGATGTCAGAAGAATGGCCATAGAAAGGCAGCAGCTTAGGCCCAATTGAGCTCCTTAAATGGAACCAAGAAAGTACAAGTGGAGAAAACAGACCAGAAGGGTAGATTTTAAACTCAGCAGTGATTGGGGAAGAATGTCTTTCGCACACTGGAAAAAGGTTCCTTCATGAATTAGGAAAAACGCCCCGTAAAAGATATAAGGTTAGTAATGGAACTTCTGTATAGTAGGTCCCAGAAGAACCAACCATGTATTGGACCCAAGAAAAAGCAAAAAAAGTGAATTCTCATCACCAGTGTGGTACAAGGCATGCAATTAGTGAACATTAACCAAAAGTTGCCTACAACAACAACATCACAAAGGATTATGGTGTTAAAGAAACAAAATAATATAGAAGACCCCTTCAAAGAAGTGAGATTAAGTTGTGAAAAAAAAAGAGCAAATAATAAAGGCTAGAAAACAATTAATATTGCTCGAGCCAAATTAATTACAAAAAGAAAGAGGGAGGATTGTGAAAAGTGCATATTATATGGCTCTACGCAAGGTATTTACCATATGTATTATGTTGTATTGATTGTTAATGTTATATTAATATTTTGATAGTATGGTAAATGTAGTTTTGTAGTTAAAATGTAGTTTTTATATACCAACCACAGGAAAATTTAAATCTTTCAGAGAAAAAAAGAATTTCCTACTTCCTTATCAGAAGAGACCAACTTCTCCTGCCTTGCTCAGCCCTGAAGACGCCATAGAGATTAAAGGAAAAAAGTGATACTAACCAGAGAGAATTCTTTGTTTGAATGGAATTTATGCATCATGTATGAAATGTATGAATATTCAACAGGCTATTGCTTTTAAGAGATAATCCTTTGTTAACGGGGGTCCTTCTCCAGAGCTTTTTTGCTCAGGGAGGAACCCAGACATCTGTAACTTTGTTTTTATTGTCTCGTATTGTCCTAACCCTAATTGCTCCATTTTTTTACTCTAATTCCATTTTTATAACAATCTTATTTTCCATTAAACTTTCAAAATTTTAAAACAAGTGATTAGCGTTTTTCATAACACCTTTTTCACTTTTGAGCCTTGTTTCCATGAGTTCCATCAACTGACATCTGTGTCCCATGAGGCCCTGCTAGATCACATCAAAGCCTTGCTTTTATGAGGTTCCAGTACCTCACTAGGGTCTCCTTTGTTCCATGAGGCCCCACTGTGTCACACTGGAGCATTGCTTCCATGAGCTTCCTTACCCTCACTATGGTATCTTTGGTTCAATGAGGCTTCTCTGAGTCACATTAGAGCCCTGGTTCCATTGGGTTCCATAACCTCACAATGGTCTGCTGGGTTCCAAGAGGCCGTGCTCACATTAGAGTCTTTGTTCCTGTGGGAGGTTAGGGACAGGCGGTCGGAAGATATCGCGTTGTACGGGCAGACAGAACCCCTCCCTCAATACTTAGTTGGTTAGTGTCCTTGATAAGGTAAGCAACACCTAACTTGCAACGTAAGCAGACGGAAGTGATGTAGCAAACAGAGGTTTTATAACTCCATGTAACCAGTTAATAAATGCCATTAGCCGTCCACCACACTGGTGTCTGTGAGCTGGTGGTCTGAGCAGCCTGGGTGTGGCTGCTGTGTCATTCCTGGAACCAGGTCCCTACGCCTCAGCGGAGGTAACAAGTGGTGCCGAAGCCCGGGAGTTGCCAGGGAGAACGGGAGTTGCCTGGACGGGTGAACGACGGCTGAGCGGCTGGCCCAGGTCGGCGGGAGGGACGCCTCCGGACCCACGCAGAGGATGGAAGCCCTGGTGAAGGTCGTTTCTCAGATTCATAAGCAGTGGGGAATTGATTGTAAAGCAAAAGATTTTACCCTCGCAGTGATGAGGCTTTTGCAACTTAGTATTATTGATAGACCGGTGGATATCCTCCACCCAGATGTTTGGGATCAATGTACTAAGGCTCTTGCCGAAGACACAATGTCTTCCGGCTCAGGGAAAAATCTTAAGGCATGGGGAAGGGTCGTAGAAGCATTGCAGAAGGCTTTGCATGAACAGGAGACCTGGAGAGCTGCCCGAAATTGTTTAAAGGTTTCCCCCCAATTGGGTATCGCAGCAGCGACGCAAACTTTCTCAGAGGGAACTGTTGTTGAGAATTTTCAGAGTGTAAAAGAATGTAGTCTGAATGTTAGTGATAATGTTCAGAGTGTTGATGGGGTCGATTCTGCCGAATGCAGAAGTTTGAGAGGCCAAGAGCTCTCTTCAAAGCCTCCAAGCTCAAGGTCACTCACTGAGGAGATAAAACAGATGCAGTCATTTTACAACAGTCTAGCTGAAGAAGCTAGGAATGCTGGAAAAGCCAGGGAGGGACCTCCACCTTATGCGCCTCAAGATAGCGCTGAATCCGAGAGGGAAAGCAGCAACTATACTACAAAAAACAAAGAAGGTCATTTAGATAGTGGGCTTGTTGCCAACAAAAACAAAGAGAGCTTGTTTGCTAACGCGGGGGCGTGCGAGCAGAAAAAGGGAGGAGAGCGCAAAGAGAGAACTGAAGCTAATCTTTGCCAAAAAGCACGTTTTTCTAAGGCGAGAAGCTCCCACAGCAGGAGGCGGGGGGAGCGCAGGTGCAGGGGGCGGCCCAGCCCCGAGAGAAAGGGGCGGGGCCAAGGGGGAAGGAGTGGCCCAGCCCTGAGGGAAAGGGGCGGGGTCAGAGCCCAACCAAAAGGCTCCGGAGCCCGGAAGCAGCCAGTCAGTCAACTTCCGGCTCTGAACCGGACTTCAGCTGGGACTGGGACTGCCAGTCCTCTGCTGCTGGCTCTGGCTCCGGCTCAGACAAAGAAGAAGTAACAGTATATAAAATCAGTAACAACAATGTTTCTACTTGGGTTGAGGGGAAGTCAGAAAAAGAACGAACTCCTCTCACAGACTGGAAGATAAAAATGGCATGCTTTAAGTACAGCCAAGCATTTAAATTGGGCGAACGTGAAAATTATCAGACTCCTACCTTCAGTACCCCGATCAAGTAGACCCTATCAGATTCTCACAGCATGCAGACATAGGAGAGAGGCCACATCTGGCACCTCCTCTTCATTCAGTCCTTTAGCTATCTACCAAAAACCTAAGTCAAATCCTTACAATCTGTTTCTTAGTGTGTTAAATGCTACCTTTTTGTCGTTGAACCAATCCAATCCAAACTTTACAAAATCATGCTGGTTATGTTATAATGCAGAACCTCCTTTTTATGAGGGTGTCACCCTTGATGCTCCTTTCGAATATTCTGCAGCAAACAATCCACACAACTGTAAGTAGGACACACCCCAGAGAGAAATTACCCCGAGTCAAGTCACAGGCCGAGGCAAATGCTTTGGCAGTGTAACCATAGCAAAGCAGATGGGAAATATCTGTACTGAGTTCATCCAACCTAATCAAAAGACTGATAAGTGGCAGTTCCGTTCCTATCAGGAATGTGGGTCTGTCAACAAATCGGAATAACCCCCTGCGTGTACCTTAGCAAACTCAATAACCTTGCTGACTTTTGTGTCCAAGTTCTGATTGTTCCTAGAGTCCTGTATCACCAAGAAGAAGAAATGTATCGCTTTTTAGAAGAAACCATCCTGCTCCACAAAAGAGAAGTAATAACAGGTATAACCATTGCAATGCTCCTTGGCCTAGGAGCCACTGGCACAGCCACAGGTGTTTCAGCTCTCGTCACCCAACATCAAAGATTTTCTCAGCTGCAAATGACAATTGACGAAGACTTACTGAGAATTGAAAAATCCATCTCCTCTCTGGAAAGATCTATCTCCTCGCTTTCGGAAGTTGTCCTGCAGAACAGGCGAGGACTGGACCTCTTGCTCATGCAGCAAGGAGGCCTGTGTGCTGCCTTGAGAGAAGAATACTGTTTTTATGCAGACCATACCGGAGTCGTGCGAGACTCCATGGCCGAACTGAGAGAAAGACTGGCCCAGAGAAAGAGAGAGAGAGAAGCCCAACAAGGATGGTTCGAGTCATGGTTCAATCAGTCCCCATGGCTAGCCACCCTTGTTCCCACATTAATAGGCCCTCTCACCATGATACTCCTGACATTGATTTTTGGGCCTTGCATTTTGAACAAGTTAGTGTCGTTTGTTAGAAGCCGTTTAGAGAAAGTCGACATCCTATTTGTCGAACGCCTGCAATTACCATGAAGTGCGCTTGTTACTAACATTTTATACCACTTTTGTATCCTATTATACTAACTTTAACAGCTTTTGCATTTTTATGACATTTATACTTTTATAACATTTATACTTTTATACTTTTTTATTTAGTCATGGGAGGGGGGGGGAATGTGGGAGATTAGGGACAGGCGGTCGGAAGATATCGCGTTGTACAGGCAGACAGAACCCCTCCCTCAATTCTTAGTTGGTTAGTGTCCTTGATAAGGTAAGTAACACCTAACTTGTAACGTAAGCAGACGGAAGTGATGTAGCAAACAGAGGTTTTATAACTCCATGTAACCAGTTAATAAACGCCATTAGCCGTCCACCACACTGGTGTCTGTGAGCATGTGGTCCGAGCAGCCTGGGTGTGGCTGCCGTGTCGTTCCTAAACCAGGTCGCTACGCCTCAGCGGAGGTAACATGTTCCAAGAGTTTTCATGGCCTCACAATGGTCTCCTGGGTTCCAAAGGCCCCCTGTGACATAGAAAAGCCTTGGTTCCCTGAATTAGCATAACCCATCACAAAGGTAGCTGTGGCATCACAGAACCAGCTGAGACATCACAGGGTGGCTGTATAACAACAGACTGGGCTGGGACATCACAGGGCAGGTTGTGTGACACCACAGAGCAGACTGGGAGCTCAAAGAGCAGGCTGTGACATCACAGTGTGGCTGTATGAAATCAAAGGTAGTCTGCAACATCATAGAGATGGCTGTGACATCCCAGAGTGGGCTGTGACATCACAGGGTGACTGTGTGACATCACAGGTGGCTGTGTGACATCATGGGGGCTCTGACATCACAGGGGTGGTGTGGTATCACAAGGGCTGTGTGAAGTCACTGGGGAGGTCACTCCGACCCGGCGCCCTCCCAGAGAAGTCCAATGCTGCTCCTTCACAGCAGGGTGCCCTGTCTCCCTGAGTCTCCCTGGCCCCTGGGGCCGCAGCCTCCCCCAGAGGATCTTCCATGACATCAACCCCAGAGCCTGACATGGGGACGGGGGAGGGGCTGGGGCAGTGGGGGGTGGGACAGGGGAACAGGGACCCCTCAGCAGCATCCCCGTGTGCCCCCAAGGCCAGAGCCTGGGCCAGGGCTCCTTCACCGTTAGGAACAAAAAAATCCTTGGCAAAGGATCAGCAAAAACCAGAGTTAACATCAAACGACAGCACAACAAAGTTACTTGGCAAAAGTCACTACTCCTGACTAGACACTTCAGGCACACCAAGGAAACAAAGTAACAACAACACCAAACAAAATCCAGACAATCAAACTAGAAATGAATCAAGAACTTAAGTCCTGTGTGTGCGTGCGTGTGTGTGTGTTCAGGTACATGTGACAAAAGGACAGTGAGGGCAAGGATAAAAGGAATACAGCCTAAAAGCTTAACAGACCTCAAAGTTTACAGGACTTAACTTTTACCTTAACCTTGACTTATACCTCCAACTTCACAAGTTAGCAAAAGAACAGCACTCAACAGTATTTAGCCTGACTTATAACCTATGACACAGCAATTTAACAGTAATAACACTTAACAGTATTTAACTTAGCTTATAACTTATATTAAGCTTAAAAAATCAGCAAAAGAACAACACTTAGCAGCGTTTAGCTTGGCTTATACCTTGTGATATAACCTTACTTACAAGCCTGACTGACTCAGGTATCCAAGGCACTCAAACCCCTCAGAGAGCAACATTTCTAGCACGTTTGCTAGGGACAGGCACTCGTGTGTGCACACAGACAGAAAGAGTCACTGCACGGGACCTGTGAGAAATTCCCCTGGAGGGCAGGGAAACGCTCACTCACAATGCTCTGGCACCAACCCAGGGCGCAAAGGGTTGAGCCTCAAGTAGTGGAGGGATCAGTTCAGGCTCCGTCATTGTTCAGGGGTCGCCCTGAATGCAGCAAATGGGAGAGTTCCTGGCTTGCAGAGGCCCCACAGAGAGGGCCCAGGAAAGCTCCAAGGGCTCCTTTTGGAGTGCTGTTTGTAGGGCCCCAAGAGAGGGGCTTTAGTCACAGCAATGTTTCATCCTGGCTGCACTTGGGATCAACAGCATTCTTTGGAAGTGTGAGAACAGGGATGTTGTGCCATTGAAAGAACAAAAACAGTCCCCAGAGCAGCGCTTAAGAAACCAGGAGCTTGTTGGGCACCAGCAGTGCCTGGGAGCAGACAGCGTTTCTGATAGCTCCAGAGGAGCTGAGCCTAGGGGCTGTTGGCCAAGGCCGAGGCTGAACAAGCATTTCTCAGATGGCAGGGTGGCCTGGGAAGGTGTGGAGGGGATAATTCACCCCCTCAGTGTGGTCCCAGTTTCTCCCAGTATTTCCGTGTCCATATCCAAGTGCTGCTCTCAGCCCTAATCCGTGGGGATGGGCATGTCCCGATCCCTTCCCAAGGCAGTGTCACAGCTGAGCCCGGTGTGCAGGGCAGGACGTTGCCCTGACCCCAAGTACTGTCCCAGCTGCAGGATCTGCTTCCCCTCAGCCTCTTTCTCCTGAGGCTCCAAGCACAGCTTGGTGTTAAACAAAGGGGCTGGGGTCATCCCCCAGCAGGGGCTGCACACCCCCTCTGCCCCCTCTCCAAATTCCCTCCCAGGGGCAGCAGGAGCTGGGTCAGAAGCCCTGTGGGGAGGGAAAAGGGTGTGACACCGAGATGGAAGGGGTCACACACACTCTGTTGTGGGACACATGGTCCCTGGACACTCCCCTTCACCTTCTCCTGCAGTGCCAGGACAATGAGCTCTGACATGGACCCCCAAACACCAGCAGCATCTTGGGAGATGGGGTCTGCTAGCAGCTTTGGAGGTCGGGGGGGAACCCAACTGCCCCAAAACCCCTTCCCAGACCAACAGCCACTCCCAGACCCCTCAAACCGCCTGACAGCTTCTGGCTAGGATCACCCCAACCAATCCCTGCAACATAAATAGCCCCAAAACCCCCCTTCCCATCTCCCCCAAGACCCACCCACATTGACGTGATCCCAGTCTGTCTGGTCCTGCAAGGCACACACTCCAAGGGTCTGGAATTCCAGTTCCCAGCAAGGAAAAGATCTTCCTGTCCTTGAAGGCAAAGCTCTGAAGAAGGGGCCAAAAGCCAAGGGCAGCAAGATCCTCCAGTGACATTTTACTGCCAGCCTTCAGAACTTCATCCGTGCTGGTTGTAGCTCCTGGATTGGGAATTAAATCAGGGCAGGGTCTTTGGTGGGAGCTGCCCTGGGTCAAGGGAGACACTGAGAGACAGAGCAGGCAGAGGCAGGCAGAAGAGACAGGAGGACACAAACACAATCAGCTGAGAAGGTGGCACTCTGAAAACAGAACTGACACTGACTGACTGAAATGAATGGGAAATGACATACTGGAAATGACTAGAACCACACCGAGAGTGACTGGAACCATACTGGGAGTGATGATGGGACCAACTGGGATCATAATGGGAGCCACTGGGATTACTGGGTGTAAACAGATCCTGACTGGGGGTTACTGGGAGCGACTGGGCCCATGTTGGGAAGAAAATGTGGACCCATTGGTAGCAACTGGCATCAACTGGAAGGTAATGGAACGATGCTGAGGGGACTGAGATGACATCTGGGATCATACTGGGAGTGACTGGGACTATACTTTGGACAACAGACAGAAACTGCGATCAAGCTGGAGATAACTGGGAGTAACTGGAAAAGACCGGGATCATTCTCTGGTAACTAGAGCCTTACTGGGGCAACAGGGAGTGAGTGACTGGGAATGACTATGAGCATGCTGAGGGCAACTGGGATATAATGGGAGTGTCTGGAACCATACTGGGGGAACTGGAACAACTGAGACCATGTTGAGGATGACCTGGAGCACGCTACAGACAACTGGGTGTGACTGGATCTACACTGGGGGCAACTGGGCATGTCTGGGACCATGCTGAGAGGGACTGGGACTATTCCAGGGGAAACTGGGATCATACTGGGAGGAACTGGGAACGACTGGAACTAATGCTGGGGGACTCTGGGATCATACTGAGATCAGAGTGGGAATTGCTGGGTCCATGCTGGGGAGAAATGGGATCACACTGAAGGTGATAGGCATCATACTGGGAGTGGCTATGAGGAACTGGAATCATGCTGAAAGAAACTGGGAGGAGGTGGGAGTAATTGGGAGCATGCTGGGGGTGACACGGAGATCTTACTGGTGGCCACTGGTATTAGATTGGGAATGATTGAGAGTGACTGCAATTAGACTGCAAGTGACTAGCTTCACACTGGGAGTGACTACAATCATACTGGAATTAGAGTAAGTGTCAATGGACCCTGACTGGGGGTTACTGGGAGCTACCAGGCCCATGCTGGCAGCCAACTGGAGACACACTGGGAGGAACTGGGAGCAATTGGGATAAAAATGGGGGCAAAGGAACCACACTGAGGTAACTGGGACTGCCAGGGAATGACTATGAGACTATTCAGGGCAACTAGGATATACTGGGGGTGTCTGAGACCATAGGGGTGGTGACTGGGACCAAACTGAGAACAACTGGGAATGTGCTAAGGCAAACTAGGACAATGCTGCAGCCAAGTGGGAGTATGTGGGAGTGATTGGGGCCCTGCTGGGAGAGACTGGGATTGTGCTGGGAGTGACTAGGATGATGCTAAGGGCAACTGAGAAAACTGGGAACACACTGGATGAAAGTGTGAGGAATTGGGAGGAACAACTGGGACCATGCTTTGGGCAAATTACATCATATTAGAGAATGACTGGGAGTGACTGGGCTCATACTGGTAGTGCCGAGGAAACTGGAACCACACGGGGCGGGGGGGGGGTGGTGTGTAACTGGGCTCATACTGGGAGCAGCCATATCCAGCACCACGACCCCCGAACCCTGTTCCCGGCCACCCCGGCCCTCCAGCCCCAGCATCCCCCATCGCGGTCCCTGGAATCGCAGGGGGTCTCCCCCTCTCGGGGTCACCCCTTTGCGGTTCTGGGGGTCTCCTCTCTCACCGGGATCACGCTTAGGGAAGCCGCGGCTCTCCCGGGGCCCCCCAAACCCGGTGTTCCCCCGCCGGTCCCGCGCTCCCCCCGTGGCCCCGGCAGAGCTCAGAGGGCCCGGCCCGGGAAACCCAACCCACACCGCAGGGGGACCCCCATCCCCCGGGGCTCTGCCGCCACCGGGACCCCCACAAAATCACCTTCTGGGGATCGCCCCAATGTCCCCCCTGAGGGGCATCTGCGGCTCGGCTTTGGAGCTCTGCAGGCTCCAAACATCGCCCAAAAAAACACCCCAAATCGAGGGACACCACCCCCTCCCCCCCAGGGATATCTGGGGCGATCTCCCCTTCCCCGGGCACCTGCGGGATGGCGGGGGGGTGCGATGATCCCCTGTGAGTGCCCCCAGTGCAGGAAGAGCTTTGTCCACTGGTTCAACTCCACCCCCCCACTGGAGGACCCACGTTGGGCAGAGCCCTGGTGACCCACATTCCGTGTGATCCATGTTGAGAAGACACCTGGCTGGTTATTCTTTTGTTTTTGCCTTCATTCTTTTCTCTTCTCCATCTCTTTGCTCCCCAGAAGCTAAGAGGCATCGATCTGTCACCTCAAAACCACTCCAATCCCACTGAGAATAACTCAACCTTACCCCAAAAGGGCTCAATCCCACCTCAAAATGGCTTGATCCCACCTCAGAAAAACACAATCCCACACCAAACTTACTGATTCCACTTCTGCTAGGGTGAGATGGGGTTGGAAGGAGACTGGGAGATATGGGATCCAAATTTGGAGTGGTGGGATTGTGTTGGGCTGAGTGGGTGGGATGTATTTTGATAGTAAATAAAATTTTGAGTGTTATTGATTTCTGTCCCATTCATTTTCAGTCAGTGTCAGTTCTGTTTTCAGAGTGCCACCTTCTCAGCTGATTGTGTTTGTGTCCTCCTGTCTCTTCTGTCTGCCTCTGCCTGCTCTGTTTGTCTCTCAGTGTCTCCCTTGACCCAGGGCAGCTCCCACCAAAGACCCTGCCCTGATTTAATTCCCAATCCAGGAGCTACAACCAGCATGGATGAAGTTCTGAAGGCTGGCAGTGAAATGTCACTGTAGGATCTTGCTGCCCTTGGCTTTTGGCCCCTTCTTCAGAGCTTTGCCTTCAAGGACAGGAAGATCTTTTCCTTGCTGGGAACTGGAATTCCAGATTCTTGGAGTGTGTGCCTTGCAGAACCATACAGACTGGGATCATGAGGACTGGGATCACAAGGACTGGGATCCTAGAGACTGGGCCTGCACAGACTGGGACCTTCTGGATCAGGACCATATGGATGGGGATGATGCGGACTGGGACCTTGTAGACAGGGATTGTATGGGTTGGGATCACATGGACTGGGATTGTACAGACTGGGATCACAAAGACTTGAATTTCACAGGCTGGGACCACATGGATCAGAACCATAGAGACTTGGATCATACAAACTGGGATCATATGGACCGGGATGGCTGCACTGGAACGATCTGAACTGAGGCGGTTCCACCCCGCCCAGGGCTCCCTCCCACTCCCGCCTGGGGCTGCGGCCAAAACTCCCCAGAGCGAACACCACGTTACCGGAGTGATCCTGGTTCCTGTCTCAGAGCGATCCCGGCACTGATCCCGGTGTCAGTCCTGGTCCGGAGCACTCCTGGTACTGATTCTGGTCCCGGGGTCAATCTGGATCCCAGAGTGGTACCAGTTCCAGTCTCAGTCTCGGTCCCGGACTGTTTCCAGTGTCGGTACCGGTGCCGGTTTCAGTCCCGGTCTCAGTCTTGGTCGCAGTCCTTGTCTCTGTCTCAGTCTCAGTGCCGGTACCTGTCCTAGTGCTGGTTCCGGTGCAAGTCTTGGTCTCTGTGGTCCCAGTGACAGTTTTGGTGCTGGTTTCAGTCTTGCTCCCAGTCTCAGAGCGGTGCCGGTGTGGTGCCAGTCTCAGTTCCGATGTGAGTTCTGGTGTCGATTCTGGTCGCAGTTTTGGTCTTGATGTCGGTCCCAGAGCAGCACCGGTCTTAGTTCCAGTCACGGTTCCAGTGTCGTTTTCAGTCTTGATGCTGGTGCCGGTTCTGATCTTGGTCTCAGTCTCGGTTCTAGTCCTGGAGATTTTAGGCCTGTTTGGGTGATTTCAGTCAAAACTGGGCAGGCTTAGGGTGGATTTTAGGCACCTTTGGATGATTTCAGCCGAAATCTGGTGGGTTTTAGGGTGGATTTGAGGTCCTTTTTAGTGATTTTAAGGCAAACCGAGCCTTTGCAGGACCACGCGTCCCTGTGGACACGCCCATTCTCATAATTTTCACGCTTTCTTTGACCCCACCCCTTTCCCCTCGCAGTTCCCGCCCTATCCTTGACCCCGCACTCATAGTTCGGGCTTCGGAACGGGGGAGGACGGATTAGGGAGGAGGAGGAGGTATGGAAGAGGAGGAGCAAGAGGAAGAGGAAGGACAAAGTAGGATCAAGAAAAGCAGAAGGAAGAACGACGTTGAACGCTCCCTAAATTCACAGTCCCCCCCCTCACCTGTGGGATCATCGCACCCCCCCGCCATCCCGCAGGTGCCCGGGGAAGGGGAGATCGCCCCAGATATCCCTGGGGGGGAGGGGGTAGTGTCCCTCGATTTGGGGTGTTTTTTTGGGCGATGTTTGGAGCCTGCAGAGCTCCAAAGCCGAGCCGCAGATGCCCCTCAGGGGGGACATTGGGGCGATCCCCAGAAGGTGATTTTGTGGGGGTCCCGGTGGCGGCAGAGCCCCGGGGGATGGGGGTCCCCCCGCGGTGTGGGTTGGGTTTCCCGGGCTGGGCCCTCCGAGCTCTGCCGGGGCCACGGGGGGAGCGCGGGACCGGCGGGGGAACACCGGGTTTGGGGGGCCCCGGGATAGCCGCGGCTTCCCTAAGCGTGATCCCGGTGAGAGAGGAGACCCCCAGAACCGCAAAGGGGTGACCCCGAGAGGGGGAGACCCCCTGCGATTCCAGGGACCGCGATGGGGGATGCTGGGGCTGGAGGGCCGGGGTGGCCGGGAAAGGGGTTCGGGGGTCGTGGTGCTGGATATGGCTGTTCCCAGTATGAGCCCAGTTACACACCACCCCCCCCCCGCCCCGTGTGGTTCCAGTTTCCTCGGCACTACCAGTATGAGCCCAGTCACTCCCAGTCATTCTCTAATATGATGTAATTTGCCCAAAGCATGGTCCCAGTTGTTCCTCCCAATTCCTCACACTTTCATCCAGTGTGTTCCCAGTTTTCTCAGTTGCCCTTAGCATCATCCTAGTCACTCCCAGCACAATCCCAGTCTCTCCCAGCAGGGCCCCAATCACTCCCACATACTCCCAGTTGCCCCAAGCATCCTCCCATTTCCCCACAGCACATTCCTATTCGCTCCTGGTTGGGTCCCATTCACCACCCCTATGGTCTCAGATACTACGGCTGCTGGGGCTGGAGGGGCGGGATGGCCGGGAAAGGGGTTTGGTGATCCCAGTGTCAGAAGTGGCTGCTCCCAGTATAAGCCCAGTTCCCCCCCGTATGATTCCAGTTTCCTTGGCACTTCCAGTATGAGCCCAGTCACTCCCAGTCATTCTCTAATATGATGTAGTTTGTCCCAATCACAGTCCCAGTTAATCCCATTTCCTCCCACTTTAATCCAGTGTGTTCTCAGTTCTCCCAGTTACCCCCAGCAGAGTCCTAGTCACTTCCAGCATGATTCCAGCATGAGTCCATTGCAACCCCAGTCTCTTCCAGCAGGGCCCCACTCACTCCCACATACTCCAGCCCCAGCACTGTCCCAGTTGCCCCCAGCACATTCCCATCCACTCCCAGTTGGGTCCCAGTCACCACCCCTGTGGTCTCAGACAACCCCAGTATATCCCAGTTGCCCTGAACATTCTCATTCCCAGGCAGTCCCAGTTACCTCAGTGTGGTTCCTTTGCCCCCATTTTTATCCCAATTGCTCCCAGTTCCTCCCAGTGTGTCTCCAGTTGGCTGCCAGCATGGGCCTGGTAGCTCCCAGTAACCCCCATTCAGGGTCTGTTGACACTCACTCTAATCCCAGTACGATTGTAGTCACTCCCAGTGTGAAGCTAGTCACTTGCAGCCTAATTCTAGTCACACCCAGTCTGATGCCACTGCCCCCCGTGTGATCCCAGTTGCTCCCTGTCAATGCCAGCAGGACCCCAGTAGGCTCCAGTATGATCCCCAGAAGTGCCTGTCTTTCCCAGTATATCGCAGTCACCCCCAGTATGCTCCCAGTCTCTCTCACCTCATCCCAGTTGCTTTCAGCATGATTCCAGTTCCTCATAGCCACTCGCAGTCAATCCTGGTATGATTCCAATCACCCTTAGTGTGATCCCGTTTCTCCCCAGCATGGACCCAGCTGTTCACACTCTGATCCCAGTATGATCCCTGAGTCCCCCAGCATAGTTCCAGTTGTTCCCAGTTCCTCCCAGTATGATCGCAGTTTCCCCTGGAATAGTCCCAGTCCCTCTCAGCATGGTCCCAGTCATGCCCAGTTGCCCCCAGTGTAGATCCAGTCACTCCCAGTTTCCTGTAGTGTGGTCCCAGTCATCCCCAGCAGGGTCCCGACTGTTCCAGTGTGGTTCCTGTCCCTCCAGTATGGTTCTGCACATTCCCAGTATATCCCAGTTGCCCTCAGCATGCTCATAGTCATTCCCAGTCACTCTCAGTTGCCCCAGTAAGGCTCCAGTTACCTGAAAATTATCCCAGTCTTTCCCAGTTACTCCCAGTTACCTCTAGCATGATCGCAATTTCTGTCTGTTGCCCGAAGTATAGTCCCAGTCACTCCCAGTCTGATTCCAGTATGATCCCAGTCACTTTCAGATACTCCTAGTACAATTCCAGTCACTTCCAGTATAATGCCAGTCAGTTCCAGTGGGATCCCAGTATGACCCCGACATGGGCACAGCTGCTCCCATTATCATCCCATGTGGTTCCAGTTGCTCCCATTTACCTCCACTGTGGTTTCAGTCTCTCCCAGTATATCTCAGTTGCTGCCAGCATGTTCCCAGTCATGCCCAATTGCATGGAGTTGCTTCCAGCCTGATCCCCATTGCTCATAGCCACTCCCAGTTGTTGCTGTGTATTATTTGGTTTCATATTGTACTTAATTTTTACGTTGTGCTTTATAATGGTTTGTTCTGTACTCTCTGTTCTCCTGGAAAATGTAATATCCCGAAGTTTGTCCCTGTCCTTCTCCCAGCCCATCCCACACATTCTTCCCAGTCCCCTTCCTTGAATGTAATCCAACCCTGTTCTACTTCCACCTTATCCCTGATTGGGTATTGGCTTGTCCCCTCCTAGGGCCCCTTCCCTGGATAAAAGCCACAGACCACGCAGCTGGTCTCCCTCTTGATCTGAGGCTCTTGGTTTGGGCAGTGGGATGGGGCTTGTGACCCAGGCTAGGTCTGGGGCAGCACCACAGAAGAAAGACTGAATAAAGTCCTGGTTTCACCTCCAGATCAAGTGCAGATCTCCTTCCTTTGCATTGACACAGTCTCGCTCTCTCATGCTAAGGGAAAGGTTCTCAGCAACCTCCCGGGTTTTAGGACCCTGAGGAAACTCCTTCTAACTGTGGTTTGTCTCTCGAGCTAGCTGGGGTGAGAACCAGAGCCGGGAGCTCCATGAGAGACAAGCCACACCCAGTCACCCTCAGTGTAGTCCCAGTTGGCTGCTAGGTTGATCCAGTGTGATTCCAGTCTCCCTCAGCATAGCCCAGCTGCTTCCACTGTGATCCCACTAGGATCCCAGATGCCCCCAGCATGGTTCCAGTTGCTTCCTGTTGCTCCCAGTGTGATCCCAGTTGCACCCAGTCACCCAGTTGCCCCCGGTGCAGTGCCAGTCAGTCCGTACATGATCCCAATCCCTCCCAGAATAGTCCCAGTTGTGCCCAGTTGCCCCCGGTGAAGACCCAGTCACCCCCACTTGGTCTCTGTTGCCCCCAGCATGGTCCCAGTTGTTTCCAGTGTGGTTCCAGTCCCCTCAGTATGATCACGGACCCTCCCAGTATACCCCAGTTGCCTTCAGCATGCCTCTAGTCATTCTCAGTTACTCCCAGTTGCTTCAGTAAGGTTCCAGTTACCCCAGTACAGCCCACTCACTCACAGTGATGCCACTCCTGGGATCCATCCCCCTCTCCGAATTCCCCCATCCTGGATCTCCTGTGAGGAGCCACAAGGGCTGGAAGTCCCCAGCCAGGGTTGCCATCATGCCCCAGTTTGGATCTGCAGCCCCCAGTTTTCCTCTCCTTTTCCCTGGGCTGAGTTCCCCCTGCCCCAAGTGGGTGGGAGCTTCCGAGAGCCCCGCGCTGCCCATCCCGACCTGTCCTGGCTCCATCCCTGCTCCTCCTGCGGGCTGCCAGGGGTTGGGCAACAGGGCACTGAAGGTGTGGCTGCTTCTGGGGGAGGAGGAGGACAGATGAAGGAGAGTGAGAAGGGATGAAAATAGAAGGAGTTAGTGTTAGGGAGGAGGAGGAGGAGGAGGAGGAGGAGGAGGAGGAGGAGGAGGAGGAGGGGGGGGGGGGGGGGGGGGGAGGAGGAGGGGGGGGGGGAGGAGGAGGGGGAGGAGGAGGGGGGGAGGAGCGATGGAAGAGGAGGAGCAGGAGGAAGAGGAGGGACAAAGGAGGATCAAGAAAAGAAGGAACCATGACGTTGTGCACTTCCTGAATTTCCAGCCTTTGGGATCATCGCCGCCCCATCCAGGAGGTGACTGGGGAGGGGGAGGGGGCAGGTCAGCCCAGATATCATCTAGGGTCCCTGGGTTGTTTTTTTCTGGGATGGGGGGTGGGGATGTTTGGAGAATGAAGAACTCGAAAACTGAGTGGAAAACCAGATGTAGCCGGCATGGGTTTAGGAGGGGTAGGTCATGTTTGATCTGTCTGATCTCCTTTTATGACCAAGTGACCCGCCTGGTGGATGCAGGAAAGACTGTGGATGTTGTCTCTTTGGACTTCAGCAAGGCCTTTGACACTGTCTCCCGCAGCATACTCCTGGAAAAGCTGACAGCCCACGGCTTGGACAGGAGCGCTCTTTGCTGGCTTAGGAACTGGCTGGATGGCCAGGCCCAGAGAGTGATGGTGAATGGTGCTGCATCCAGCTGGCAGCCAGGCACTAGTGGTGCTCCTCAGGGGTCTCTGCTGGGGCCAGCTCTGTTCCATATTTTTACGGATGCCATGGATGAGGGTATTGACTCTTTCACTAGTAAATTTGCAGACGACACTAAGCTGGGAGTGTGTGTCTATCTGTTGTAATAGAGGAGGGCTTTGCAGAGAGACTTGGAAGGGTTGGATGGATGGACATCCAAAAGGATGAAGTTTAGTAAGTCCAAGAGCCTAGTCCGCCTTTTGGCCACAAAAAACCCCAACAGCACTACACGCTGGGGCCAGTGTGGCTGGACAGTGCCCAGGCAGAAAGGGACCTGGACGTACTGGTTGACAGCTGGCTGAACATGATCCAGCAGTGTGCCCTGGTGGCTGAGAAGGCCAACAGCATCTGGCCTGTAACAGGAATAGTGTGGCCAGCAGGAGCAGAGAGGTCATTATTCCCCTGTACTCAACACTGGTGAGGCTGCACCTTGAGTGCTGTGTCCAGTTCTGAGACCCTCAGTTTAGGAAGAACATTGAGACACGAGTGTGGTGCAGAGGAGGGCAGTGAGGCTGGTGAGGGCCTTGGAACACAATCCCTGTGAGGAATTACTGGGGGAGTTAGGGTTGTTTAGCCTGGAGAAGAGGAGACTCGGGGGAGACCTTATCACTCTCTACAACTTCCTGAAAGGCAGCTGTAGTTAGGTGGGGATTGGTGTCTTTCTCCAGGCAGCAACTGACAAAATGAGAGTACAAAGTCTCAAGCTGCGCCAAGGGAAATATAGGCTGGATATCAGGAAAAAGTTTTTCACAGAAACAATAACAGAGTACTGGAATGGTCTGCCCAGGGAGGTAGTGGAGTCACCATCCCTGAATATCTTTAAAAAAAGACTGGATATGTTACTAGGTGCCACAGTCTAGTTGAGGTGTTAGGCGTGAGTTGGGCTCAATGATATTGGAGGTCTCTTCCAACCAAGTCATTCTGCATTCTGTACTCTGTAAAATGCCCCTTGGGGGTACATTGGAGGGTCCCAGGGGCAGCTGCTGGTAGAGGCAGCCTGGAGGAGCAGAGCCCTTTGTCCCCCAGGACCCCAGATTGGGGAGCCCAGAGAGGGTGAAGTGCTGTGATTTGCGGGACCCTCAACAGCCTGGAGAGGGGCGGGGGGGGACTCCTTGGACCCCCTGCACACCAAAGCAGGGAATAAGGGGAGAAGGGACTGCAGGACCCATAACCCCCCCAGCATTTCTAAGTGAAGAAACAGAAGAAGGGGGAGCTTTTTGGGTTCCTTGACTCCCAGCAGCCCAGGGAGGGCAGGGACCGAGTAAACGGGGGCATCCAATACAAGCGCGACCCCCTGCAGCTGGGACGTGGGAACACACAAACACCAAAAGGGAGAGACCACAGACAGAGAGCTCCTGGGAGGCTTCTTCAGGGCTGAATCTTGGTGTTTGGGAGCTTTTTACGCAGCCCAGGTGCTTGGTGACTTCTAAAGACAGACTTAGCCAGCAGGATTGACAAACTCAAGGCACACACATTGTTTTCCCTCCAGAATAGGATTTCCCATTCCCAAACCTTGTCTGGATGGAGGAGGAGGTTGTGAGGATGATGCCCCAGGACGGCCAGGCAGGTGAGGAGGAAGTTACTGCCCCTTTCCCCCTCTCTCCTGCTCCATCTCCCAGCCCAGCACGGCCCCCAGCTGCAGGACAACACCACTGGCAACACTGTCCGGCCAAGGATGCACTGAGGGGATCTCCTTCCCCTTCCCTCTGGCACGGAGGCAAATCCCATCCCCTCTTTGTCCTTCCTCCCCCATACAAGGAGCTGAGCATGGAGACCAGGGAGGACAAATCCCTGCAGCAGAACCTCATGGAAGAGGCCATTTTGAGTGGCTCCATGGCACAGGAATCCAACGGGGAGGAAAAGCTCCAGAGATCCTGCAGGAGGAGGGGCTGCAAATACAGATCACAAGGATCTGAGGAGGTGTGAAAAACACCAATCACTTGTTTTTAAAATTTTGAAAGTTTAATAGTAAATAAGATGGTTATAAAAATAGAATTAGAGTAAAAAATTGAACAATTAGAGTTAGGACAATACGAGACAATAAAAACAAAGTTACAGATGTCTGGGTGCCTCCCTGAGCAAAAAGCTCTGGAGAAGGATGCCTGTTAACAAAGGATTATCTCTTAAAAGCAATAGCCTGTTGAATATTTATACATTTCATACATTATGCATAAATTCCATTCAAACAAAGAATTCTCTCTGGTTAGTATCACTTTTTTCCTTTAATCTCTATGGCATCCACAAGGCTGAGAGAGGCAGGAGGAGTTGGTCTCTTCTGATAAGGAAGTAGTAAATTATTTTTTCTCTGAAAGATTTACGTTTTCCTGTGGTTGGTACATAAAAACTACATTTTAACTACAAAACTACATTTACCATACTATCAAAATATTAATACAACATAACAATCAATACAACATAATACATATAGTAAATATCTTGCATAGAGCCATATAATATGCACTTTCCACAGGAGGGAAGACCCACCCTGTGCCAGGAAGGCGGCCAGAGATCAAGCCAGAGCTCAGACCTGGTAGTCCATGAGCAGCTTCATGATGGGGAGAAGCCCCACAAGTGTGGGGAATGTGTAAGAGCTTCAGGAAGAGGTCCTGCCTGCTCCACCTCCAGAGGATCCACACTAGGCAACAACCCTCCGATTGTGGGGAATGTGGGAAGAGCCTCAGCCAGTGCTCCCGCCTGATCAGTCACCAGATGATCCACACTGGGGAGAGGCTGTATGAGTGTGATATATGCAGGAAGAGGTTTCAGACCACCTCCAGCCTCCTCCTGCACCAGCACACGCACGCAGAGGAGAGGCCCTTTTGCTTCCCTGACTGGGGAAAGAGCTTCAACTGCAGCTGCAACCTCAACCAGCACCAGCACATCCACACCGGGGAGAGGCCGCATGAGCGTTATGAATGTGGGATGAGCTTCAGCTGAGCTCCCATCTGATCCGCCACCAGAGGACTCACACCAGGGAATAGCCATACGAGTGTGGAGAATGTGGGATGAGCTTCAGACATAGTGTCAACCTGATCCAGCACCAGAACATTCACACTGGGGAAAGGCCCTACGAGTATGGTGAATGTGGGAATGGCTTCAGTCAGCATGCCACCCTGATTGTCCACCAAAAAATGCACAGTGGAGAACGGCCCTACAAGTGTGGGGAATATGGCAAAAACTTCAGCCAGAGCTCCAGCCTGACTGGCCACCTAAAGATCCACACCAGGGAGAGGCCCTACGAGTGTTTGAAGTGTAGGTAGAGGTTTCCCACCAGCTCCCATCTCCCCCTACACCAGTGGATTCACACAGAGAAGAGGCCCTTCTCCCGCCCAAACTGTGGGAAGGGCTTCAAGCTCAACTCCAACCTCATCATCCACCCGCACATCTACACCACTACGAGTGTCCCAAGTGTGGGAAGAGCTTCTCACAGAGCTCAGCCTTGACCAAACACCAATGGACCCACCAGTAAGGGAAGCCCTGTGGGTGCCCCTGTTGCAGGAAGAGCTTCGTGCACTGCTCCAACTTCATCCCCCACTGGAGGAGTAACATTGGGCAGAGCCCTGATTACCCACATTGCCTGTGATCCATGTTGAGAAGACACCTGGCTGGTTATCCTTTTGGTTTTGCCTTAATTTTTTTCTGAATTATCTTCATCTGTTAAAAATCACCAAAACAGGGTTAAAAAGAAAGAAATTCATCAAAGATGGCCTGTCCCATCATTTCACAGGTGTTTGACGGGGAATTTATGGCTAGGGGCCATATTCTGGAGGATCTGTGTGTTCCTGGGGGATTTTGGGCAGCGTTCTCCACCTCTTTGCACTCCAAAATCCAAGAGGTATCAATCTGTCACCTCAAAACCACTCAAATCCACTCAAATTTTTGGAATTTTGAGGTCCTTAAAGGCAATTTTGAATTCTCTGTAGGAAAAGTTTTGGCATTTTGGTGCCTGTACTGAGAATTTTGGAAATTGTGGGCTATGTGTAGTAAACTTTTTTGGTTTTTTGGGTCCAAATACAGATTTTTCATTCTCTATTGGGACTTCTTAGCTTTTGGTGTCCCCAAAGGGGATTTTTGGGGTTCCTATAGGGAGTTTTTTGGTATTTTTGTGTCCCTTTAGAGAATTTTAGATCCAAACATGGGAAGTTTGGCTTCTCTGTGGGATTTTTAATATAATTTTGGGGTGTCTGTAGGGAATATTTGGGAATTTTGGGGTCTCTAGAGGGAATTTTGGGTGAATTTTGGGTCCCTAAATATGTTGGTGAACAGCTCCCCGACCTAGAGCTGATAAGCCTGTTCCTTTGAAAGGATAGAAATAAAACACCTTTGGCAGAGAGGGCACTGAGAGGCTGAGGGACTTGGCTGCAGAGAACAGATGTCAGCCAATCCCTGATGAACATGTATGCAGGCAGCTACTGGTCAGTGAACTGGGTGGCGCCAAGGTTCTAGCCAATCAGGTTTGGACAGGGGTTTTTTCGAAAGCCCTATATAAGAGAGCGCACACAATAAAAGCTATTATTGCTGCATGAATTTTGGTGTGTCATGTCATCTGTCCATCTCAAGTACAACAATCGGTGAACCCCAATGTGATGGTAATAGCCCGGCCATGTGGAGAGAGGGAACATGGAGCCCAGTGGGGAATACAGCAGCCTGTGAGAGCTGCCAGCAGCGTGGAGTCCAGATGTGTAAAAAGTAGAAGCCACTAGGGACACCGGGATGCAAGTCTCGACAATAGAAAAAGCCGTAGTGAAATTACAGACCCTCTTTTTAGGTAAACGGGATAAAACATGACAAACAGGCTCTGCAAACCTTGCTGTCATGGTGCAAGAACCAGGGAATAGATGCTGCCACAGAAGCCGCTTTTAGTATTAAGAAATGGGAACAAGCTGGTGAATTGATATTTGACTCTGCCTCTCAAGATGATGAAATTGCTGAGTATTATAACTACCTGGAGGCTCGTGCTGTATATGTTAAAACTGATAAAAGCTGAGAAGAATGCAATAGCAGCAGCAGAGGCACTGCCTGTTGAAATATCCCCAGATGGTGGTACATGAAACATCCCAGGACGGTGGAGCGCGGGAGAAAGCGATCAGGACAATAGGTGCTGCATCAGGTTCACAAGCGGAGAGAGCGAGCGAAAAATCTGAAAGGGAGTGGCTTTCATTCGAGCTCCCCGTCCCTGCAGTGCTACCCCTCCCTGCCGCCAAACCCCCGCCACTGCTGCCAGCATCGAGTCTGCCCGAGCTGGAGCCACTGTGCCTGGCTGAGGTGCAGGCACACATCATATGGCACTACCACCACCGTTCAGTCCCGCCGAGCAGCTACCAGTGCCTGGGACAGTGGGGTGCCATGTCCTGCCATGTCCACAGCTGAGGCTCAGGGAGCCTGAGGGACACCTTTCATTAACGGGTTTGCAGGAGCCTAACGGGGAGGATCCAAGCCATCACCCCCTTGCTGACCCTCGGACATGGGACGCTTTAGGGGGTGCTTGAGTTACATGAGGTGACGCAGTGCTGACAGAGCTCTTGCATCCTGGGTGGCTGCAAGGCACTCGTGGCACATGCGGCACCCGCAGTTCAAAGAAAGAAAGATGCTTGTGCCACTGCAGCAGCTGTGCTGACCACATCAACACTGCCAGCAAACAACCAGAAGTCTGTTGGGGTGGTGGGAGGAGAACCAGAAGACGGCCCCTGGTCTCCGATCCATTTAATCCGGAAGGAGACCCTGACAGTATCACAGAGGAGCTTGCATGTCCCATGCCATGCAGCATTGGCTGGAGCCATATTGCGGCGAATGGCTGGAGCCGGGAGAGTCCATCCTCTGTGAGAGTGCAGAGGCAGTGGCAGAGAGAGTGAAGGGGGCATGTGGAGCCACAGGGTTGTGGTGCTGTAGTGATGGCAGCAAGCGTGCAGTACCAAGCACACGGCTGGGCTGCACTGGCGACATGGCACAACTGCGGGACAGAGGCAAGCAGTGGGCCACCTTCTCAGCAGGTCCCACAGGATGCCTGCAGCTCTGTGGGTGGGGGCAGTGAGGAGGTGACTCATAAAGCCTGGCAGCGCCGGCTGGAGTGGTGCTAGCAAAGGAAGCACTGTATTCCTGCTCCCCGCACACAGCAAGCTTTGCCTGGTGAGGTGTTGTCTTGGTTTGGAAAGACAGGTGTCTGTCAGGGAAAGATAGAGCTTCCCTTTGAATGGAGAATGTAAACCCCCTCCCTCCAAATTATTCTAATTTTGCAATTAGGGGCTTTCAGGCAAAGATATCGGCATAGGAATAACAGTTTTTTACTAGGAATATTAAAAATACAAATGTAGTAGTAAAAAAACAAAAAACAAAGCAAAAAAAACCCCCAAGCAAACAAACAAAAAAAATCCTAGAAATCCTGACAGAGTCAGAATACAACCTGACATCCTGTTGGTCAGGGTGTTGAGAGCAATCCAAATAAGTCCTTCTGGAGTGACAGATGTGGTTCTGTTGGAGTAGAGATGATCCTGTAGAAGGGTCCACTCGTGGCAAGATGGGTCCAGTCTTCCTCTGGGAGTCCAGTGGAAAACAGGCTGTCCTGGTGTTCTGAAAGTCAGGTTTTTATCCAGGTAGAAATGTTTGGCTCCTCACACTGGGTGGAGCATCTCACAATGGGATGATGTAATTTTATAAGTCATGCAGTGAGCCTTTATGGCCCATTAACAGAAGATATCCCCCAGAAGAAGGATGGCTCCTGGAACACATAAAGAACACTGCCCCACCTGGTTTTAACAACTGGCCCATTAATACTTTCCCACCCAGTTTCAGCAGATGATATTAGAATACACACCCCTGGTTACAACTTCCATTGCAGTCCAGCATGGCAATCCAAGAAAGGTGTGCCCGCCATCTTGTGTGCCGGTGGAGCCCTGCAAGTCGCCCCAGGGCAGCACCCAACCCCTCCACTCCTGCAACAGCTTCAATGTCCTGTGGACCCTCGTAAGCTGATATTGTGCCAGAAAAAGGACCTGGCTGGTTGAGTGGACCCCTCCTCTGAAAAAACAGCTTGTTCCACTCAACAGAATCTTGTGCAGTAGTATTAGCTTGAAGGATTTTTAGAGAAGTAGCAGTTAATATGACTAATGACTATGAATATATGAAAACATAGAGGGATCTAGCCATAAGATATTATTTGATGTTACTTATATGCACTCCTTTGGTTACTCATCAGTTGTTCATGTTAAGAAATTTTTACCAGCAGATATTACTAAAGATTGGTTTGTAAGATATGCTAGGGAAACCCTTCCAGTCAAGGTCTTGGCTTTGTCCAAGACTTGGCTTGGTCCTGGCTGGCAGGGGAAGTGTGCCATCAGACCCGGGTATTTCTGCATTAAAAATGTAATCTAGTCACTTTGACGTGCTGATTTGGTCTCACAAAAGCTGGAGCCCCTTTGGAGGTAGACTCCAGGATCGCTCCAAAACAGAGACACCAAGGCCGAAACCGGGACCGGGATGAGTGCTGGAATTGGAACCAGGATCAGAACCAGGATCCCTCCAGGACTACCAAGTTTGCTCCATGAGTTTCAGCCGCGCCCCCAGGCGGGATAGGAAGGGACCCCAGAGCAGAGCAGGACTGCCTCATTTCGCATTGTTCCAGTGCAGCCATCCCAGTCCATATGGTCCAAGTTCTATGATCCCAGTCCATATGAGCCCAACCCATACAATCCCAGTCTACAAGGTCCCAGTCCGCATCATCCTCATCCATATGGTCTTGATCCATATGGTCCCGATCCATATCGTCCCAGTTGTTGGAGGTTAAGTTTTCCTGTGGAATTTTCCCCCCTCCCTCCCCTCCCCGCCCCCCATAAGTTGCTAGGAGACTAAATACTGATAGTTAAAGGGTGCTCAACCCGGACAAAAGAAGTTGATCACTTAGTTTTTGAGGGAGGAAAAAGGCTCCCGGGAGCTGAGGGTGGTGGCCTAGCGGCTCTGGGTTTTTCCGGGGAGGACGGTCAGGCGACAGGTAGCTGTGTGGAGTCCACGGTTAATGGAGGAGTCTAGTCCTGGGAATTCTATCATCTGTTGGAGTCCCCAGGAATTGGGAGTTTCTTTGCTGTCCTGCTGGATTTTGGGTCAGCCTGGGTCCAGCCGCTGCGGCTGCTCCAGCACTGCTCGCTTCACCTGCCAGGACACCCCCCTGCCTGCCGAGGACAATCCACTGCTTCCAGCCATCAGCGCCGGAGTTTCCACCGTTTGCCCCTCGGGGTTCTTGGTTCTGTTTTACTATTATTATAATTGCTGTTGTTGTTTGTCCGTCCTATTATAGTTACTAGTAAAGGACTGTTACTCCTTTCCCCATAGCTCTGACTGAAAAGTTTTTTTTTAATCTTCCAAATTATAATAACACGGAGGGAAGGATTTGAATTCCCCATTCCTAGAGAGGACTGCCTCTCCCTAGCAGACACCTGTCTTTTCAAACCAGGACACCGGTCTGTGCAGGCCCAGCCTCTAGGATCCAAGTCCATGTGACCCCAGTCCACATGATCGCAGTCTGTATGGTCCTGCATGGCACACACTCCAAGGATCTGGAATTCCAGCTTCCAGCAAGGAAAAGATCTTCCTGCCCTTGAAGGCAAAGCTCTGAAGAAGGGGCCAAAAGCCAAGGGCAGCAAGATCCTCCAGTGATATTTCACTGCCAGCCTTCAGAACTTCGTCCATGCTGGTTGTAGCTCCTGGATTGGGAATTAAATCAGGGCAGGGTCTTTGGTGGGAGCTGCCCTGGGTCAAGGGAGACACTGAGAGACAGAGCAGGCAGAAGAGACAGGAGGACACAAACACAATCAGCTGAGAAGGTGGCACTCTGAAAACAGAACTGACACTCACTGAAAATGAATGGGAAAGTAATCAAGAACTCTCAAAGTTTTATTTTCTATCAAATACATCCCACCCACTCAGCCCAACACAATCCCCATCCCACTGCTCCAAATTTGGATCCCATGCCTCCCAATCTCCTTCCAAACCCATCTCATCCTGGTAGCTGCTGAATCGAGTAGGTTTGGTGTGGGATTGTTTTTCTGAGGTGGGAACAAGCCATTTTGAGGTGGGATTGAGCCCTTTTGGGGCTCAAGATTGAGTTGTTTTCAGTGGGATTTGAGTGGTTTTGAGGCAAGAGATCGATCCCTCTTGGCTTTTGAAGTGCAAAGAGAGGGAAAATGTTGCCAAAAATTCCCCAAGAACACAGAAATCATCCACAATATGGCCTCAAGTCCTAAATTCCCCCTCAAATACCTGTGAAATGATGGCACTTTAGACATCTCTGATAAATTTCTTTCTTTTAAACCCTGTTCTGACTCTTTTTAAGGGATGAAGATGTTAGAAAAAAATGAAGGGCAAAACAAGAGGATAACCAGCCAGGTGTTTTCCCAACATGGATCACAGGGAATGTGGGTCACCAGGGCTCTGCCCACATCAGTCCTCCAGTAGAGGATGGAGTTGGAGCAGCACACAAAGCTCTTCCCATACTGGGGCACTTGTAGGGCTTCCCTTACTGGTGGCTCCGCTGGTGTCTTGTCAAGGTAGAGCTCCTGGTGAAGCTCTTCCCACACTGGGGACACTTGTAGGGCCTCTCCCCAGTGTGGATGTGCTGGTGGGTGGTGAGGGTGGAGTTCTGTGTGAAGCCCTTCCCACAGTCGGGGCAGCGGAAGGGCCTCTCATCTGTGTGAACCCGCTGGTGCAGGAGGAGATGGGAGCTGGTGGGAAACCTCTTCCCACATTCAGAACACCTGTAGGGCCTCTCCCCAGTGTGGATCTTTTGGTGGACGATCAGGTTGGAATGGTGCCGGAAGCTCTTCCCACATTCCCCACACTTGTATGGCCTTTCCCCACTGTGGATGTTCTTGTGCTGTACCAGGTGTCCCCTCTGTCTGAAACTCTTCCCACATTCCCCACAGTTGTAGGGCCGTTCTCTGGTGTGGGTCCTCTGGTGCACGAGCAGATTGGAGCTCTGCCTGAAGCTCATCCCACATTCCTCACACTTGTGGGGCCTCTCCCCGGTGTGGATGCGCTGGTGCTTGTCAAGGGTGGAGTTAACCTTGAAGCCCTTCCCACAGACGTGGCAGCGGAAAGGCCTCTCCTCCGTATGCGTACGCTGGTGCAGGAGGAGACTGGAGCTGAACTGAAACCTCTTCCTGCATTTATCACACTCATAGGGCCTCTCCCCAGTGTGGATGCGCCGGTGCCTGTCAAGTGTGGAGTTCTGCCTGAAGCCCTTCCCACAGCTGGGGCAGCGGAAGGGCCTCTCCTCTGTGTGAATCACCTGATGCCTAAGGAGATCTGAGCTGGTCTGAAACCTCTTCCTACATTTATCACATTCATAGGGCCTCTCCCCAGTGTGGATCCTCTGGTGGACAATCAGGGCAGAGCTCTGCCTGAAGCTCTTACCACATTCCCAACACTGGTAGGGCCTCTCCCCTGTGTGGATCATCTGGTGCTTTAACAGTTCGGAGCTTGACTTGAAGCTCTTCCTACATTCCCCACACTGGTAGGGCTTCTCCCCAGAGTGAATCATCTGGTGACACATCAGGTGGGAGTTGGTCTGAAACCTCTTCCCACATTCCCAACACTCATAAGGTCGTTCCCCAGTGTGGATCTTCTGGTGACAGATCATGTGGGAGTTGGTCTGAAACCTCTTCCCACACTCCCCACACTCGTAGGGCCGTTCCCCAGTATGGATTCTCTGGTGGCGGGTCAGAAGGGACCTCTGGCAGAAGCTCTTCCCACATTCCCCACACTCATAGGGTCGTTCCCCAGTGTGGGTCCTCTGGTGGCGAATCAGGCTGGACCTCTGGCTGAAGCTCTTCCCACATTCCAAGCACTTGTGAGGCTTCTCCTCATCATGAAGGTGCTCATGGACCACCAGGTTTGAGTTCCGGCTCAGTCTCTGGCTGCCTTCCTGGCACAGGGTAGATCTTTCCTCCTCAGATCCTTGTGAACTGCTTTTGCAGGCCCTCCTCCTGCGGGATCTCTGGGGCATTTTCTCCCCATTGGATTCCTGCACCACAGAGCCACTCAAAATGGCCTCTTCCATGGGGTTCTGTCGTGGGGATTTGTCCTCCCTGGTCTCCAGGCTCAGCTCCTTGTCTGGGGGAGGAAGGACAAGGAGACAATGGGATTTGCCTCCGTGCCAGAGGGAAGGGGAAGGAGATCCCCTCAGTGTGTCCCCGGCAGGACGGCGTCGGCTGCGGGGTTGTCCTGCAGCCGGGGGCCATGCTGGGCTGGGAGATGGAGCAGGAGAGAGGGGGAAAAGGGCACTGACTTCCTCCTCACCTGCCTGGCTGTCCCGGGACATCTTTCTCTTCATCGCAGCTTCCTCCTCCACCCAGCCAAGGTTTGGGAATGGGAAATCCTGGTTTAGGTTAAAACGATATGTGCATGCCTTGGGTTTGATGATCCTGCTGATACCAAGTCCATTTATAGAAGTCACAAAGTATTTGGGCTCCATAAAAACCCCCAAACACCAAGATTCAGCCCAGAAAAAGCTGCCAAGGAGTTCCCTGTCTCTGGTCTCTCCCCTTTGGTGTTTGGGGGTTCTCCCCTGTCCCAGCTGCTGGGGGTCACACCTGCATTGGGGGTCCTCCATCTACTTGGTCCCTGCCTTCTCCAGGCTGCTGGGAGTCCCAGGAACCCAAAAAGCTCTCCCCTCTTCCATCTCCCTTTTTGGAAAGCTGGGGTTTTGGGGGTCTCAGGTCCCTTCTCTCCTTATTCTCTGCTTTGGGGTGCAGGGAGACCAAGGAGTGCCCCCCCACCCCTCTCCAGGCTGTTGAGGGTCCCGCAAATCACAACACTCCCCCTTCTCTGGGCTCCCCACTTTGTGGTCCTGGGGCACACGAGGCTCTGCTCCTCCAGGCTGCCTCTGCCGGCAGCCACCACTGGGACACCCCAATGTCCCCCCAAGGTGCATTTTCTGCTCAGCTCTGGAGTTCTTCATTCTCCAAACATCTCCCCACAATAAAACCCAACCCAAGGACACCCTAGGATATCTGGGCTGATCTCCCCCCACCCCAGGCACCTGTGGGATGGGGGGCAATGATCCCACAGGTGGGGGGCTGAGGATTCAGGGAGCACTCAGCCTCGTGGTTCTTTCTCCTTTTCTTTATCCTCCTTTTTTTCCTCCTCTTCCTCTTCCTCCCACTCCTCCTCTTCCATCCCTTCTTCTCTGCTCTAACTCCACCTCCTTCCCCTAGTCTCACGCCTTCTCCTGCTCCTTCTTCATCCCTCTTCTTCCATCACTCCTCCTCCTCCCCCAGGAGCAGCCACACCCTCAGTGCCCCGTTCCCCAGCCCCTGGCAGCCTGCGGTAGGAGAGGGGATGGAGCCGGGGACAGGTTGGGATGGGCAGCGCAGGGCTCTCGGCTGCTCCCTCCCGCTGGGGGAAGGGGGAACCCAGACCAAGGAAAAAAAGAGGGAAGCTGGGAAAACTGGGGGCTGCAGATCCAAACGGGGGCTTGCTGAGGACCCAGGGTGGAGACTTCCGGCCCTTGGTGCTTGTTAGGGGTTGTTTGGTTTGGGTTTTTTTTCTTTCCCTATAGATTTTTTCCCCCCCATAAGTTGCTGAGACTAAATACTGATGCTTAAAGGGTACTTGACCCACACAAAAGAAGTGGCAAGGGCAGTAGATCCCTTAGTTTGGGGGAGGAAAAGGCTCAGGGGCTCCAGGAGCTGAGCGTGCAGGAGATCCTGCTCTGGGTTTCGGAGAGAATGGCCGGGCAACTGCTGGCTGCGTGAGGAGTCCACGGTTAACGGAGGGTCCGGTCCTGGGAATTCTATCATCTGCCGGAGCACCCAGGAATTCGGAGCCCCTCGCCTTCCCTGCTGGAGCTGGGTCAGCCTCATCCAGCCGTCACGGCTTCTTCAGCACTGCTCATTTGCCTGCCAGGACACCACCCCCTGCCTGCTGGGACAACCCACCATGAGCATCAGCCCCAGAGCTTCCACGCTTTGGCTTGGTGCTCTCACGGTCCCAAGAGATCAGACTGCCCGGGGCTTGTGAGACAAAGCCCCTTGGGGTTCTTGGTTCTGTTTATTATTATTATTATTGCTGTTGTTGTTTGTTTGTCCTGTTATATTTACTAGTAAAGGACTGTTATTCCTTTCCCCATAGCTCTGACTGAAAAGCCTCTTTAATCTTCTAAATCATAATAACTTGGAGGGAAGGGATTGGAATTCCCATTCCTAGAGAGGCCCCGCCTCTCCCTAGCAGATACCTGTCTTTCAAACCAAGACAGTGCTCCTCTCAGGAAAACCAGGACAGGGCAACGCAGAGAGGGCTGGGGGATGCCAGGAGAGCCATCACTGGGAGTGGCTGGTTTGTACTGGGTTAACTAGAACTTTACTGGGGCAGGTGGGAGTGACTAGGAATGACTAGAAGCATGCTGAAGGCAACTGGGGTACACTGGGAGTGTCTGGAACCACACTGGGAACAGCTGGGACCATGTTAGGTAGAACTGGGACAACACTGGGGGCAATTGGGAGTGATTGGGAGTGAGTGGGTCTATCCTGGGGACAACTGGGTGCAACTGGCATCACACTGGGATGAACAGGGAGTAACTGGAACCATGCTGGGGAGGACTGGGATCACACCGAAGGTGGTGGGAATCATACTGGGAAAGATTGGGAGTGGCTGTGAGTAACTGGAATCATGCTGAAAGCAACTGGGAGGAGGTGGGAGTGACTAGGAGCATGCTGGGGGTGACTGGGACATACTGGGAGAGACAGGGACTCATGGGGATCATACTGGAGGCTACCGGGGCCATGCTGGTGTCCCCCCACCCCGCCGGTCCCGCCGGTCCCCACGTGGCCCCGGCAGAGCTCGGAGGGCCCGGCCCGGGAAGCCCAACCCCCACCGCGGGGGGACCCGCATCCCCCCGGCCCCCACCGGGGCTCTGCTGGCACCGGGACCCCCCAAAAACATCCTGGCGACACCCCGATGTGCCCCCGAAGGGCATCTGCGGCTCGGCTTTGGAACCCCGCAAGCTCCAAACATCCCCCCAAAGAAATCCCAAACTCAGGGACACCAGCCAGGATATTTGGGGCGAGCTCCCCCTCCCCGGGCACCTGCAGGATGGGGAACGGTTCCGGGGCCTGCGAGTTTGGGGAGCACTGGAGCAGCCCGATTCCTCCTCTCGTCTTCTCTTCCGGCTTCTTTTTGCCGTTCCGCCTCTTCCTTCCTCCCTCCTCCTCTTCCCCCGCTCCTCAAAGCCCTCGCAGCCGGCGGGAGGAGCGGTGATGGAGCCGGGACAGGTCGGAACGCAGAGGCCGGTGGGGGATGCCAGGAGTAGGATCACTGGGAGTGACTGGGCTGTACTGGGATCATACTGGGAGCAGCTCCCGGGTGACTGAGTTATACTGGGATCATACCGGGAGTGAATAGAAGCAGCGCGATGGCTCCAGCGCCTGGGCTGGGGGCGCTCCTGGGCGGCGAGGGGCTAGTGGGACCTCCGGCACCAGGACACTGAGCCGCCATTCCCGGCACCAGGACCCCCCTGCTCCCCTTATCCTGCACAGGGACCCCCCTGAATCCCCTATTCCTGGACATCAGGACTCCCTGCTCCCTTTTTCCCGGCCATCCCATGTCTCCCAGCCTCCAGGCTTCCCGTGTGCTTGACCCTGGGATGTCCTGGAACGCCTTGGACCCCCATTCCTGCCTTTCCTAGCCCCCAGCCCCACCTTTCTGCAAAACCAGAGACCACTGAACTCCCCCTTCCCAAACATTCTGGGTATCTCCACCATGTTACCCTCCTGTTTTGGGAAACCCTGGACTCCCCTTTCCTGGGCTCAAGACCCCCTGGAACTTCCTTCTACCTCTCCATGTCTCTGCCTCCCCCATTTCCTGGACCCTGAGACCCCTTCTAACCTCCCATTCATGAGAACCGAGATGCACTTTTACCTCCATGCTTGTCACTGAGACCCCCCTGCACCCCCTTATCCGGCACCAACTCGACCTTTTTCCAGCCAGCCTGCCTCTCCCAGCCCCCAGAGCCACCCTTCTCCTTCACCCTGGGACCCCTAGGCCCCCATTCCTGCATTTCCCAGCCCCCAGCCCCTCCTTTCCTCACACTGAGGAGCCCTGGCACCCCCTTTCCTGGGCACAGGATTCCCAGGACACACCATGCCACCTCTCCCAGTCCCTGCACCTGCTTTTCCTTGACTCTGAGCTCCTGAATCTCCTTCCCAGCTCTTCAAGTCTGGTGTTGTCAGAGCTCAGCCTGGGGGTTTCCCAGTCCTTGATTGTGGGGGATGTGGATGGGACCCCCTACAAGCACTGCGACAGCGAGCGGGGATGGATGGAGCTGCAGACACCGGGGATGGCAGCAGGAGCTGAGCTGGGATTATTGGGATAGCCAGAGCTGGGACACTGGGGTAGCCAGGCCCCGGGTATTGGGATAGCCCGACCTGGCTCAAGGAGAGGGACCGGTGTTACCCTGGTTTTTCTGAGCCTTTTGATTTTCTTAAATGGAGTCAGATCTTTTTAGTTATTGTACAATATTAAGAGCAGTTTACTACCTTTTCCCACAGATGTAACTTAAACAAATCCTTTGTTTTTCATTCTCTGTCCTTTGTTTGCATATTTCTAACCTGAAAACAATTGTAACTGACAATTGGTCTGGCCACTGAGCCAGAGGGGTGGAAACCCCAAAAAGCCAATCTTCTGCTAGATCCACAAATGTGTAAAAAGTAAGAAATAAACAAAGGGGTTTCTTCTCTCCGCTCTCTTAGCTGTGAGCTGGAATCGGAAGGACCTCTGCCTTGCGAAAATCTCTTGTCTGCGTGTGACTGCTTTGTGTGTCTCGGTGACAGACCGGCACACGGCTGATACAACCATAGTGGAAGGGGCTAGGGGGAGACGGGGACTGGGCTGGGATCTGTGGGAATGGAGGACTTTGAAGGGCTGGGATGGGATCTGTGGGGCTGGAATGGGAATCCAGGGAGCTCCAAGGGGCTGTATGGGGTTGGGACACAACTCCATGGGTCCATTCTCTCCTTGTTCCCAGGTGTCCACATGGTGCAGGTGGTTTCCAGCTGTAACCTCCTGAAACATGATTTTAAAGAGTTTAGATTTTAGCTAAGGGTTAGAAGCAATTTATATTGATCAAGATGTAAGTTAGATTAGTAAATGGTAGGTTAATGATTATTAGATACCCAAGCTAGAGCTAACTGTTATATTATGAGCTTGTTTATAGAAAAAGTGGAGTAAGTGAACCCTCATAAGGACAGATTGAAACCACTAAGAACAATGGCCAGCACCTGGACTTGGTATCAATCAATCACGAAGCAGGGGACCTTGGATCATGCCAGAGTATCACAGAGACCTGATGAAGACTCTCCTGACTTCATCCTCAGACCACTGACCCAGTTCAAGACCACCAGCCCAATTCAAGAGAACTGCACACACGTGAAGGACTAATAGCCTCATTTTAGTACAGAGCGGGGATGGGAGGTGCTGGGGTTATGCATATGTATTGTATGTAAGATCTTGGAAAATAAATAGAGAGCAATGAGCCTTGTTCGGGGCGGCCACGCCTTTCGGAGATGACTCCCGTGCCGCCCGCCGGTGAATAAACATACCACTTTCTAACTTTAATTAGTTAGAGGGTCTTTGTCCATGACTATATCGGTTTTCAATGACTCAATTGGCAAGCCAGGCAGGAGGAGGTTTTGCTTGGCTGTGAGACCAGCTCGGGTGGAGGACCCCCTTGGGGCACCCCGAGGATATTCCTGGAAGAATAGGCTCCACTGCCCGAGCTGTTCATCCAGCAGCAGACAAGAACTCCTGACTACTAAAACTCCGGACAAAAAGGTATGTTTAGAAAAAATTGAAACTGTTTGAACAGTGACCTGTAAGGCGTATACATGGTCAGGAAAGGCTGTTGTAAGTTGTGGGAGACGTCCCACGCACAACTTGTGCCTCTGTAGTGTGCTGGCAAGCTTGATTGGTATCTGGGCAGTTGCACTTGGTTGCCAGCAGAGAAAGCTGTTAAGCTGTTGTACCGGGCCATGGAGGGCTCGGTCTGTGGTTGCTGGTAGAAGGGGATTTTGCCATTTGCTGTGCCATAGAGGGCTCAGTTTGCTAGAATCCAGGGCTAGCAATTGTAAGGGCAAATCCTGGTTTGCGGTTGTTAAAGGGGATTTTGCCATTTGCTGTGCTGTAGAGGGCTCAGTTTGATAGCAGTCTGGGGCTTGCAACTGTGAGGGCAAATCCTGATTTGTGGTTGTTACTCTGTGTGAATGTGTCCTGACTGTGAGAACGATTGAGAGAGAGTTTGTTGAGACGTGCTACCAGCACGAAGTGATTGAGGAGTTTGGACCTGTGGTTCCGTTTTCGGGCGACTGAAACGGCCGGGGAAAAAAGAAGTGAGTGGGGTGTATGAAAACCCCTAAAGCCCTCTCCCCACTGTGACTGTGGTGTGTGTGTTTTGGTTACCGGGATGGTAACTGTAACTGTTTTTGAGGCAACATCCACCTTGTGTTAAAAGTTTTAAGTGCAGCACATGCTGAGGTTAAAGAGTTGATTAGCCTCTGCGAGCTGAGGCATGAAGGTTTTTGAAGTAGACTGAGGACACCAAAAACAGGACTAGTTAGGCAAGGAGAAATAGAAGCCCTTGACAAGAGCTTGGTTGTGATTTTAGGTACGGAGGCTGTGCTTGTAGATTGTTGGAATTAAAATAAGGGTAACTTAAGTCTGAGAACTCAATCTGACCAGACGAATAAAAGGAATTCCTTTACCTCAGTGGTTTGGGCTTGACTTGTGGGACAACTGTGAATTTAAGAAACTGGTGGATAGACAGAGGAAATGAGAGAATATATTTAGAAGGCTTATATCAGATGTTTACTGGGAGACTAGTGGCTGTGGATTGGGAGCAACAGTCTGTGGAGAATTTAGAAAGTCAAGAAGGAGTGAATGGAATAGCTTGTATTTTTGGGAATTTTCCTGCAGCTTTTGGTGCATCTAGAGGTTGTCACTGTGCCTAAGTGCTATTGCAAGGTAAAATTTGTGCGGGACATTACTATTGTTCTTCTGCTAACTGGTACAGAGAATGTGCCCAGTGTAAACAACAGCTCCTTGATCGAGCTGATTTAGAGCCAAAGATTTTAACACATTTAGTAAAACAATTTCTATTTCAGCTCTGGCTCCAGCTTTAACTCCAGCTCCAGCTTTAACCAAAGCAATTTCTATTTCAACTCTGTCTCCAGCTCTAAGCATAGCTGAATCAACTCTGATTTTTATTTCAAGTTCAGCTTCACCTTCTATTTTATCCCCTATTCTGACTACTCCACTTACTCCTAAATCTCTCCCACTGCCCAGCAGTGACAGTGAGGAAGAGGAGCCCTCTCCAAAGGGTCCTACAACATCACAGACTCAGAAACAAACCACAGAAGAGGAGATCAAAACGGGGATGCAGTGGTTGCTCATGTTAAGGAAAACTGAGGTTGACTGGAGGATCTTACCCTAGGAGACCCTCTAGTTATCATGAAACTAGGTGTGGTAGCGGCACGTGAAGAGATAACACAGAGACAAGATGTCTGCAGTGCAGAGTTGCTCCTTCACAGCAGGGCAAGCCTGTTTATTTCTTACATTTTTATACATTTGTGGGTCTGGCTGTGGATTGACTTCTGGGGTTACTACCTTTCACCCCATGGGTCAGACCAGCTGTCAGTTGCATTATTTTCAGGCTAGAAATATGCAAACAAAAGACACGGAATGAAAACAAAAGTTTTGTTTATGTTCCCATGCATGAGAAAAGCGAAAACTGTTCCTAATATTGTGCAGAAACTAAAGAAACTGATTCCATCTTATGACCAACTAGAAGGCTTTAAAAAAACTCAGAAAAACCAGGGTGATATCTCACCCTTTTAACTTTACAAAAAAGAAAACAGAAAAAGAAAAATGAACAAATTTACAAAAGAAATATATACAAATTCAATCACTGTCTGTGGAGGAATCGTCAGAGTGATCACTTGCATCATCAGCATCTGAGTCATCACTCGATGATTCATCCACTTGGTGACCTTTAAGTTGATCACGGCCTCCACCTCGCCTGTTGGCTGAATTCTGCCTCTGCTGTCACAGGTCAGGACGGACACACTTTGAAGATAGCCAGCGTGTCCCAGTATCTGTGGACATGCACGCATCCCCATGTCCCATAGCAATAAGGACATAGGGTCCTTACCATTGCTTAGCGGCTACATTTCGGACCTGAACCTTCGCTTGAGGCTGATGCGTGTCATCCAAAGCCTGCAACGAGAGATGATGGTTCAAAATGACAGGATTATTTGAGTTCTGCGGCACCGTAAGGTGATTGATGGTGTACAAAGCCTTTGCCAACCGACTGTGTGGGGTTTCACCCTGCATTCCCCGTTTCTGCTTCTGAAGAACATGTTTGAGTGTACCGTGATTGCGTTCTACAATCGCCTGTCCCGTCGGAGAATGAGGGATGCCAAAGTTATGTGACACACCCCATGACTGTAGGAACTGCCGTACCTGCTGTGAGGCGTGAGCAGGACCATTGTCGGTTTTCACAGCAGAAGGTATGCCAAGAACAGCAAAGGCCTGCCTCCAGTGGGCAATGACATCACGGGCTTTCTCTCCAGTGTGAGCAGAAGCCCACATCGCAGAGGAGAACGTGTCCACCGTGATATGCACATACTTGAGCTGGCCAAACTCGGCGACCTGGGTGACATCGGTCTGCCAAAGCTCTAAGGCTTTAAGGCCCCTGGGGTTAACCCCTGCCGGCAATGGTGCATCAAGGGCGTGACAGTCGTCACACGACTCGACAATTTCACGAGCCTCAGTGGCCGTCAGTTGGAACTGCTTCTGCAGCGTATGCGCATTTTGGTGGAAAAACCCATGCGATGCCTTGGCCTGCACGAGCACGTCAGGCTGAGGTGCTACCCACGCTGGGTTAGCCAACTTGTCAGCCCTCGCGTTACCTTCTGCTACAAACCCTGGCAAGTTAGTGTGACTCCGTACATGCAGAACGTAATATGGATGAACTCTGGCCTGAATTGCACACCACAGGGCCTTCAGTAAATTAAACAAGGCAGGGTTACTGACCTCCTTCAAAACTGAATAACCCAATCACTGTGCGATGTTGGCAACATAGGCAGAGTCTGTGATCAAACTGAAAGGTTCCTGGGAAAATTTCTCAAATGCCATGACAGCAGCCCTTAGTTCAACCAGTTGGGCTGACCCATCTTCATGGCTTTCCAAAACCTGCCACTCAGATCCATCCTGCCAGGTAACAATGGCTTTTCCTGTTTTGCCTGAACCGTCAGTGAAGACGGTGGGTCCTTGCACTGGCTCTTGGCTATTTTTGGATCATAGAGAAAATTGAGTATTTTTCGCCACTTGCAATAGCTTGTGGCTAGGCAGATGATAAGTGATCTGCCCTGAAAAACCCTCGAGAGCACTTTGCAATGAAACATTTTTCACATAGCTCCAATCAAATTCCTCCCTCTGAACCGGGAGTATGATCTTTGAGGGATCTGCACCCATCAATTGCAAACAGTGTTGCCGGCACTTGATTATCAAGCGCGCAATCAATTCAAATGGCGCTGTCGCCGTCTTATGCGGCTGATGAGGCAGGAGACCCATTCCAAGACGTGCAGAGGATCAGTCCAATCATCATTCCATTGGCTGATGATACCTGTAGGATGTAAATCAGGAGTGGTAATGAACACAGTGACATCAATGGAAGGTTCAATGCGGTACACCTGGTGAGCCAAAACAGCTTGCTGAACCTCCTCCAGCACTTTGCATGCTTCAGGGGTCAATTCAGGAGGTGACTTTAAATCAGTGTCCCCTTTCAACAATTCAAACAAGGGAGACAGTTGTGCGGTGGTCAGTCCCAAGTAAGGACGTAACCAAGTGATAACACCTACCAGCTTCTGAGCATCATTCAGTGCCTTCACTGATTGCACAAATTGCACCTCCTGGTGACGGATTGTCCGTTCCAGAATTTTGACCCCCAAATATTTCCAGGGAAGTTGTTGTTGTACCTTTTCTGGAGCCACCTGCAGTCCATGTGAATGCAGAGCATTCAACAACTGAGGCTGTATCCTCAGCAGCTCACCCTGGGTGGGCGCAGCCACCAAAATGTCATCCATGTAATGATAGACATGAGCACCAGGAAACTGCTTGCGAACTCCAGACAAGGCACGGGCTACATACCCTTGGTATAACATTGGGGAATTTTGCATGCCCTGAGGCAAAACTTTCCATTGATACCGCTGTGTGGGCTCGGCATTATTTATTGTTGGTACCGTGAAGGCAAATTTTGGTCTGTCATCGGGATGCAGAGGGATCGTAAAAAAACAATCCTTCAGATCCACGATGAGGACCGGCCAGTCCGCAGGAAGCATGGTAGGCGATGGCATACCAGCCTGCAATGTCCCCATGCCTTCCATCACGGCATTGATCTTTCGGAGGTCTTGTAGCAACCTCCATTTCCCAGACTTCTTTTTGATACAAAAGACAGGAGTGTTCCAGGGACTGGTAGATGGTTCCAAATGCCCCTGATCCAGCTGCTCCTGTACAAGTTCACGAAGGGCGACTAGCTTGTCATGAGGGAGGGGCCACTGGTTCTCCCAGATGGGTCTGTCCACCAGCCACCGTAAAGGAGGTGTGGGACACTCTGTGCCCTTCATCAGAGTGGCCCCAATCAAAAATCCGTTCCAAATCGCACCCCCCGGGCGGCCAAAACCTCCCTCCCCCAGAGGTTCTGAGGAATCTCAGTAACATGAGGCCAAATTATGGCCGTCTGTCCCTCCGGGTTCATGACGGCCACAGGATTCTGGCTCACATAGCATTGCTTCTTTCCTCCTAAGCCCACGATCGATGTCTTTGCCAGGCTCAAAGGCCACTGTGGGGGCCAAGCAGCCAGGGAGAGAATGCTCATGTCGGCCCCAGTATCTAGGAGGCCACGAAGGTGAATCTCCGACGGTGTGGCACCAGGCATGGGCATGGTACACAGCATCTCAGGATGGTCTTTGGTCAGGACAGCAGTCCAGCGCACTTGAGGCGGCCCAGTAGAGCCAAAGCTGCCGTCACTTCACGACCGGTCCTCTGTCCTGGAAACAGAAGACTTAAAAGGAACAAGTTGAGCAATTCGTGTGCCTTTTGGGATAGTCAGAGGGGGGGTGGGTGTGGAGACCATTGCATGAATCTGTCCCGAGAAATCTGCATCAATCAGTCCCAGGTGCACCATGATACCCTGAATGGTGGCACTGGACCTCCCCATCAGGAAAGCACTCAAGCCATCACCCAAGGGACCAAAGGCATCCAGGGGAACCTTGTGTATTTTGTCCAAATCAATCACAACAGACTCGGCTGTGCAGACATCAACACCCGCTGAACTGCGGGTGCTGGCTGCAAGCCTGCTGAGCAGATCTCCATTGTTTGGGGCTGAGGCAGAGACATTTGTGCCGGCACGCGTCTCGCCTTCGCGCTCCGTGTTGTGTTTCCTGAACTGACCAACGGCTGACCATTCACATGCACCGTTGCCTTACACGCGTCTGCAGCGTGGTTCGGCCTTCCACATCGTGCACAATGAAACAAGACAGCCATAGGCTTCTGTGCCTTTCTGCCCTGTTTCTTCCTGGCCTGAGCACCCCATTGCTGCTGGTGCACACCCTGGGGAACGATCCAGGCAGGTTGCACAGCAGCAGCCACAGCCGGCTGCACGGCTGTGGGCATGGCTGGGTGGACCGCCGGAGCCACCGTCGGTTGGACAATGGTAGCCACAGCTGGCTGCACAGCTGTAGGCACGGCTTGTTGGACAGCCGTAGCCACCATTGGTTGGACAACCGTAGCCATGGCTGGCTGTACAGCTGTAGCTACGGCAACCATCTGTTGGCTGGAAGGGGCTGTTTACTCTCGCACAGGCCCCAACCATCTCCAACATGGATGGTTCCCCAGGAAGCGCCTCAATTATTCTCTTGCAGACAGCATTGCAGTTGCTTTGAGCAAGGAACTGAAGCATGCACTTCCTTGCCGCAGGATCACTCACCTACTTCTCAACCGCAGCAGTCAGCCGTCCTGCATAGCACAGAAAGGGCTCATCAACTCCCTGGACGATCGTTGCAAAGGACTCCTGTGGAGTAGCCAGCTGTATGGTCTGAACTAGGACTGCCATGCCTATCTGCTGGCACTGCTCCTGGACCAAGGGGTCAAAACCAGCCTGCCCATCGGCCCTGGTATAATTGCCTGTTCCCATTAGCATATCGGTATTAACCATACGCCTAGGATCACCTGGGCCCAGTGTTGTATTCCGTTCCACCGCTCTGACTGCCAACTGAGTCCATTTATGCTCAAAGAAGTCATATTCAACCAGTGGGAAAAGGGCCCGAGCCAAGCTCCGAATGTCAAAGGGTGTCAAAACACTGGCGTTAAAATAATGGAGAACTTGCATCTGCTGCCTCCGCTGAGGCGTAGCGACCTGGTTCCAGGAACGACACGGCAGCCACACCCAGGCTGCTCGGACCATTAGCTCACAGACACCAATGTGGTGGACGGCAAATGGCGCTTTATTAACTGATTACATGGGGTTATAAAACCTCTGATTGCTACATCACTTCCGTCTGCTTACATTACAAACTTCGTGTTGCTTACCTTATCAAGGACACTAAACAACTAAATGTTGAGGGAGGGGTTCTGTCTACCCGTACAACGCGATATCTTCCAATCACCTGTCCCTAATCTCCCACACAGCCCCAGTTCCAGACCCTTCCTAAAGCCGCAGCCCTAAACCCAAGGCCACGTTTAACACTGACCTTACACCCAGCCCCGATTCCATGAATGTGCCTCCTGAGGGGAACTTTGGGTCCTGAGTTGAGCTCAGGGACCTTGAGCTGAGGCTCAGGTGACACCACTGTCCAGTGATCCCAGGTCTAGGGAGAAGGAAGCAAGGCTGAGGGAGAAGAATGAATGCAAAAAGCCAAGCCCAGAGCTGTGCTGAGAATCATCCGTGGATTTTTCTACTTAATCTCTCTGCCACTCTCTTGCTTTCCCCCCACCCTTTTTTGGGGCTCTCCAACTATCACAGATTTGAGGAGGCCCAGGGAGGATCACTCTCCCTCTTATCACTCTTCATCTCTATCCTCTTCCCTTAAATGTGGGGGGTCAGATGGTCCCTGTCTCCCTTCATTCATTGGGGTGACCTCCTGAGAATCCCCTGGCGTGAGAGGGACAGAGGCACCGGGTGCTCTCCGTCCTCCTCAGCTTACTGAGGGGGGCCAGGTTCATCTCCATCCTCCACTCTGGGGGGTCAGGTCATGTCTGTCCTCCTCGTCCCCAGTGGATGGGGTCTGGGTCGTTTCTGTTCATGCTGTCCTTGGCCATGGGCTGGAGGAGGTCTCTGGAGCGGAGTTTCTGGTGGGGTCTCCGCACCTTTGTTTTTGCTCTTGGCTAGGATCAAGGTATATGGTGGGGATGAGGGGATCAGCTCATCTCTGCCCTCTCTCCTCGCTGCTGCTCCTCCGCTATGGAAGGGGCGGGTGGTGTGTGTCCTCATTTTCTGTGGGAATTTGGGGCATCAGCTCATGTCTGTCCTTCTCCCCGCAGTGAATGGGGGCTGGGCTGTCTCCATTTGTGCTTCCCTTCGTGTGGGCTGGAGGTGGTCTCTGTGCAGCGGAGTTTCTGCAAGCGCAGCAGTCAGCACCCGAGAGAATGGGAGACCCGGCCGGCGCTGCCGGCACCCGGGACTGCGGGACATCACATCCTGCCAGCTTTCAGGGAAATGGCTTAAATCAGGGAGCGTGACAACTTCCCCGGACATGCTTTGTAAAATAGAAGGTTTAATAAAGGAAAATAGTAAACATAAACAGAAAAAGAAAATGCAAGTCGAACGCAGTGCAGAGACCATCCTGACACTGTTACGGCAGTCCCAAAAAAGCTCTTTGGTTCTTTTGTGTAATCCTTTAGTACTTAATAGTCTAGGTGGGTTCCACTGGCATATTGCCAGTAAGGAAAGGTACAAACTTTGAAGGACAGTGACAAGGTCCAACAGGTGCATTAGAACTAGTAGCCCAGCAGCACTCACAAATGAGGGCTTTCGTTTATCAGAATAGGATTGCTTTAGACTATTTGTTAGCAGAAGAAGGAAGGGTCTGTCGGAAATTCAACGAATCAGAATGTTGCATAGAGATAAATGATTACAGAGAAACCATCAGAGGCGTAGCAGCCGAAATAAAGAAGGTAGCACATGTACCAGTTCAAAAATGGAATTCGATCCTCCAAGCCTCCTAGTGGTATCAATTGTTTGAGACTGGGGCCTGGTGAAAGAAAGTGGGGTTCTTCATTTTATGTTCAGTGGCAGGAGTCATTTTTCTACCATGCCTGATACCGTGTTTCATTCAACTCATACACACAGTAGTACAAGGAATGCAAATGGCAGCATTACCCACAGATGCCGAATTAGCCTCAGAGGGCTTTGGCAAGAACAGTGAAATATCAAAAATCATTAAATTAATGAAGAAAGAAGCAGGGCAGCAGAAGTTCTAGCAAAATTCGAAGCCCGAATACAGGAAGAAGAGGGGTGTAAGAAATATTGGGATGAATCAGAAAAAGCGTGGGATGACTATAAAGATGATGTTTAATGTGTAAGGGGGTTTTTTTGGTGTTCAGTAAAATTCTTGTTAAGAGGCTTTTTTTTTTGGTCAGAGAAAGAAAAAAAAAGGCAATAACAAGAACACAAAATAAATGTGTTTATATAGAAGGGGAGAGATTGTGATATGGAATCTAAAGTTATTTCATGTTTGGTCTTGTGATATGTAATATAAAGTTAATTTGCATTTGGTCTGAATTAAGCTCTGTAAAATATAAAATGTACTTAGGGTTTGAAAGCTAAACTGTGAGAGGGGGACACGAGGGTTGAGAGACAGGGAGGGTCTCTGCTGGGAAGCCATCAGAACACTCATTCACTCAGTGAATGGTAGAGATGATTAGATAAACCCTGTCTCCCCCGGAGATGGACCTGCTAACGACACAGCAATCAACACCAGATGGGTATCTTTTCTGCTCCGGCTGAGTTTAACATTTCTAAACACCACTCTGGAGTAAGCAATCACGACATTGTCCTACCTCAGGAACCTATTCAACCGAACGGAGACATGGACATGAATACCTGATGAAGCAAAAAGGGACAAAAGTAACACAGTAGCCCTCCACTCTCAGCAAAAGACTGTATAAAAACGAGCGGCCTGGGACACACTTTGTGAACAGGGGAGATTCGGAGCAATAGAGTCCGTTTCTGTGTTCACCCAGTGCCGAAACCCAGGGTTCAACGCTGTTCCTTTTAACTGTAGATGTTAGAGACTGAATTTAAGTCTCGAAATAAAATTCTATATTTTGATTTACAAAATTGGGCCTGACCATTTTTTTACATTGTACAAGGGTTTTTATCCCAGTTAGCTAATATAACGCCCAGAGGGCTATCTTGAGGTATTTCCGTTGGTAATTTTTTACATCCTTTTTTCTTCCCTGTATCCAACTTACTGTTTTTCTGTCCCATTTTTCAAGATCTTATCTGTCCCCCACCTCTGTTTTTCACTTTCTCTTACAACCTAAAGACCCCTTACTTCTATCTATGCACACACACAAAAAACCCCCCTCTTTCTCACAAAACTATTCCATACAATACACCTCCCTCCAAGGAGATAAGAGTGAATTTTAAAATTAACAATCAACATTACATGTGCTTTCATCCATCTACTCTTACTTCATTTCTCCATCTTTCACACACTCTTTCACACCCTTAGGACATGAAGCCGATCCCTGTCGCCAGAGAATCGCGGCTCCATGTGGCCCCCCCCTCGCCTTGGGGTTGGCCTCTGGGTTCCAGTATAGCTGGGTCTCTGAGGAGGGCCCAGAATCTGGTCGCCTCTGGTGCCCGTCCACCTATGAAGCTGACTTGTGTGTCACTTACACTTTTACCTGACCCCCGCTCCACACGCCCGATGGAAAAAGGGCTGATTTGCAGGTCACACACACGTTCTGCCATAGCCCCCACCCGCCCGGGGGAACAATGGCCTGTCTGCGGGTCACTTACACCTCCTGCCACAGTCCCACCCGCCCGGGAAGCTGCGGCACATTTTGTGTGTGACTCACTCTCACGCACAACAAGACAACAATAAGGTACCTTTTACTTTCAAATCACCTATTACAATTTTAGGTGTTACTGGCCAGTCCTGGCGCTCTTGGATATCCCCTCAATCCAGCTGTTTTGTCCAACCCTAGATGCTCTTGGGCATTTTTATCCCTCAATCCAGCTGTGTTGTCCAACTCTAGATGCTCTTGGGCATTTTTATCCCTCAATCCAGCTGTGTTGTCCAAGCCTAGAAGCTCTTGGGCATAACCTCAATCTGGCAGAACCCTGGGTGCTCTTGGGATATTAATCCCCTCAACCCAGCAGGTTTCAGTCCTGGATGCTCTTGGGCACTTACCCCTCAATCCAGCAAAAGTTTTATGGGCCTTTTTTTTTTTTTTTTTTTTTTTTTTTTTTTTTTTTTTTTTTCCCCCCAATGGATTATACTAGGAAAACCCCTGACTTTCTCTCTCCTAGGGGTCCCACCCCTTCTCTAAGACTCAGTCCCAGTTTCCCTGGGGAGGTTCTCTCGCTCTTCTCATCACTCGCTTAGTCTCTTTACTGACCGTTTTTCTTGCGAAAGAATGGAAACGCAGCATAGGAGACTCTGCACTCGCTTAGCAGGTCTGGGATAACCAGCTGCCTCTCATTCACACACATTCATCCCGCCCTTAACCGCCCCCCCAAACCAGTACTTACCTGTCCTTTGTCCTTGGGTCTTTGTCTTCATGAACACTTTAGTCTTAGGGGCTAATTACCGCAGTTTTAGGGAATCTTTTCCCTTTTCTTTGTTTTATTGCCTACTCTTGTTCATGATCGTAACCTGCATCTGTCGGTCACACCAGGGGAACACAGAGCGAGGCTGCCAACTGGGCAGGGCGCGCTGTCCTCACCCTGATTCCACTGAGGCACCGGCAGTGAGGTGTTATAACCATCCTCTGCTACCATAATTGTGAAAAACGCCAATCACTTGTTCTAAAATTTTGAAAGTTTAATAGTAAATAAAATGGTTATAAAAATAGAATTAGAGTAAAAAAATGGAACAATTAGGGTTAGGACAATACGAGACAATAAAAACTAAGTAACAGATGTCTGGGTGCCTTCCCGAGCAAAAAGCTCTGAAGAAGGACCCCCGTTAACAAAGGATTATCTCTTCAAAGCAATTGCCTCTTGAATATTCATACATTTCATACATGATGCATAAATTCCATTCAAACAAAGAATTCCCTCTGGTTAGTGTCACTTTTTTCCTTTAATCTCTATGGCGTCTTCAAGGCTGAGCAAGGCAGGAGAAGTTGGTCTCCTCTGATAAGGAATTAGTAAATTCTTTTTCTCTGAAAGATTTACATTTTCCTGTGGTTGGTATATAAAAACTACATTTTAACTATAAAACTACATGTACCATACTATCAAAATATTAATACAGCATTACTAATCAATACAACATAATACATATAGTAAATATCTTGCGTAGAGCTATATAATATGCACTTTTCACAGAAGGAATGAAATGAGGCGGGCTCAGGGAAAGTGCAGGGCCTGGCAGGGGAAAGGGGCGGGGTCAAGGAAAGGGCAGGGATTATGAGGAGAGTGGGTGTGGCCAAGAGGACGCGCCCTCCTACAAGGGCTCGGTTTGCCCTAAAATCACCCAAAAGGGTCTGAAATCTCCGGCACCGAGACCGAGACCGAGATCAGCACCAGAACCGACACCAGCACCAAGACTGAGACCGACACTGGAACTGAGACCAGCGCCGCTCTGGGACCGGCACTGGAACCGAGACCGAGACCAAAACCGGCACCAGAACCAGTGCAGGGACCAAGACTGACACCAAGAGCGACACTGGGACCGGCACCGGGAATGCTTTGGAACCGGCACCAGCAGCACAAGCGCTCCGGGACTGCTCCAGGACTGCGGCCAGAACTGAGACCGGGAGCACCCCAGCACTGAGACCAAGAGCGGCACCGGAAAGCAGCACTGAAGCTGGAATCATGGATCACAGGGAATGTAGGTCACCAGGGCTCTGCCCAATGTGGGCCCTGAAGTGGGGGATGGAGTTGGAGCAGAGCATGAAGCTCTTCCTGCACTCATGGCACTCACAGGACTTCCCGTATTGGTGCCTCCGTTGGTGTTGAGTCAAGTTTGAGCTCCAGGAGAAGCCCTTCCCACACTGGGGACACTCGTGGGGCCTCCCCCAGCGTGGATGCGCTGGTGGGTGGTGAGTGTGGAGTTCCGCGTGAAGCCCTTCCCACAGTCGGGGCAGCGGAAGGGCCTCTCCTCTGTGTGAATCCGCTGGTGCAAGAGGAGCTTGGAGCTCGTGCGGAACCTCTTGCTGCATTTATCACACTCATAAGGCTTCTCCCCAGTGTGGGTCCTCTGGTGGTAGACCAGGTCGCAGCTCTGTATGAAGCTCATCCCACATACATCACACTCATGGGGCCTCTCCCCAGTGTGGATGCACCTGTGGCGGATGAGGGTGGAGTTGTGCTTGAAGCCCTTCCCACAGTCGGGGCAGCGGAAGGGCCTGTCCTCTGTGTGTGTCTGCTGATGTCCAAGGAGCTTGGAGCTGGTCAGAAACCCCATCCCACACTCGGAACACTTGTAGGGCCTCACCCCAGTGTGGATCTTTTGGTGGACGATCAGGTTGGTTCGGTGCCTGAACCACTTCCCACATTCCCCACACTCATAGAGCTTCTCCCCAGTGTGGATCTTCTGGTGCTGGGTTAGGCTGGAGCTCTGTCTGAACCTCTTCCCACATTCTCCACACTCGTAGGGTCTCTCCCCAGTGTGGATCCTCTGGTGCTGGATCAGGTTGAAGCTGTAGCTGAAGCTCATCCCACATTCTCCACACGCATACGGCCTCTCCCCAGTGTGGATCCTCTGGTGACAAATCAGGTGGTAGCTCCTACTGAAGCTCTTCCCACATTCCCTACACTCATAGGACCTCTCCCCAGTGTGGATCCTCTGGTGACTGATCAGGTGGTAGCTCCTACTGAAGCTCTTCCCACATTCCCCACACTCATAGGGCCTCTCCCCAGTGTGGATCCTCTGGTGTTTTACCAGGCTGGAGCTGTGGCTGAAGCTCTTCCCACATTCCCCACATTCGTAGGGCCTCTCCCCAGTGTGGATCCTTTGGTGTTCTATAAGGCTGGAGCCGTTCCTGAAGCTCTTCCCACATTCCCCACACTCGTAGGGCCGTTCGTCTGTGTGAATCCTCTGGTGCCGAAGCAGGTGGCACCGCCAGGTGAAGCTCTTCGCACACCCAAAACACTTGTGGGGCTTCTCTCCATCATGAAGCTGCTCATGGACCACCAGGTCTGAGCTCTGGCTCAGTCTCTGGTCGCCTTCCTGGCACAGGGTGTCTCTTTCCTCCTCAGATCCTCGTGAGCTGCTTTTGCAGTCTCTTCTCACCAGGGATCGCCAGGACTTTTCCTCCCCGTGGGATTCCTGCCCTGTGGAGCTGCTCAAAACGGCCTCTTCCACGAGGATCTGCCGTGGGGATTTGTCCTCCCTGGTCTCCATGCTCAGCTCCTTGTCTGGGGGAGGAAGGACAAGGAGACAATGGGATTTGCCTCCATGCCAGAGGGAAGGGGAAGGAGATCCCCTCAGTGCGTCCCCGGCAGGACGGCGTCAGCTGTGGGGTTGTCCTGCAGCCGGGGGCCATGCTGGGCTGGGATATGGAGCAGGAGGGAGGGGGAAAGGGGCACTGACTTCCTCCTCACCTGCCTGGCTGTCCTGGGGCACCTTCCTCTTCCTCACAGCCTCTTCCTCCATCCTGCGAAGGTTTGGGAATTGGAAATCCTGTCTGGGGGGAGAACAAGGGATGAGCACGTTGAGTTTGAAGGTCTCTCTGCCCAAGTCCATCTCTAGAAGTCACTGGGCATCTGGGGTCCATAAAAAACAGTCAATTGGGAATGAGTGGATCTACACTGGGGGCAACTGGGAGTCACTGGGAACATGATGAGAGGGACTGGGACTATTTTAGAGGCAACTAGGATAATACCGGGATCACAGAGAGAAAAGCTGGGTCCATGCTGGGAAGAACTAGCATCAGACTGAGGGTGATGGGAATCATACTGGGATTGACTGGGAGTGGCTGTGAGCAACTGGAATCATGCTGAGAGCAACTGGGATGAAGTGGGAGTGACTGGGAGCATTCAAGGGTGACTGGGACATACTGGGAGAGACAGGGGGTCACTGGAATCATACTGGAGGCTACTGGTGTCATGCTGGCATTGACAGGGAGCAAGTGGGAATCACACTGGGAGCCTCTGGCATTGCACTGGGAGTGACTGGAATTAGACTGCATGTGACTGGAATCCTACTGGGATCATACTGGGAGTGACTGGAAGAGTACTTGGAGAGATTGGGATCATACTGGAGTCAGAGTGGGAGACACTGGAATGGTGCTGGCCATGACTGGAACCATACTGGGGGTGACTGGGTGCAATGGATCATACTGGGAATGAGTGAGATTTTAGCGTGACTCACTGGGATCATACTGGGAGTGACTACGGGTCCCACTGGGATCATCCTGGGAGACACTGGAATTACAGTGGTGTGACTGGATCCTCACTGGGGGTTACTGGGAGCCGCCCATGCCATGCCATGCAAGAAAATGTGAACACACTGGGAGCAACTGGGATCAGCTGGAAGGTGCTGGAACCATGCTGATGGGACTGAGATCACAACTGGGATCATACTGGGAGTGACTGGGAGTAACTGGCAAAGAATGGGATCATTCTCAGGTAACTAGAACCCTTCTGGGAAAACTGGGAGTGACGGGGAATGACTATAGCATGCTGAGGGCAACTGGGATATACTGGGAGGGTCTGGAACCATACTGGGGGGACTGGAACAACACTGGGAACAGCTGGGACCATGCTGGGAATGACTGGGACCACGCTGCAGGAAACTGGGTGTGACTGGATCTACACTGGGGGCAACTGGACATGAGTGGGACCATGCTGAGAGGGACTGGTACTATTCCAGGGGAAACTGGGATCATACTGGGATCACAGTGGGAACAGCTGGGCCCATGCTGGGGAGAACTGGAATCACATGGAGGGTGATGGGAATCATACTGGGATTGACTGGGAATGGCTGTGAGCAACTGGAATCATGCTGACTGTGGAGTCCCTGCAGCCCCTTGACATAATACCTAGGGCCTGGCCTTGGCAGGACATATCATAGAGTCACCTGCCCAGCCTGAGACAGAGAACTTCCCAATGGTGCCCTGGACACGATGGTTTGCCTCAGTTTCTCCCGTCCCTGATTCCCCTGGCCCTCTGGTTTCTCCTTTCCTCTGTGTCTCCATTGGTTTGGGGTTCCCGGGGACTGGCCCCATTTTCCCTACAGGACACTGACCTTTCCTGCCCTTTGCTCTGCCCCCGTGCCTCAAGGTCTTTGGCTGCTGAAGCTCACACTTGAGCTGGAGACCGGCACACGTGCTCCCCTTTCCAATCTGGATTCCCCTTGGGCTTCTGGAAATAAACCTGGCTGGAACTGATCCAGTGCAAAGGCCTTCTGGCCTCTCCTTGCTGAGCTGCCCACGTGGCGTGTGTGCATGTGTGAGCTTGACTGCTTCGCCTGAGCTTCCCCAAGCGGCCTTTCCACCGCAGAGGCTTATCGGCTCTGGGCTTCAGCTCCACTCCCAAAAACCACAATGCAACACGATTTGGCCGAAAATTACCCAAATGGGCCTAAAATCTCCAGGACCTGGACTGAGACCCAGACCAAGATCGGCACCAGAACCCGCACCAGCACCAAGAATGAGACCGACACCAAATCCGAGACCGGCACCGACAGCGGCGCTGCTCTGGGATGGGCACCGAGACCAAGACTGGGACCAGAACTGACACCAGAACTGAGAGCGGCACCGCTGCAGGACCGGGACCAGGACCGGAACCAGTACACCGGAGCTGAGACTGGCGCCACAGAGGCACCGGGACCAGGACTGAGACCAAGACCGTAACTGACACCAGAACTGGCACTGGGACCAAGACTGAGACCAAGACCGGCACCGGAACCAGCACCGAGACTGGCACCGCTCCGGGACTGGGACCCAGACTGAGATTGGCACTGGGAGCACTCTGGGACCAAGACTGACACCGCTACCGGCACTGGGACGTGGACTGCTCTGAGATCAAGACTGAGACTGGGACTGAAGCCAGCAAAGAAGGGCTCAAAAGTCACCAAAAACACCCCTCAAAAGACCAAAACGTGGCAGAAAATGGCCCTAAAATGATCAAAAGCTGACTAGAAATGTACCCAAAATTACAAAAAATCGCTCAAAATGACACAAAATGGCCCAAAAAGTGACCAAAAATCCCCCAAATGTAGCCAAAATGGCACAAAATTGCCACAAATTACCCAATATATGACAGAAAATGCCATAAAAGTGGCCAAAAATGGCCCAAAAGTGACCAAAAATGACTCAAAAGTGACAGGAAATGCCCCAAAACACTGCAGAATGGAGGAAAGCCCAGAGGGACACAGAATTCCAAAAACTCAAATCGCCCAAAATTGGATCAGAGAAGCAAAATTTAAAAAAAAAAACCCTGAAAAAAAGCATCAAAATGGCTAAAAAAAGATAAAAACCTTGAAAATTCCTCCAAAAATGCCAATAATATTCCCCAAATTTAAAAAAATTCCCCAAACCCAACAAAAAACACCCAGAAAATGAGAAAAAAGAGAAAACAAAAAAACAGAACCCCCCAAACAAATCCTTGAAATGCACAGAAATATATTAAAAAATATCCCCCAAATCCCCCAAATCCGCTGACTGCCCAGAATTCCCAAAATCCCTGAAAATTCCCGGAATTTCCTATACTTGCTCTTGATGAAGTGGTGCAGCAGGCAGGACTTGCCGGTGCTGGCGCTGCTGATCACGAAGAATTTGAAGAGGAAATCTGGAAAAAAATTTCCCACATTTGGACCCAGATTGCCAAGATTTCCTATATTTGGAATTAAATTTCCCCAAATTTCCCATGTTTGGACACAAAATTCCCCCAAAAACCTCTCTAGAGATCTCAAAATTCCCACAGATGGACCTAAAATTCCCCAAATTCCTACATTTGCCCCAACATTCAAAAAACTTACTGATAGAAAACCTAAAATTGCTGCAAATGGACCCCAAGAACTTGTCTAACAGAGCCCAAAATTAAAAAAAAATTCTCTTTATGGGCCCCAGAATTTCCCTATAGAGATACTGGACCCTTTATTGGCTCCCCCAGACCCCTATAGAGCCTTTATAGCACACCGAGATCGCCCCAAATCCCCCCTAGAGACCCCCAAACCACCACAGACCACCCCAGAGCACACCAAATCCCCTGTAGGGACTCCCAGAGCCCCTAGAGAACCCCCCAAGGACACCCAGGCCCCCCTGGACCCTCTATAGATCCCCAGAGATCCCCTATAGCTCTCTCCGACCCTCTCTGGAGACCCCTAGACGCCCCCAAATGCCCCATAGGGACACACAGACACCCCCACACCTCCCCGGAACCGCTAGAGGCTCCCCCAGACCCCTAAAGATCCCCAAAACAAACCCCAAACCCACAGAGCCCCTGAAAAGACTCCCCGACCCCATTTAGGGACCCCCCCCGAGCCCCTTTACGGACTCCTCTGGACCCTCTAGAGACCCCCCAGACACCTAGAGAGCCCCTATAGCCATCCCCAACCCCCTTTAGGGACACCCAGACCACCCTAAATCCCCTAGAGAACCCCCAAATCCCCTAGAGAGGCCCCCAGGTCCACTCAGACCCCTCAGGATCCCCGAGAGATCCCCCATTGCCCCACCGTAGGTCTCAGACACGCGGGAGCCGCGCCGGGGAACCAGGAGCAAAGATGGCGGCACTCCGGGGAAGCAACTTCCGAGCAGTCTGCGCATGCGCCGGAGACAACGCGCCAGCAGATAGGCGGGGCTCAAGGGAGAAGAGAGCTGCGGCCAATGAAAGGGCAGGGAAGGAATGAAATGAAGCGGGCTCAGGGAAAGCGCAGGGCCTGGCAGGGGAAAGGGGCGGGGTCAAGGAAAGGGCGGGAACGATGAGGAGGAGAGTGGGCGTGGCCAAGGGGACGCGCCCTCCTACAAGGGCTCGGTTTGCCCTAAAATCACCCAAAAGGGTCTAAAATCTCCGGCACCGTGACCGAGATCAGCACCAGAACCGACACCAGCACCGAGACCGAGATCAGCACCAGAACCGACACCAGCACCAAGACTGAGACCGACACCAGAACCGAGACCGGCACCGCTCTGGGACCGGCACTGGGACCGAGACCAAACCCGGCACCAGAACCGGTGCAGGGACCAAGACTGACACCAAGAGCGACACTGGGACCGGCACCGGGAATGCTTTGGAACCGGCACCGGCGGCGGGAGCGCTCCAGGACTGCTCCAGGACTGCGGCCAGAGCCGAGACCGGGAGCACCCCAGGACTGAGACCGACACCGGCACCGGAAACCAGCACCGAGACTGGAACTGCTCCGGGACCGAGACTGAGATTGGCACGGGGAGCACTCCGGGACCAAGACCGGCACCGGCTCCGGTACCGGGAGCGCTCCGAGACCGAGTCCGAGACCGAGACTGAGACCAGGAGTGGAACGGGAACCGGCACCGGCACCAAGAATGGCACCGCTCCGGGATCGAGATCGACACCAGGACCGGAATCAGCACCGGGAGCGCTCCGGGACTGAGACTTGAGACTGGAGGCGGGACCGGGACGGGGATCGGACCCCGAATCGCTCCGGGATTGGCTCCAGGATCGCTCCGGGACCGCCGCGTTCGCTCCGGGCAGTTTTGGCCGCACACCCGGGCGGGACTGGGAGGGAGCCCTGGGCCGGGCGGGACCGCCTCGGTTCGCGTCGTTCCGGTGCAGCCATCCCGCTCCATATGATCCCAGTTTGTATGATCCCGGTCTCTATGGTTCTGATCCATGCGCTGCCAGCCTGTGAAATCCCAGTCCGTGTGATCCCAGTGTGTACAATCGCAGCCTACAAGGTACCAGTCCGCATGATCCCAGTCTGTCTGGTCCTGCATGGCACACACTCCAGGGGTGCCAGTCTCGGTGCCAGGCCCGGTTTCAGTCCCGGTTTCAGTCTCGGTCTCGGATCAGTGCCGGTCGCAGTGTCGGTACCACTGCCTGTCTTGGTCCCGGAGTGCTCTCAGTGCCAATCTCATTCTCGGTCCCAGTACCAGAGCGGTGCCAGTCTTGGATCCAGTGTTGGCCTGAGTCTCGGTGTTGGTGCCGGTTCTGGTGCTGATTATGGTCTCAATCTCGGTCTCAATTAGGGAGATTTTAGGCCAGTTTGGGTGATTTTAGGGAAAACTGGGGACTATTAGTATGGATTTTAGGAACCTTTGGATGATTTTTGGCCAAATCTGGTGGGTTTTAGAGTGGATTTTAGATAATTTTGGATTATTTTAGTCCCATTTGGTTGATTTTAGGCAAAATCTGTTGCGGTTTAGTCCCATTCGGGTGATTTTTGGATAAGCAGGGCAGTTTTAGGATGTATTTTAGATCATTTTAGATGAATTGAGGCATATTTGGTTGGAGTTTAGACCCATTTGGATGATTTTAGGCCAAATATTGTGGGATTTACAGGGGACTTTAGGTCCCTTTCGGTGATTTTAAGCCAAACCAGGTATTTTCAGGGTGGATTTTATGCCCTTTGGTGAGATTTAAGGTTGATTTGGGGGCATTTTTGCATGGGTTTTCAAAAAGTTTGGGCAGTTTTACGCCTCCTTGGTTGGATTTTAGACCCCTTTGGATGATTTTACCACTATTTGGCTGACTTCAGGCCAAATCATGGATTTTAGGCCCCTCTGTTACTGAAGTCTACTTTGTGGGGATAGCAAGCCTCTTTGGGTGATTTGAAGCCAAACCTGGTTGAGTTTAGGATGGATTTTCGGCCCCTCTGGGCAATTTTTTAGACCATTTCATGTGATTCTTGGCTAAAACGGGCCCTTTTAGGACCGTGAATTTCCTTGTCCGCACTTTTTTCCCCTCACAGTTCCCGCCCTTTCCTTGACCCCGCCCCTTTCCCCTCACAGTTCCCGCCCTTTCCTTGACCCCGCCCCTTTCCCCTCACAGTTCCCGCCCTTTCCTTGACCCTGCCCTCACCGTTCGGGGTTCAGAACGGGGCAGGAGGAGATGGGGGGAGGAAGAGTTGCCCCGAGCATAGTCCTAGTCACTGCCAGTATGATCCCAGTCTCTCCCAGCAGGGCCCCAGTCACTCCCACTTGCTCCCAGTGTCCCCAGCATGGTCCCAGCTCCCCCCAGCACATAGCCAGTCTCTCCCAGTTTCATCCCAGTTACCGCCCCTATGGTCTGAGACATTCCCAGTGTATCCCAGTGTCCCTGGACATTCTCATAGTCATTCCCAGGTACTCTGAATTTCCCCTGTAAGTTTTCATTTCCCACAGAACCATCCCAGTTTTTCCCAGTTACTTGCAGTTTCCTCCAGCGTGACTCCAGTTTCTGGCAGTTGCCCAAAGTATAGTCCCAGTTGCTCCCAGTATGATCGCAGTTGTCATCTCAGTCTCCTCAGCATGCTTCCAGTACTTTCCAGTTCATCTCAGTCCCCATTTTCCTGCAAACATATGCCCAGTAGCTCCCAGTAACCCCCAGTCAGGATCCATTCACAGCCACTGTGATCCCAGTGGCTGGCAGTATCATCCCTTGTACCCAGTCACCCCCAGTATGACCCCAGGCATTCCCAGATACTCCCAGCATTATTCCAGTCCTGCCCAGGGTGATTCCCTGTCACTCCAGTGTGGGCCCCATTGCTCCCAGTCACTCCCAGTCTGGTTCTAGTCATGGCCAGCACCTTTCCAGTCACTCCCAGTCTGATTCCAATGTGATCCCGTTTCCTCTAAAATACTCCCAGCACTATTCCAGTCATTCCCAGTATGATGCCTGTCAGTTCCAGCAGGATCCCAGTATTACCCTGGCCTTTGATTTTAGGCCACTTTAGATGATTTTAACTGCATTTTGCTCATTTTAGGCTAAGCCATGTGGATTTAAGGTGGATTTTAGGGCCCTTTGTGTCATTTGAGGCCACTTTGTAGGGATTTGAGGCCTCTTTGGGTGATTTCAGACCCAACGTGATTGGGTTTAGGGTGGATTTTTGTCCCTTTTTGACATGGGCTCAGCTGCTCCCATTCTCATCCAGTGTGGTTCCAGTTGCTCCTGCTTACACTCACGTGGTTTCAGTCTCTCCCAGTATATCCCAGTTGCTGCCAGTACGTTCCGAGTCATTCCCAGTTGCTCGCAGTGAGACGTTAATTTTGAGGAACTAAGGATTTTCAGGAAAGTTAAGATAATAAGTTGCTGAATTAGCTGAAGTAGATAGGTAATCTTTGTTCGTAGTTAACAGAAGCCGGATCTTAGATAAGCTTGTAACTCATTTCTTGTCAGGTTTATGTTTATGTAGTTGTGCTTGTAATGAAAAACAAAATGTGGTAAATAGGACATAAGATAGCTGCAGATTTCCTGCTTAAAGGACCCATTGAACACAGGAAACTGTAAGTTCTACCAAGGATTCATTTGTCAGGAATGCATTGAAAAGGTAGAAAGGTCAGGATGAGGAAGACTCATCTTACTTCCTCATTTTGGGTGACCCCTCCCCAAAACAGACCCCCGACTCATTTTAAGAAACAAAGTACGCATGCTTAATAGCCTTTTTGCCAATTAGCATATGACGCGAGGAATGGGAGGTGACAGGGGTATGAATATGCATTTGTATTTTGGATATTCAACACTTTTGTAAATAAAAGGCTTTGTAATTACCTGTGAATTTTGCAGTGCGAATTAGGGAAATATCCCGCGTGCTGCCCGGCCATAATGAACGTACACTTTCTAACTTTGAACTGTTAGAGAGTTTTTGTCCATCACAGTTAGATATCGATACTAGATCAATACCCATATTTCTTTAATAAATCATTTTGGCGAGCCAGGTAGGAGACTGCTCTCTCTGGCTGTGGGGCCAGCGGGGTCCAGGACCCCTCTGGGCGCCCACCCGGAATTTTCTGGGAAGAGGGCTCCTGCGGTCCCACTGACCACCCGGGGAAAGACCAGAACCTGCTGGAACTACGGACAAAAGGTATGTTTATATTTGAAACTAGGTACCTTGGTGTCGGCGGTTGGTAAGACACTGAGAGATGTCTCGTGCACAACATACGCCTCTTGGGTTTGTTTGTAAAAGTTGTGACAGCTCTGCGGAGCTTGGTATCAGTGGTTTGGTAGTCCGTGTCCCGTAGTGGGGACAGCGGCAACCTTTGTTGTGTCATCTTGCAGTTTAAAGGTGCCTTGGTAGTCCGTGTCCCGTAGTGGGGACAGCGGTAACCGGTTTGTTTGTTATGTCATCTTGCAGTTTAAAGATGCCTTGGTAGTCCGTGTCCCGTGAGGGGGCAGCGGCGGCAGTGAAATAACCGGTGTTGTTGTGTATTAGGAGCAGTGGTGGCTCCGGTTACAGTTTGTGGTTCAAAGGTACCTTGACAATCCGTAATCCGTGTGGCGAGCCCGTGCTGGGACGCGAAGGGTCTCGTTGTGGGTCGCGGAAAATCCCGATTGCGGCCCCGAGTGCACGGAGTGTGTGTGGTGTGAACGGATCCGTGTTCTGTGGTCTTGTGGTTTTGTGTGTTTGTGTGTTCAGGTGTGGAAGAATTATTGGTGCACCGTATGTATCGTGGTCTGTGGGAGTCTGTGCAAGCGTTTTGATTTGTGTGATTTTGGAGTGTGTTAGTAACCTGTGTTTTTAAGAGCTTTGCAAGCTTGAAGTTGTAAAAGCCTTTTGAATTCCCCGCCTATCAGCAGAGGGATCCCTCTGTTTGCGAGAGCGGAAGGATTTAAAGTGTTTGTATTGTATCCAGAGTGTGTGCTGGTGGGGAATTAGGCTGTGTGTGAGCTTCAACAGCGTGTGCTTTTGGCAACAAGATTTTGCTGACGTTTTGTTAGGTGAAAAAAAAAGAAAACAAACAAACAAAAGAACATTTGTGCAAGTTTAAATTGTTTATTTTTTGAGCTAAAAGGAGCAAGCGGGGTAAGGAGGTTTGAAACCTGAGCCAGCCCCAGCAATTGGGAAGGGGTGGTTTGTTTCCCTGATAACCGTGGGGGAATCGGGGCTCTGCAGCCTCAGGCCGTGTCTCTAAACTCCCTGTAAAACCCTAAGAAGTTCTTTTGGCGAGTGAGTGTTTTAGTTAAAGGAGAAAAAAAAAAAAAAAAGTTTTTTGCTTGTTTGTGAGGCTTGCAGTTGCTAGAGTGTGTGGTAATATTTTAAAGTCCTGGTGGTGTAGTTCCTAACCACAGAGTGGAGAGGCAGCGTGGGATCAGGGTTACCCCCCCACCTCCTTCTCACGGAGGGATTTGTGTGTGGTGTGTAATAAATACGATAAACCAAATTCAGTAAATCAAAATTTAGAATTTTATTTTGAGACAAAATAACAGTCTCCGATAGCCACAATTAAAAGGACAGCGTCGAGCCCGGGATCGGCGCTGGATGAACACGGTAACACACTCTGTCAGTATGTCACCCCCTAAGTTCACAATTTGGGTCTCCAAGCTGCGGATTTTTATACAGTCTCTCGCTGGGGACCAGCTGAGACCGTGAGACTCGTGCCTTGATGTAGCTTCATTAGATATTCATGTCCGTGTCCGGGATCCGATGAATAGTTTCTCAAAGGCAGAACAATGTCCTGATGGCCGTGTCCGAGAAGTTTTTGGAGATGGTAACATCGGGCTGGAACAGATAAGATAGTCATCTGATACAATCAGGGGATCATCAGAGCACCCATCTCCTGTTTCTGTCCTTTTGTGTTGCTTTTGCAAGGTTCCCGGCAGCGATTTACTCGTGTCTCCCCTGTGCAGCTGTTGTCCTGGTTAACCCTGTATACACTTCTTGGTTTATAGATTTTAAACTCTATTTCAACTAAAATCTTGTTACAAGATATATTCAATTATATTATTTATTGTTCAACACTAATTAACTTTAGGACATATATTACATGGTGTCCCGGCCGAAATCCGTAAGATTTTTCGGCGAGACCTTGTTGAAACTTCTGGTGGAGTGTGTTTGGGGTCGTGAGGGACCCCTGGCTATTTTCTTTGCGAACCTAAAATGGTTGGGGTTTGGAGTTGGGTCTCTCTAAGAAAAGGCTTTGATTGTGTGCAGAAAGCAGAGAGCCCAGAACTTATACCCAGAGCTGGCAGAAATAGCCGAGAAATTTTTGATGCTGAGAAACGCAATTGAAGTAGTCTACTTTGTGTTTTGAAACATCTTGGACCAAAAGGGATTCTAAACATGGGGGCAAATGAGAGCAAAGAGATTCCCAGAGGAAGCCCTTTAGGCTGTATCTTAACACACTGTAAGGAACTGGTGGGCTGTGGTGGTACTGAAAGTAAGAGGGAGCTTGCTAAGCTTTGTACACCATGGTGGCCATTATATAAACTTGATGAAGGTGTGAAGTGGCCAGTAAACGGTACACTGGACTATGAGACATTATTACAATTGATGCTTTTCCTCGGCGTGAACAAAAGTGGCAAGAAGTAGCTTATGCTGATATGTTTTTCACTCTCAGGAATCATCCCAAGTGGCAAAGGGATTGTGGAATGAGGTCACCATCTGATCCTTTAGTATTAGCCCTTGAAAAGGATAATAAAGCTACTAAAGGGAAGCCCAAACGGTGTTGTAGTACCTGCTCAATAAATCAGAGGTGCACCCATCCTGACAAAGTATACCAAGCAGAGGCTTTGGAACAAGAGACAGAAGACATACTTAAGCCAACCCCTAGGAGGCAGGAAAGGAGGAGGGTGGTGGGGGACACAAATTCAGAACCGTCATTGACTCCAACCTCCCCCACTTCATCTTTAGCTTCATCTTCCTTTGGGAGGACAGCAATTGAGGTAGGGGTTTCTCCACCCACTCCTAAACCCCGGGAACCACCCAAATTTTATCCACCACTGCCTAGCAGTGACAGTGAGTGGGATGAACCTGAACCCCTCCCACCAGGTCCTAAGATTCCCTCATGTCACTGAGACACACAAAGCAGTCACACGCAGACAAGAGATTTTCACAAGGCAGAGGTCCTTCCGATTCCAGCTCACAGCTGAGAGAGCCGAGAGAAGGAAGAGACCCCTTTGTTTATTTTTTACCTTTTATACATTTGTGGGTCTAGCAGAAGATTGGCTTTTTGGGGTTTCCACCCCTCAGCCTCAGTGGCCAGACCAATTGTCAGTTACAATTGTTTTCAGGTTAGAAATATGCAAACAAAGGACAGAGAATGAAAAACAAAGGATTTGTTTATGTTACATCTGTGGGAAAGGTAGAAAACTGCTCTTAGTATTGTACAATAACTAAAAGATCTGACTCCATTTAAGAAAATCAAAAGGCTCAGAAAAAACAGAAAAACCAGGGTAACACCCTCACAAGGACCTATAGCATCAAGGACCCGAAAACAAACCAGAGAGGTCATACAAGCACCTCTAAGACAAGCAATAACCTCTGATGGGGAACCAAAACTGATTAAAGTTCCCTTTTCCTCAATTGATTTAGAAATTTGGGAAAGGATTGCTAAGGGCTATCGAAGTGATCCAATAGAGGTTGCTAAGAAAATGAAGTTTATAATTAAGCAGCATTCACCTGATTAGGCAGACCTGCAACTGCTACTTGATATCTTAACAGAAACTGAGAAACAATTAGTTTTGAAAGTAGCTGGGGATCTGGCTGAGGATGATTGTAGAACAACACAGGAGGATGTTAAAGATGTATTTCCCCTTCAAGACCCAGGTTGGGATCCTAATGATGATGAGGGGTTAGGACGGTTAAAGAGATACCAAGAACTGATAGTAAAAGCGCTAGAAAGAGCAATCCCCAAAACCATAAACTGGTCAGTGTTATATGCTATCAAACAGGGCCCCTCTCAAACACCTTCTGAATTTCTGGATCACCTGCGAGACGCAATGCGCCGACACACCACCCTGGATCCTGGACCTGATGAAAGAACGCAGCAATTCATAAATTTATTTTTAGAGCAATCCACAAGAGATATCAGGCAGAAACTCCAGAAAATTCGGGGTCCAAACAACCGGAATTTAGAAACTTTATTAGATGAGGCCTAGAGAGTTTTTAGTAACCAGGAAGAAGGGTATAAACAAAGGATGAAGAAATTAGCGGCAGTAGTAAAAGAAAAAGGAAAACATGGGCAAGGTCCATCAAAACAAGGATCACCCCGACTAGGAAAAGATCAATGTGCATTTTGTAAGAAATCTGGTCACTAGAAAAACCAGTGCCCAGAATTAAGAAAGGGTAATGAACATAGAAAAAGTGATCAGAAAAAGGAAAAAGTAGTTGCTCATGTAAAGGAGGACTGAAGGGGACCCGAGGGCCCTACCCTAGGGGACCCTCTGGTTATAGTTAAACTGGGGAACACAGAAAAAGAAGTGAAATTTTTGATAGACACAGGGGCAACATTTTCAGTGTTGAATAATGCCCTAATACCTGTAACCAATGACTGTGTTATGGTAAAGGGGGCAACTGGCCAATCTGAAAGAGCTTATTTTTGCAAACCATTGAAGAATAAATTGGGAAAACAGTGGAGCATCCATCGATTTTTATACATGCCTAATGCTCTATCTGCACTTTTGGGCAGAGATTTGCTGGAACAGCTGGAAGCAAGAATAATATTCAAAAATGGGAAATTAGTTTGGAGGTAAAGGATCAACAATATGTAGAACTGTTAAGCTTAATGCTAATAACCAAAGAAATTGAAGTGGCAAGTGAAAAGGAAAATTTTAGGAAAATAATGGATCAAGTATTTCCAGGAGTGGGGGCCTCCAATATACCAGGAAGAGCAAAGAATGCACTCCCAGTGCAAATCAGGCTTAAAGAAGGAGGACAGCCAGTAAGGGTTAAACAATACCCCCTAAAGAAAGAAGATATAGAAGGGGTTAGCCCAATTATTGAGAACTTTCTGCAACTAGGACTACTGAGAGAGTGTCAATCTGATTTTAATACTCCTATTCTCCCAGTAAAAAAACCTGATAGGTCATACAGATTAGTACAAGATTTAAGGGCTGTTAACAAGGTAACTGAAGACTTGTATCCAGTGGTTGCCAATCCCTACACCTTGTTAACCCATTTAACACCTGAACTAACTTGGTTTACTGTTCTAGATCTAAAGGATGCTTTCTTTTGCCTCCCTCTCCATGAAGCCAGCCAGAAAATTTTTGCATTCAAGTGGAAAAGCCCTAAAACTGGAAGCCCTAAAACTCAGCTCACATGATGTGTGTTACCGCAGGGCTACAAGAACTCCCCCACTATATTTGGGGAACAGCTTGCCAAGGATTTAGAGTCCTGGGAACCTCCACCAGGAGAAGGACAGTTACTCCAGTATGTGGATGATCTCTTAATAGCCACCCCGACCCAGGAGACATGCGTGGACTGCACGGTAAGCCTCCTGAACTTTCTAGGCCTGCAGGGGTATTGAGTATCCCAGAAGAAAGCCCAAATGGTGAGGCAAACAGTCATTTACATGGGTTATAAAGTGAGTGCTGGACAAAGGACTCTGGGGCAGGATCGCAAGGAAGCAATATGCCAGACCCCAAAACCTCAGACAGTGAAAGAACTAAGAACCTTTTTAGGCATGACAGGGTGGTGCAGACTGTGGATTTATAACTATGGGTTGCTTGTAAAACCTCTTTATGCCCTGATCACGGAAGGGAGCAGAGATCTTCAGTGGACAAAAGATGCAACCCGAGCCTTCGACCAACTAAAGAAAGCCCTTATGTCAGCTCCAGCCCTGGGACTTCCAAACGTGAGTAAACCATTTTTCCTGTTTTCTCATGAGAAGCAGGGGATTGCCTTGGGAATATTAGCACAGAACTTAGGCCCATACCAGAGGGCAGTGGCCTATCTTTCCAAACAGCTGGACACAGCAGCTAAAGGATGGCCAAGGTGCCTCAGAGCAGTTGCAGCAGTGGCAATAAACATCCAAGAGGCACGCAAATTCACCCTAGGCCAGAAGATGACTGTGCTAGTATCTCACACAATGTCTGCAGTCCTTGAGGCAAAAGGGGGACATTGGCTCTCCCTACAGAGGTTCCTGAAGTACCAAGCCATACTGGTAGAACAAGATGATGTTGAAATTGTGGTAACTAACATTGTGAACCCAGCTTCCTTCCTCAGCGGGAGTATGGGAGAACCAGTGATCCATGAGTGCCTGGAGACTCGAGCTGCCCAGATCTGAAGGACACCCCGCTTGAGGATGCTGAGACATGGTTTACTGATGGAAGCAGCTATGTTGTCAGTGGAAGAAGGCACGCTGGATATGCAGTTACCACAAGCAAAGAGGTAATAGAGTCTGGACCATTACCAACCAATACATCTGCACAGAAGGCTGAAATAATTGCCTTAATCCGAGCCCTAGAGCTGGCAAAAGGAAAAGAGATCAACATCTACACAGACTCAAGGTATGCATTGGGAGTGGTTCATGCTCATGGAGCCATCTGGAAGGAAAGAGGACTGCTGAATTCACAAGGCAAGAGTATTAAACATGTACAAGAGATACTGAGGCTATTAGATGCCATACAACTACCTGAGAGAGTAGCCATAATGCACATCAAGGCACACCAAAAAGTGAGCTCTGAATTGGAAGAAGGGAATATGCTGGCGGACAGAGAGGCAAAAGAAGCAGCAAAAGGTGAGGTACCTGATGAGGCTGTTGAGGCAGCACTGATTCCAGATGGAAAAGTTTCTATTGAAGGTAAGCCAGTGTACAATAAGAAAGATAAAAAACTTATCAAGGTAGGAAAGACAAACTATAACCAGGAAGGATGGGCTATAACAGAAGAAGGGAAACTTGTAGTACCCTCCTATTTGTTGTGGTCATTAGTATAGAGGGAACATGAGAAAAGACACTGGGGAATAGATGCCCTGTATAACCATTTGAAAGAAAGAATCATGGCCAGGAAATTGCAGGGCACAGTGATACAAGTAACTCGTCAGTGTAGTCTTTGCCTCCGAACTAACCCTAAAAATACCCCAAAGCCTAAAGTGGGACAAATTGGGAAAGGTTGTGGACCTGGGCAACAATGGCAAATTGATTTTACAGAACTGCCCAGGAAGGGAGGGTATCGTTACCTATTGGTGTTAACTGATACTTTTTCATGGCCAGAAGCCTTTCCTGCCAGGACAGCTGAGGCCCAAGAAGTGACCAAAGCGCTGTTGCAGGAAATAATACCACGATTTGGAGTTCCAGCCACCATATCCTCAGATAGGGGACCACATTTTATTTAGAAAATTGTGCAGCAAATAAGTCACCACCTGGGAATTGCACACCCCATACCACCCTCAATCTAGTGGCCAGGTGGAAAAGATGAACCATTTGATTAAACAACAAATTGTAAGATTGGGGCAAGAAGCAAATTTGCCCTGGCCTCAGGCTCTCCCATTGGCCTTGTTGCGAATTCGGGCAAAACCAAGGGCAGAAGAGAAACTAAGCCCTTTTGAAACATTGTATGGAAAGCCGTATGCAGTTCAAGGGGGAACAGCACCATTCAAGTAGGGGAAGAAACCCTACATGGATATATGGTGGCCCTAAATAAACAACTTAGAGAAATTGAGAAATATGTGGCTGGAACTCAAAACAGAGAACTAGATGGGCCAGTATATGATGTACAACCTGGGGATTAGGATTTTTTCTTTTGCAGAAAAAAACTTAGAACCACAGTGGGAAGGACCATTCCAGGTGCTCCTCACTACCTTCACTGCAATCAAGATCAAGGAACAGAAGGCCTGGATCCATCACTCTCGAGTGAAGAAAGCCCCAGAGGGAATTTGGAAGGCCACACCAGGTGATAACGAACTGAAGTTGAAGCTCACTCGGAACAACGAATAAATGGACTAAGAGTTATTTTGGACATTATGTGGAAAGTTGTAACTATTGTAGTAATTACCTTAACCATAACAGGAGTCAACACAATACCACGAAGGTATAATATGACTGGGATATACCAGTGCCAAGGAAGAGCCTATGATCCTTACTCTCGTAAGGCTTTAAACAAGATACTAAAAGTCACAAATGCAAGCTAGTGGGAGGGAAGAAATGTTTGGGGATGTAAGTATGCATTTGTACAGGATGGGTTCCACGAGGCTTACCATCCACCCATGAAACTCATCAGGGTCAGTCCTGAATGCTGTGATAAATGCTTGAGTACATGTCTAGAGTTTAGGCTCAAAATAGAGGGGTGTGCGATAAGAGGGTATGACATTGACTTTAACATCACTCAGGTATGTACTGAGTACCATAAGAAGCAGACCAAAATTACTCCACCAGTGCCAAGAAAGGCTGTGATCACCAAGATGCCAGCTATTCCAGAAGTGGAGGAACAAATAACTCCTGTAGTTACCAAAACTGGGCCATATGCTATTAAGAAGACAGGAGTTCAGAAGCTGATAGTTAACCCAAAGTGGTCTTTAAAACGAGTAGAAATGGGAGTACAGGTAAATGCTTCACATGTTCGGCCAGAATGTGCCCCATTTCTCAGGAACTCCTTTATGGACTGGACTACTTGGCTTCAAAAAAGTATGCCTCCCAATTTTAGGAACAAGAGGGATCTCACTGGATTGCTAGGAACAGGACTGGGAGTGCTGAACACAATAGATTCAGAAGTGTTACTGAATAAATTAACCACAATAGGGAGTGATTTAGTCAAACTACAACAACCTTTGCAATCCTCTCTACTAGCACTAGGTAACAATCACTGGAAATTGACCAAGATATTACCAGAATGGGAAGACACAGAGGAGCGAGATCATGAAGTAATAATTAACGCACTAGGCACAGCTAGTGAAAACATCTCGTTGGCCCTAGGGTGTACTCAGGCACAACTGTGGATGCAATCAGTGGCTGCCGCAGTTATCAGGATAGGTGGAGAAGGAATATTCCCTGCTGAAATTCGCAAAATTGTCTGGGATAATGCCTCTGATATGGAGAGGGAACTTCAGTCCTGGTGGGTGTTGGTCAATTTCACCTATAACCCTGTGACTAGTGTAGTGACAGCCTTTGTTTTAACTATACATGATGCCTCAGTGGACTTAATACACCCAATAGTCCCCTTAGAATTAAACCATGATGGAACTGTATTGTACCCTTCTGAACACAGAACGTGGGCACGAGAAATTAAAGGAAAGTGGCAAACTATTAATCTAGAGCCCCGTACTGTGAGGAGACAACTAAGATACATATGTGAAGGGACATTAGAGGGTGACAAAGACACTTGTTTAGACACAGACCAAAGTATTTGTCACTTTGAAATACATCCAGGCAAACAGACAACTTCACTTGTAAGGTTGTGTCTGTCTTAGGACAGCATGCCCCATCATAAAGATAGACAACCAAATTGTGAATGAGACTCAATTCAATTTGTGTGTTTGTAATTTTGTTAGAATTAAGGGATGTGATTTTTCCTATCGGGTACCTGTAATATCACATCAATATATAAAAGCCAACCTAGCCACTATGCAGAAGATACTGCCTGTGCCCATAGGAATGAATTTGACTTTAGTTGCTCAATTGTTGAAACATCATGAATTGAGAGAAATCTTAAAAGAGATTAGAGATGAAGGGAAAAAGACATTAATTACTATACACCATGACACAGAGACCATCAAAGGGGTTTTAAAAAGGCTTGAGGAACATTTGTCTCATCTTTGGTGGGATGTGCTTTTTGGGTGGTCACCAACAGCAACCGGAATATTGAATACCTTAATCCCCCCTATAGTTGTGCCGCTTATTTTGGTCAGCATAAGTTTAGTGTTATCCATTGTAATACTTGTTTGGAATTGGAGGATGCTACGACGAGTGACAGCTTTAACATCACTGTCAAAGGCGTATGGCTTGGTCTTGAGAGACACTAGCTGTACAGCTTGGATAGATGAGGAAGACTCTGTATATGGAGTAAAGGAATTTACTCATTTCAAAGAAGAAGTGGGGAACGAGACGTTAATTTTGAGGAACTAAGGATTTTCAGGAAAGTTAAGATAATAAGTTGCTGAATTAGCTGAAGTAGATAGGTAATGTTTGTTCGCAGTTAACAGAAGCCGGATCTTAGATAAGCTACCCCGGATCTTGTAACTCATTTCTTGTCAGGTTTATGTTTATGTAGTTGTGCTTGTAATGAAAAACAAAATGTGGTAAATAGGACATAAGATAGCTGCAGATTTCATGCTTAAAGGACCCATTGAACATAGGAAACTGTAAGTTCTACCAAGGATTCATTTGTCAGGAATGCATTGAAAAGGTAGAAAGGTCAGGATGAGGAAGACTCATCTTACTTCCTCATTTTGGGTGACCCCTCCCCAAAATAGACCCCCGACTCATTTTAAGAAAGAAAGTACGCATGCTTAATAGCCTTTTTGCCAATTAGCATACGAAGCGAGGAATGGGAGGTGACAGGGGTATGAATATGCATTTGTATTTTGGATATTCAACACTTTTGTAAATAAAAGGCTTTGTAATTACCTGTGAATTTTGCAGTGCGAATTAGGGAAATATCCCGCGTGCTGCCTGGCCATAATGAACGTACACTTTCTAACTTTGAACTGTTAGAGAGTTTTTGTCCGTCACAGTTGGGTATCGATACTAGATCGATACCCATATTTCTTTAATAACTCAGCAGTTGCTCCCAGTCACCCTCAGTGCATTCCCAGTTGCTGCCAGTATGATCCAGTATGATCCCAGTGTCCCCCAGCATGGTCGCGTTTGTTCCAACAAGATTTTAGACCCGTTTGGGTGATTTTTGCCCAACTGGGCAAGATTAGTGTGGATTTTAGGAAACTTTGGCAGATTTTAGGCCAAATCTGTTGGGGTTTTGTCTCATTTGGGTGATTTTAGGATAAGCTGGGCAGTTTTAGTGTGCATTTTAGATACTTTTGGAGGATTTTAGGCCCATTTGCATGAGTTTTAGGTATGTTTAGGTGTTTGTAGGCCAAATCTGGTGAGTTTTTAGGGTGGACTTTAGGTCCCTTTGGGTGATTTTAAGGCAATCCAGCTACTTTTGGGGTGGATTTTAGGCCCATTTGGGAGATTTTTGGGGGGATTTCAGGCCATTTTGTGAGGGGTTTAAACCAGTTTGAGCAGTCTTAGGCCCCTTTGGTTTGATTTTAGGCTGGTTTGGATGATTTTAACTGCATTTGGCTGATTTTAGGCCAAACCATGTGGATTTAAGGGGGACTTTAGAGCCCTTTGTGTTATTTTTGAAATAAACAGGGCAAGGCCATCTACTCCTTTTTTAATGCCTTTATTAGGCTCAGCTTCGGGCGGGGGCCCGACGGGTCACGCACACAGCGCCGCTGCTGCTCCCAGGAGTGACGCGGAGGAGGAGATCTGCAGCTTTGTGCGCTGGTGCGCAGGCAGAGCCGGGGCTTCCGTCCTTGTGGGAGCACCAGGAGGCCTGCTCTTGGTTTGAAGCCAGGGCTCCTCTTGGCAGCCAGCGTCTCTGCTGGATAGGGCAAGAGGTTAAAAAGGTCTAGGGAGATAACTATATTCATTCCTCAGCCAGGAGTGTTATTTAAATCCTTTGATTCCGTGGTGGCTCGCCGTGTTAGGGGTTTCCTTTGCTGAGCTGTACAAGATGTCCTCTCATTTGCATACAAACTCTGATGTCACTCCTCCTCCTCATGGATCCGGGTGCCATTTCCTAGGAAGCAGCAGAGGCGATACCCGACAAAAAGAGGGATTTTAACAACAGAATCATTAACAACAGGTAATTAGAGCTTTGAAAACATTCAAGCCAAAGAATGGCTCCGCAAAAAAATAAAACAACCCGTATGCATCACCGAAGTACTTCACTACAATATCAGCTTGTGTTGATCATATTTCAAGAGCTGGGTTAAACGTGATGTAATTGTGCCATCAACCCACTTGAATCCAACCTTTCTTTAATAACTGCCATCCCCAGAGGGGTCCGCAGAGGGGGAGGTTGGATCGGGGGCGCTCTGGGGACTTGGGGTTCGAGATGGCAGTGCCCTCCTGGCCAGGATCGGGGAGAGCCGAGTCCAGCCCTGCGGCTTTCCAGGATATTCCCACCCAGGACAGGTCCCCAGGGGAGCCTCAGTGGCTCCTGGACCAGGGGAGGACTGGGGAGGATTTTCCACGCTGGCACCAGCATGGTGGGAGCTGTTTCCAAGTGCCCAAGGGGGGTTGTGGCAGCCAAGCAGAGATTTCCCCATGCTCTGCCCCTTTTCTTGGCCTGATCCGCATGATCCGATGGCGTGTGTCCGTCCCTGGAGCTGTAGCTGGTGTTTGAAATAAACGCTGAGGGCCGTGCGTGACGTGGCCACCCAGGTCCTTTTCACTCAGGCCGTTCCCTGCCCAGACGGATTCCCTGGAGTTGGGGGCTGTGTCCTGGTGTCGTGGGGCTCCCCAGGATGAGAATGCGGGAATGGTTTGGGTTGGAAGGGACCTTAAAGCCCATCCAGTGCCAGCCCTGCCATGGCAGGGACACCTGCCACTGTCCCGGGGTGCTCCAAGCCCCGTCCAGCCGTGTCCAAAGGCAGCAGCCAGGCAGAAATGCACTCGCCTGGCTGGGGCTGTGAGCTCCTCTGACACCAGCATGATGACAGATGCCATAGAATTCCATAGAATTCCATGTTTCCAAGGGAAACTGCCCCAGAGAGCCCCAGAATTATGGAGGATTCCCTCTCCAGGGCGGGAGGGTGCTGAAACCCTGAGGAGCCCCCCAGTTGCCCACTTTCCTGACTTATGAAGCCCCTTCCCAAGCTCCTGTCCCTGTCCTCAGTGAATTCTCCAGCCAGGAGGGGATTGCCCTGCTCCAGAGCAGCTATCCCAACAGGAATGCCGTGGGAGCTGCCTGGGCACCCCAGGGATGTGGCTGGGATCCCCAGAGACCCCAGCCCAGCACAATTGAACTGCCCTAGATGCACCTGTAACCAGTGCCAAAGGCTGAAATTCCCCCAAAGCATCACAGAGTTGCTGGAACCCTTTTCCCACGGCTGATTTCTGTGGGTTTTCATCCTTTTTTGTTTGCACCTGCACAGCTGTGCCAGCCTTTGCCTTGCCAAAGGAATGCGATTCTAAAAATGATAGCTGAGTGACCACAACCGAGTTAAAAAATAGAAGAAACAGGGTGAGATGGTTTATTTGGTGTCAATGATGTCACCTCCACAGCTCCTGCCATGGGCACCGTGTGGGTGGGTGAGAGGCTGGACATGAGCCCAAAGGTGCCCTGGGCTGAGCCCCAGCGTGGGCAGCAGCTGCGGGGGGATTCTGCCCCTGGGCCCCGCTCAGGTGAGAGCCCAGCTGCAGGATGGGAGCTGCTGGGGCGAGCCCAGAGCAACTGGAGCCCCTCTGGAGCCGGGCTGGGAGAGCTGGGAATGTTCCCTTGGAGAAGGGAAGGATCCAGGGAGAGCTCAGAGCCACTTGCAGGGCGTGAAGGGACTCCAGGAGAGCTGGAGAGGGACTGGGGTCACCTGGAGCTGCTCCCAAAATCCCGGGGTGACCCTGGGCCCGAGCCCCGCCCCTTTTAGAACCCTCCGCCTCCTGACCAATCAGATCGCTCAGTCACGTTCTGGTCACGCCCCCTCTCTGTTGGTTCACACCGTGGAACGCCGCTTGCTCCGCCCCTCTGGCAGTTCCTCAATGCTCATTGGCTGTTGTCAAGGGAGGCGGGGCTTACATAGGGTTTGGAAAGCGGCGGCAGCGGCACCAACGGAACCGAGTGGGCGGAATAGCGTTCAGCTCCTCTCCCTCTCCCTCTCCCTCTCCTCTCCTCTCTTTCCACCTGGCAATGAGGGTTGCAGAGGCCCCACCAGAAACTCCGCTCCCCAGAGAGCACCTCCAGCCCATCCCCCAGGTAAGCAGGAATGGAGATGATCTCAGCCCCCCTTGTAAGGGAGGGTGACAGACATGACCTGGCCCCACATTATAAGCACAGAAGTCGTTTACTATCAAATACATCCCACCCCCCAGCCATGAACAATCCCGATCCCACCGCTCCAAATTTGCATCCCACTTCTCCCAATCTCCTTCCAGACCCATCTCACCCTGGCGGCTGTGGAATTGAGTAAGTTTGGTGTGGGATTGAGTTTTTCTGAGGTGGGAACATGCCATTCTGAGGTGGGACTGAGCCCATTTGGGGTAAGGTTGAGTTGTTCTCAGTGGCAACTAGAATAATACTGGGATCACAGAGGGAAAAGCTGGGTCCATGCTGGGGAGAACTGGGATCACACTGAGGGTGATGGGAATCATACTGGGATTGACTGGGAGTATCTGTGAGCTGTCCTGGGGCATTTTCCTCACAGCCACCTCCTCCATCCTGGAAAAGTTTGGGAATTAGAAATCCTATTTTGGGGGGAAACAAGGGATGAGCACGTCGAGTTTGAAGGTCTCTCTGTGCAAGACCATCTCTAGAAGTCACCGGGCATCTGGGGTCCATAAAAACAAGCAATTTGCAGTGGGTGGATCTACACTGGGGGCAACTGGGAGTGACTGGGACCATGCTGAGAGGGACTGGGACTATTCCAGGGGCACCTGGGATCACACTGGAAGGAACTGGGAACAACTGGAACTAATGCTGCAGGAAACTGGGATCATACTGGGATCACAGTGGGAACAGCAGCGGCCATGCTGGGGAGAACTGGGATCACACTGAGGGTGATGGGAATCATACTGGGATTGACTGGGAGTGGCTGTGAGCAACTGGAATCATGCTGAGTGTGGAGTCCCTGCAGCCCCTTGACATAATACCTAGGGCCTGGCCTTGGCAGGACAGATCATAGAGTCACCTGCCCAGCCTGAGACAGAGAACTTCCCAATGGTGCCCTGGACACGATGGTTTGCCTCAGTTTCTCCCCTCCCTGATTCCCCTGGCCCTTTGGTTTCTCCTTTCCTCTGTGTCTCCATTGGTTTGGGGTTCCTGGGAGCTGGCCCCGTTTTCCCTAGAGGACACTGACCTTTCCCGCCCTTTGCTCTGCCCCCGTGCCTCAAGGTCTTTGGCTGCTGAAGCTCACACTTGAGCTGGAGACCAGCACACGTGCTCCCCTTTCCAATCTGGATTCCCCTTGGGCTTCTGGAAATAAACCTGGCTGGAACTGATCCAGTGCAAAGGCCTTCTGGCCTCTCCTTGCTGAGCTGCCCACGTGGCGTGTGTGCATGTGTGAGCTTGACTGCTTCGCCTGAGCTTCCCCAAGCGGCCTTTCCACCGCAGAGGCTTATCGGCTCTGGGCTTCAGCTCCACTCCCAAAAACCACAATGCAACACGCTTTGGCCGAAAATTACCCAAATGGGCCTAAAATCTCCAGAACCTGGACTGAGACCCAGACCAAGGTCAGCACCAGAACCAGCACCAGCACCAAGACTGAGACTGACACCGAATCCGAGACCGGCACCGACAGCGGCGCTGCTCTGGGACGGGCACCGAGACCAAGACTGGGACCAGAACTGACACCAGAACTGAGAGCGGCACCGCTGCAGGACCGGGACCAGGACTGGAACCAGTACACCGGAACTGAGACCGGCGCCACAGAGGCACCGGGACCGGGACTGAGACCAAGACTGTAACTGACACCAGAACTGGCACTGGGACCAAGACTGAGACCAAGACCGGCACCGGAACCAGCACCGAGACTGGCACCACTCCGGGACTGGGACCCAGACTGAGATTGGCACTGGGAGCACTCCGGGACCAAGACTGACACCGCTACCGGCACTGGGACCTGGACTGCGCTGAGATCAAGACTGAGACTGGGACTGAAGCCAGCAAAGAAGGGCACAAAAGTCACCAAAAACATCCCTCAAGAGACCAAAAAGTGGCATAAAATAGCCCCCAAATGATCAAAAACTGACTAGAAATGTACCCAAAATTACAAAAAACTCGCTCAAAATGACACAAAATGGCCCAAAAGTGACCAAAAATCCCCTCAAATGTTCCCCAAATGGCACAAAATTGCCCCAAATTACCCAGTATGACAGAAAATGCCATAAAAGTGGCCAAAAATGGCCCAAAAGTGACCAAAAATGACTCAGAAGTGACAGGAAATGACCCAAAATGCTGCAGGATGGAGGAGAGCCTGGAGGAACACAGAATTCCAAAAATGCAAAAAAATTGTCCAAAATTGCATCAAAAAAGCAAAATTGCAAACAAAAAATGAAAAGAGCATTAAAAGGGCTAAAAGAAAGGAAAACCTTGAAAATTCGTCAAAAATGCCAATAATATTCCCCAAATTTCAAGAAATTCACCAAACCAAACAAAAAACATCCAGACAATGAAGGAAAAAAGAAATAAAAAAAACCATAAACCACCACACACACAAATGAAACCCTCAAAAAACCAACAAAAACGAAACCAAAAAACCTCTTGAAATGCCCAGAAATATATTAAAAAAATCCCTCCAAAAATCTCCCGAAAATCCCCCTAATCCCCCGACCGCCCAGAATTTTCAAAATCCCTGAAAATTGCCAGAATTTCCTACACTTGCTCTTGATGAAGGGCTACAGCAGGTAGGACTTGCCGGTTCCGGCGCTGCTGAACACCAAGAACTTGTGGAGGAAATCTGGAAAAAACCTCCCTCATTTGGATCCAAATTGCCAAGATTTCCTACATTTGGACCTAAAATTCCCCAATTTACCCATGTTTGGATACAAAATTCCCCCAAATCCTCTCTAGAGATCTCAAAATTCCCACACTTGGATCTGAGATTCCCCAAATTCCTGCATTTGCCTCAAAATTCAAAAAATTTCCCAACAGAAAACCCAAAATTTCCACATTTAGACCCCAAGAATTCCCCATACAGAGCCCAAAATTCCAAAAAAATTCCCTTAAAGGATCCCAGAATTCCCCTAAAGAGATGCTGAGATCCCGCAGACCCCCAATGACCTTTTATTGGCTCCTCCAGACCCCTGTAGAGCCTCTGAAGCACCACCAGAACCCCCCAACCCTCCCCTAGAGACCCACAGACACCCCCAGACCACCCCAAATCCCCGATAGGGACTCCCAGAGCCCCTAGAGGCCCCCCCCCCCAGATCCCCCACAGGGATTCCCACCCCCCCTGGACTCTCTATAGATCCCCCAGAGATCCCCTATAGCGCCCTCAGACCCTCTCTGCAGACCCCTAGACGCCCCCAAAATCCCCCATAGAGACCCACAGACATCCCCAGACCTCCCCGGAACCGCTAGAGGCTCCCCCCAGACCCCTATAGATCCCCTATAGACCCCTCAAACCCACAAAACCCCTATAAAGACCCCTCGACCCCATTTAGGGACCCCCCCGAGCCCCTTTACGGACTCCTCTGGACTCCCTAGAGATCCCTCAGACCCCTAGAGAGACCCTATAGCCCCCCATAAACCCCGTTAGGAACCACCAGACGGCCCCAAATCCCCTAGAGACCCCCCTAAATCCCCTAGAGAGACCCCCAGGTCCACTCAGTCCCCTCAGGATCCCCGAGAGATCCCCCATTGCCCCACCGTAGGTCTCAGACACGCGGGAGCCGCGCCGGGGGACCAGGAACAAAGATGGCGGCACTCCGGGGAAGCAACTTCCGAGCAGTCTGCGCATGCGTCGGAGACACCGCGCCAGCAGATAGGCGGGGCTCAAGGGAGAAGAGAACTGCGGCCAATGAAAGGGCAGGGAAGGAATGAAATGAGGCGGGCTCAGGGACCAAGACCGGCACCGCCTCCGGTACCGGGAACGCTCTGAGACCGAGATGGAGACCAGGAGTGGAACGGGAACCGGCACCGGCACCAAGAATGGCACCGCTCCGGGATCGAGATCGACACCGGGACCGGAATCAGCACCGGGAGCGCTCCGGGACTGAGACTTGAGACTGGAGGCGGGACCGGGACGGGGATCGGACCCCGAATCGCTCCGGGATTGGCTCCAGGATCGCTCCGGGACCGCCGCGTTCGCTCCGGGCAGTTTTGGCCGCACACCCGGGCGGGACTGGGAGGGAGCCCTGGGCCGGGCGGGACCGCCTCGGTTTGCGTCGTTCTGGTGCAGCCATCCCGCTCCATATGATCCCAGTTTGTATGATCCCACACTCTATGGTTCTGATCCATGCGCTGCCAGCCTGTGAAATCCCAGTCCGTGTGATCCCAGTGTGTACAATCGCAGCCTACAAGGTGCCAGTCCGCATGATCCCAGTCTGTCTGGTCCTGCATGGCACACACTCCAGGGGTGCCAGTCTCGGTGCCAGGCCCGGGTTCAGTCCCGGTCTCAGTCTCGGTCTCGGATCAGTGCCGGTCCCAGTGTCGGTACCACTGCCTGTCTTGGTCCCGGAGCACTCTCAGTGCCAATCTCATTCTCGGTCCCAGTACCAGAGCGGTGCCAGTCTCGGTGCTGTTTCCGGTGCCAGTCTTGGTCTCAGTCTTGGTCCCAGTTCCAGTTCTGTTGCCGGTTTCAGTCTTGGTCTCAGTCTCAGTCCCGGTGCCTGTGCAGTGCTGGTCTCAGTTCTGTCATTGGTTCTGGTCCTAGTGTTGGCCCGGCTCCCGGAGCAGTGTCGGTGTGATAAACATTAACTATTTTTTGTTCACTGGAGATCAAATAACTCAAGATAACAGGAAGTTACTATGTCACTATCTAAGCTTATAGGCAAACAGACCCTTGCCCATTCCTTCTCTACTTGCTTAATCAGCTTTAAGTTTCAGGAATTCCAGCTTACAACTACAGCCTTCATCTCTGCGACCACCGAGGGACAGAAAGAGACCCTCCTAGCAACACGTCACACATACATCATCGGAGGAAAGAAGCAAGATAAAAGCAAGACTGAAAAACCTGCCAAGGCACGGCAGTTGGTGGAGCGAGACTCCCCTGCCGTCCAGCGCTGTATTTGCCTTTGCTTTGCCTGCTGTAATGTAATAAATTCCTATTGGAACTTTTCTTCGTGTTCATAGTCTATTACAATTTGGTGCCGTGACTCGGATCCACCTGCAAGATAGGACTTTTGGTTCTGCCTGGGGGGCGCCCCGCCGATCAGTCGGCGGCCCTGGTAGACCCGATTCCTGTCTCGGTTGGACCGACGAACCTAAATTCAAAGCATTAGGCAAAGGAAGCCGGCAGACCCTATAAACTTTGTGCACAAAGGTCCGGACGAAGACGCAAGACGCGTGAGTATCTGTGTGGAAGATTCCGTTCGGTCGGGGTCGGGTATCCTGGAGTGCTGCGAGTGTGTGTGTGTGTGAGAGGAAAACCGGCAGCTCGGATTTTCCAAGCGATTGTGGACCCTCAGTAGTGCGGGTCTCATTGTCCGAGAGGGCGTGAGCCACGAACAAGGGGAAGCGAGTGATTTCTGCACCACACTTGTGTGAGGGCACTCCAGAAGATGGGACAGGGGAAGAGCAGGCCCTCTACTCCCATAAAACAGATAGCCCACTGGGGTTCATATTAGACAATTGGAAACATTACCCTAACACAGGGGGTAAAGATAAAGCTAAAATGATCCATTATTGTGTGGTAGTATGGGGTGGAAAGGAGATTTCCTGGAATATTTTTTAGCCTATTTTTGGATCATCAGAAGATTGGGTGAGGCAAAAACTCAACTTGTGGGTAAACACTAAAATCCCTGTTAGTCAGGAAGAAAGTGAATATGCTAATGTATGGGTTACAAGACCTGGGGGTGAAGTGCTCCTGTTTCCCCTCAAAGAGGGAGGACGAAAGAAAGACAGGAGTAAAGAGGAAGAAGCCTTACTAATCCCACCTCCTTACATACCCCCTCAGAACCCCCAGATTCCGGATGCACCTCCAATGGAGCCTCAGGAAGCAGGGAGTAATCCCGAGCCCCCCGAGGAAGTGCAGGGACCCATAACCCGAGGTCGGGCTAGACAGCATAACCTATATCCCCTAAGAGAAATGCCTGGGGGGGGGGGGGCAGGGACCTCACCCAGCGATAGGGTTTGTTTCAGTACCTTTGAGTTCTGGGGATGTTCGGGAATTTAAGAGGGAGATGGGGAGCCTCCTGGAAGATCCTTTGGGGGTGGCCGAAAGACTGGACCAATTTTTGGGACCCAGTATTTATACTTGGGGCGAGTTGCAAGCCATATTAAATATTCTCTTCACGGTCGAGGAAAGAAATATGATTAGACGAGCGGGGATGCGGATATGGGATTCACAACATGCACAAGGACCTTTAGCAGACACCAAGTGGCCTTTGCAGGATCCCAATTGGAATCATCAGCAGTAGGATCACAGAATCAATATGCAGGATCTGAGGGGGATAATAGTACAGGGGATCCGGGAAGCGGTGCCTAGGGGGCAGAACATCAACAAAGCATTTAATGAGAGACAGAAAAAGGAGGAGACACCTACGGATTAGCTAGAACGCTTGGAAAAAAAAAAAAAAAACAAACCTGTAGATGTACTCGGGCTTAGATCCTGGGACACCGTTAGAGCAAGCACTACTAAAAACGCAATTTGTGGCTAAATCGTGGGAAGATATCAGAAAGAAGTTAGAAAAATTAGATAATTGGCAAGATAGAGACCTGGATGAGCTATTGAGGGAAGCACAGAAGGTATATGTGAGAAGAGATGAAGAGAGTCACAAGAGACAAGTAAGAATGATGGTGGCAGCAGTAAGGGAGACTAGGAGAATTGATGCCCCTCCCAAAACAAGTCAAGTGGCCCAGAGAAATGGGGGAGGGGTTCTCCGGGTAGAGAAAAAGGATGGAGGCGTATGTTTCTACTGTGGGAATGAAGGACACTTTCGGAGAAACTGCAGGAAGCAGCTGAGGGATGAGAGAGTCTTCAAAGAGGACTGAAGGAGTCAGGGGCTTCATTTGCTGGGGACACGGAAACATCAGGAGCCCTTGATAAAATTAAAAATAGGTCCTCAGCAGCAGGAATTTGAGTTTTTAGTAGATACTGGAGCTGAGCGATCGACAGTCCAGGTACTACCGGAGGGATGTAAGATATCAAAGGAAACTGCTCAAGTGGTAGGGGCGAAGGGGGAGCCCTTTAAAGTCCCTGTTATTAAGAATGTACTGGTGGAATCGAGGTCCAAAGTGGGAATAGGGAACCTTCTGCTAGTACCAGAAGCAGATTATAATTTGTTAGGGAGAGACTTAATTATAGAAATGGGTATTAATATAGAAGTAGTAAATGAGGAAATCAAAATAAAACTCTGTCCCTTGAGAGTAGAGGATGAGGAAAAAATTAACTCAGAAGTATGGTACACTCCTGATAGTGTAGGAAGGTTGAATATACCCCCCTTCTCGGTAATCATTAAAGATCCAGAGACACCGATAAGGGTTAAACAGTACCCCATCTCCCCAGAGGGGGGTAGGTTGTTTGTAGATGGCTCATCATGAGTAATTAATAGAAAAAGGGTCTCTGGCTATGCAATAGTTGGGGGAGAAGGACTTGCAGTTATTGAATCAGGCCCTCTAAGTGGATCTTGGTCGGCGCAGGCCTGTGAACTTTATGCTGTACTGTGGGCATTGCAGTTGTTGAAGGATAAATCAGGTACCATCTATACTGACTCAAAATATGCCTATGGGATTATACACACTTTTGGGAAAATATGGGAAGAACAGCAGTTGATAAACTCCCAGGGAAAAAACCTGGTTCACCAGGATCTAATCAGGAAACTGCTGAAGGCCTTGAGGGGACCTAGGAAAATTGCTGTTGTTCACCTGAAAGGGCATCAAAAGGGATTGGATTTTAAAAGCAGGGGAAATAATGCAGCAGATCAGGAAGCAAGAAGGGCTGCTTTGCAGACGTCACAATCTACCCCCCAGAAAGATCTGAAGGCTGAAAGAAAAGAGCGTGAGACTAGCAGAGGGAATTTGCAAAAGATATATAGTTTTACTATGCAGGAAGAAGAAAAGATGAAAGGAATGGGGTTGAGAGAAGACCCAGAAGGGGAATGGCGACTTCCAGAGGATAATAGAACTGTACTGCCTAAATCCATAGCTATGGATATTATGAGGAGAATACATAGCAAAACACATTGGGGGGCACAAGCATTAGTAGATCAATTCGCCACCAAACATATGTGTATTGGGGCAGATGACTTGGCAAAGCAGGTAGTGAGGGGATGCGTTACCTGCCTAAAGGTAAATAGGGCCAATTTAAGAAAAACCTTAATAGGGGGGACGACCTACAGCATACCGGCCATTTGCTAACATCCAACTAGACTTTACTGAGTTACCAAAGACTGGGAGGTATAAATATCTATTGGTAATAGTGGATCACCTAACCCATTATGTAGAGGCATTCCCTACGGCAAAGGCAACGGCACAAACAGTGATCAAGACCCTATTAGAGCAGATTATTCCCAGATATGGGGTCACGGAAACCATTGACTCGGACAGAGGCCCCCACTTTACATCCAAAATAATTAAGGAAACCATAGCAATAATGGGAATACAATGGGATTATCACACCCCCTGGCACCCCCAAAGTTCAGGAAGAGTAAAAAGAATGAATGGAGAAATTAAAAAAACAATTGACCAAACTCGTGATTGAGACCAAACTGTCATGGGTAAAATGCCTACCATTAGCATTGCTAATATCCGGACACAACCGAGATCGGATATGGGAATATCTCCATTTGAAATGTTGTATGGAATGCCCTACAATATAGAGGAACCGCAAGATCATCCAAAGTTGAGGGATCAAAATATGAATGTATACATTACCAGCCTAATGAAATATAGGGAAAATCTATAGAATAAGGGAAGGTTAGCTCAGAGACCCCCACTAGATTTGAAACTGCACCAGGTGCAACCAGGAGATTGAGTAATGATAAAGTCCTGGAAAGAAGCAACCTTGGCCCCACAATGGGAGGGCCCTTACCTTGTATTGCTTACTACAGATACTGCAGTCAGAACAGCAGAAAAGGGAGGGACCCATGCTAGCAGAATTAAAGGGCCAGTGAGCAAACCGACTCCTGAGTGGCAGGTGACAAGCAATCCTGAAGACCTGAAGTTACGGATCCAGAGGCGAGATCATCAATGAATGGACACCGTGTAAAATATGCACCAGAACCACACTACACGGAGGAAAGATTAATTTGTAACTCTGATGTTAAGATAAAGTGTAGAGACCCAGAGTGCAATTGTTATCCCTTTGTTTGTTATATTTGTAAAATCTGCAGGGACAGGTGGTGGAGTCATTGTAGGCGAGGAACCCCTCCTAGAGGAATTTGCAGCCCCTGTTGGGTATTGCAGCAGAACATAACTGATTGGATTCTAGAATATAAAGTTAAATATGAGGGATTAGTAGGAGAATCAGAAGAGTGGTGGAGGATTTTTGCATTAGGGATTGAACCAAAATATTATTGTTATCACCCTAATGAACCCATCCCGTTCATAGCTGAAATTGTTGACTGCACCTGCCGCACACGCCTAAAGGGAATCTGGTGTGATACACCCCCAGTTAAGTATCAGAACTGGGATTCCTATGTCAAGAGGCAACAGAGTCACCCCCGGGGACCTCCTGAAGAATATCCCTGCTGCCGAGAAGATGGTACCCCCCGTGGCTCGAGGCAACCGAGTCGACGGGAAAGGCAGAGGGGTAAAAAGCTGTGGAGGAAAGAAACCCCAGGGGTGGGACAACAAAACAATATTTGAGGAATTGCCTCAGGAATAGGAATTAGAGCAAGGACCCTGGGCAGAGAGACAGGTTGCAGTCTATGAAATGGAACAATCCTCAAATATACTCCCATTCCTATGCCCCCAATGATGCTCACCACGTGACCCAGCCGATTACTTTTCTTTTGCTGATGTTATACTTGAGAGGGATTAATGCCTTAGACAATCTACCACACCAACCCTTTAAATGGTCACTATGGCGATGGGATGACAATGAGATTTTGCAAACTGTAACTACTGTAGGAGCACCCAGTTTCAGGGTAAGATTGTGTGATCTGACCAACATAAATCATTGTAGAAAAGTACTGAACCTAATGGGATTTTACACGTGCCCAAGCTCAAATCACGGTAAAGGATATTGAAATTATCCTGGGGAATATTTTGGTGGATATTGGGGCTATGAAACAATCGCCTCTGACTGGACACCCAGGGGAGGGCATGATAAATATTTGCAAGCAGACTTTAGACCATGTATATTTAATAAACTGATTACTATAGTGAAAAGCCGGCTGGAAGCGGCACATCTTATGCTTCTTAGGACTAAGTATGATCAGATACCTGAAGAAGAAAATTTAGAAACTTTAGAGTTAGCTAGACAAGAACTGCAAAGATACAGTGAACAAAAATAAGTAAGAACAAGAGAAATGGGGGAATTGTGATAAACATTAACTATTTTTTGTTCACTGGAGATCAAATAACTCAAGATAACAGGAAGTTACTATGTCACTATCTAAGCTTATAGGCAAACAGACCCTTGCCCATTCCTTCTCTACTTGCTTAATCAGCTTTAAGTTTCAGGAATTCCAGCTTACAACTACAGCCTTCATCTCTGCGACCACCGAGGGACAGAAAGAGACCCTCCTAGCAACACGTCACACATACATCATCGGAGGAAAGAAGCAAGATAAAAGCAAGACTGAAAAACCTGCCAAGGCACGGCAGTTGGTGGAGCGAGACTCCCCTGCCGTCCAGCGCTGTATTTGCCTTTGCTTTGCCTGCTGTAATGTAATAAATTCCTATTGGAACTTTTCTTCGTGTTCATAGTCTATTACATCGGTGTCGGTTCTGGTGTCGGTTCTGGTCCCAGTGTTGATCTCAGTGCCCGTCCCAGAGCAGCGCCGCTCTTGGTGCCAGGCTCAGATCTGGTGTCGGTCTGAGTCTTGTTGCTGGTGCCGGTTCTGGTGCTGACCTTGGTCTTGATCTCTGTCTCGGATGTGGTCGTGGAGATTTTAGGCCAGTTTGGGTGATTTTAGGCAAATCTGGGGATGCTTAGGGTGGATTTTAGGCACCTTTGACTGACTTTTGGCCAAACCTGGTGGGTTTTAGGGTGGATTTTAGGTAATTTTGGATTATTTTAGTCCCATTTGGTTGATTTTAGGCCAAATCTGGTGGGGTTTAGTCCCTTTTGGGTGATTTTTGCATAAGTGAGGCAGTCTTACAGTGGATTTTAGATAATTTTAGATGAATTGAAGCCTATTTGCTTGGGGTTTAGACCCATTTGGGTGATTTTAGGCCAAATCTGGTGGGTTTTACAAGGGACTTTAGATCCCTTTGGGTGATTTTAAGCGAAACCAGGTATTTTCAGGGTGGATTTTACTACCTTTGGTGAGATTGAAGTGTGATTTGCGGGCATTTTTGCGTGGGTTTTTCATAAAAGAGCATATTATATGTCTCAATGGAAGATATTTACTATATGTATTATGTTGTATTGATTAGTAATGTTGTATTAATATTTTGATAGTATGGTAAATGTAGTTTTGTAGTTGAAGTGTAGTTTTTATATACGAACCATAGGAAAATGTAAATCACTCTGAGAAAAAAAAATTATGATTTCCTTATCAAGAAGAGACCAACTTCTCCTGCCTTGCTCAGACCCAAAAAGACACCACAGAGATTAAGGGGAAAAAAGTGACACTAACCAGAGAGAATTCTTTGTTTGAATGGAATTTATGTATCATGTATGAAATGTATGAATATTCAACAGGCTATAGTTTTTGAGAGATAATCCTTTGTTAACGGGGGTCCTTCTTCAGAGCTTTTTGCTTGGGAAGGCACCCAGACATCTGTAACTTTGTTTTTATTGTCTTGTATTGTCCTAACCCTAATTGTTCAATTTCTTTATTGCCCTAATTCTATTTTTATAACCATTTTTATTACTATTAAACTTTCAAAATTTTAAAACAAGTGATTGGCATTTTTCACAACCCTGACCTCAAATCCAGCCCCAGTTCCAGACCCTTCCTAAAGCTGCAGCCCTAAACCCAAGGCCACGTTTAACGCTGACCTTACACCCAGCCCCAATTCCATGAATGTGCCTCCTGAGGGGAATTTTGGGCCCTGAGTTGAGCTCAGGGACCTTGAGCTGAGGCTCAGGTGACACCACTGTCCAGTGATCCCAGGTCTAGGGAGAAGGAAGCAAGGCTGAGGGAGAAGAATGAAGGCAAAAAGCCAAGCCCAGAGCTGTGCTGAGAATCATCCATGGATTTTTCTACTTAATCTCTCTGCCACTCTCTTGTTTCCCCCCCACCCTTTTTCAGGTCTCTCCGAGTATCACAGATCTGAGGAGGCCCAGGGAGGATCACTCTCCCTCTTATCACTCTTCCTCTCTGTCCTCTTCCCTTAACTGTGGGGGGTCGGATGGTCCCTGTCTCCCTCCATTCATTGGGGTGACCTCCTGAGAATCCCCTGGCGTGAGAGGGACAGAGGCACCGGGTGCTCTCCGTCCTCCTCAGCTTACTGAGGGGGGCCAGGTTCATCTCCATCCTCCACTCTGGGGGGTCAGGTCATGTCTGTCCTCCTCGTCCCCAATGGATAGGGGCTGGGTCATTTCTGTTCGTGCTGTCCTTGGCCATGGGCTGGAGGAGGTCTCTGGAGCGGAGTTTCTGGTGGGGTCTCCGCACCTTTGTTTTTGCTCTTGGCTAGGATCAAGGTATATGGTGGGGATGAGGGGATCAGCTCATCTCTGCCCTCCTCTCCTCACTGCTGCTTCTCCGCTATGGAAGGGGCGGGTGGTGTGTGTCCTCATTTTCTGTGGGAATTTGGGGCATCAGCTCATGTCTGTCCTTCTCCCCGCAGTGAATGGGGGCTGGGCTGTCTCCATTTGTGCTTCCCTTCGTGTGGGCTGGAGGTGGTCTCTGTGCAGCGGAGTTTCTGCAAGCGCAGCAGTCAGCACCCGAGAGAATGGGAGACCCGGCCGGCGCTGCCGGCACCCGGGACTGCGGGACATCACATCCTGCCAGCTTTCAGGGAAATGGCTTAAATCATGGAGCGTGACAACTTCCCCGGACATGCTTTGTAAAATAGAAGGTTTAATAAAGGAAAATAGTAAACATAAACAGAAAAAGAAAATGCAAGTCGAACGCAGTGCAGAGACCATCCTGACACTGTTACGGCAGTCCCAAAAAAGCTCTTTGGTTCTTTTGTGTAATCCCTTTAGTACTGAATAGTCTAGGTGGGTTCCACTGGCATATTGCCAGTAAGGAAAGGTACAAACTTTGAAGGACAGTGACAAGGTCCAACAGTTGCTTCTCTCTTGGCTTTGAGCCAATTACAAAGAGAAATACACAGAACTTTCTAGTTTGGTTTCCTTATGTTTCAGGTCAAGTGAAACCCTTTTCCTTATGCAGAAATGCTGACTCGGGAGTGGGGGGTGCAGGACTACAAGAGCAGACCCTGACAATATCCCAAAATGCTGTTGCTGCCCCGCACCATGTGGCCTCAGGCAGAGCCGAGTGGGGCGGGTGGTCGGGGCCGGGGAGACCCTTCCTAGCGGCGTGCCCCCTCTCAGTCCAGCCTCTGCGAAAGCGCAGCAGCAGCGACAGAGACGGCAAGAGAGGGGAGCGTGCGAAGCCTCAGGCAACTACAAAGCCGAACAGAAGCGGCACCGCGTTCCCTGCCTCCCCCACCACAGCAAAATTCACCCGGTAAAGCGTGGCCAACATCTTGTGAGCTGGGAAAGCCCTACCAGCCACTGCCACCGCTCCTACAACAGCCCCAACTCCCGTCTGCTGCGAGCCCTCGTACGCTGAGACTGTACTAGAGAAAAACCTAACTACACGTGATTTAGAGGATGTTTATGAATATAAAAATACAAGATTTTAGAAGCAGCTTTTGGTGATTTTGTAGAAGTAGAGAAATAGCTTGTACTGAGAACACAGAGAAGATTTGCTATTAAGCCTGGTTGTTAGGTAGTTACTAAGTAGAAGTCATACAGGTAAGATGTATAATGTTGAAACTCAGCAAAGCGGGATCTAGGGATTTGTCAAAAATAGACAAAGCAGAACTTTGTGGCTTGAACCCAGCAAAATCAAGCTCCTAATTTTTGGCAAGAGCAAAGTGACCTGAAAAAGAGTCAAACCTCCACTGTGCCTGTGCAGAAGTGAAGATCAACCTGAGGAAGACATCGGCCTTCCTCCCAAGAGCCCAGCTCAGGAGCACCAGGAGCTGTGACAGCTAATTAGAATACAAAGCAAGAGAAGGCGGGGAATGGGCGGGAGGGGAGGTGTGGGTTTGTGGGATCAATGTGTATTTAAACCTGGACCTTGCTCTGACCAGGTACACACGGTTTAGAGGAGACATCCCCCCGTGTGTCCCAGCTGGACAGAAAACATACCTGCTGTACAATTTCTAATTGTAAAGTCCTTATTCTCCGCTTCCCACGAGTAACCCCATCCTGAGGGGCCCCGAGCAGCGCCGCGCCCCCCACACCGGGACCGGAGAGCAGAGCATGGGCAGGATGGCCGCGGGGAGCGGCGGGCGTCCCTCCCAGCCACGCCTGCCACAGCCCACTGCCCCTGGGAATGCAGATGATCAACAGTCAGAAAAAACCCAGAAAGGACTCACCACAAAATTATGCTTTCAACAATCAGATACAACAAATAGTCACCATTAAAACCAATATCCGTTCTAATACTGTTTTTAAATACTCTCAACAGTTTAGTCCTAACAATAGTAAACTCTCTTCTTTTCAGGTGTGCACTGAAGTTACAATATAATGCTATGTGATATTTAAAAATTTGGTTTAATTTGAAAATTTTTTTCTGCATAAATCTCATAATCATTTACATGCTGGTTTTACCCTCCAACAAAAAAGGCAAGCACCAAGATATTTATTTTTCTCTTCCAAAAATCCTACCATTTCAGTTACAGCATTTCAACAGAGCATTTCCATGCTAAAAATTACTAACAGCCACCTTTCAGATTTCACTCATGCCAACTCCTCTTAAAGTCAACAGCAAATTTCTAAAACTAAAAGCAAGTCACTTGGACTAACTGATCTGGCTAACAGGAGTTAAACCTTCTTTCCTCTCAGATAAACATGAAAAGCCTCATCCAGAAGAGGCTCTTCAAGCCCTCACTGTGATAAAGAGGCCCTTCAGCAGTAGCAGACCCTGAGTGATGGTAAAACATATGGGCAGTTTAAAGTTTCACCTGATTCCTTCTGCTCCAAAACACACATTTTGTTCCTGTTCTAATTGTTCAACAAAGAAAGGTGAAAAGGTGTGTGGTGGGTGTACACCCCCCTCAAGAGTCTTGGCTGCTCTCACGTTCTTCTGTTTTTCTAAGTAAAAGATTGTCAGTAGGAAGACAATTTACCCACCAGCTTATGTGAACTCCAGGATCCAAACATTTGGAAGACATCAGAGGCAGAAAGATGTGTGTTTTGATTGAAATGGTTTTAAGTAAAATTGTTTACTGTTTTCTAGTGTTAAGTTGGAACTTGTAACTTCTGAGCAATTAACCTGTGACATGCTAGCCTGGAAATTGTGAAATTGGTGGATTTCACCCAACACCTCCTAGACGTGGATGTTGTAGCTCTAACAATACATGAGACACATCACTGGCTAGGAAAGCTGAGTTTATCAAAGTGAGTAAAAAGCCTCATTCAAATTAAATTCATACTGTCTTTGTTGTCCTACCTGCAAGGCGCCTGCAAGAAGGATAACAAAGAACACTTACTTTTTTAGTTATAACTGAAAGAGTGATTTGTCGTAGCTCATCTATTAGCTAGACAAGATAAATCTGGTCCTAGCAGACCCAACTCGGCTGACCTGGCTTGTTCCAGAAGTCCCAAGGTGAATGGGAGAGCTCGTGCAGACACCTCAAGCAGTCACAGGCAGTGCAGAGAGCAGACATATCGCTGGTCAAGGAGCTGGGCAGGGCTGAGACCCAGACCCACGAGTGTCTGGAACCGGCAGTTTTGAGCCTCCTGTATAAGGGATTTCTGAACAATAAAATGTGCTGTTTGTCTCATGATCAAGAGGTCTCGAGTCATGATTTCTGTCACCCTACCCACCACCTCCTCACATTACAGTCGGATTCAGGCCTTTTGGGTTAAAATTGAGTTGTTCAGACTGGGATTTGAGTGGTTTTGAGGTGACACATTGATCCCTCCTGGCTTTTGGACTGCAAAGAGATGGAGAACACTGCATCAAATCCCCCAAGAAGACACAAATCCGGCAGAATATGGCCCCAAATCCTAAATTCCCCCTCAAATACCTGTGTAATGGTGGGATCTAGACATCTTTGAACAATTTCTTTCTTTTCAACCCTGTTCTGGCTGGTTTTAAGGGATGAAGATGAATCAGAAGAAAATGAAGGCCAAAACAAAAGGATCAGCAGCCAGGTGTCTTCCCAACATGGATCACAGGGAATGTGGGTCACCAGGGCACAATGTGGGTCCTCCAGTGGGGGATGCAGCTGGAGCAGCACACAAAGCTCTTCCTGCACTGGGGGCACTCACAGGGCTTCCCTTAGAGGTGTCTCTCTTGGTGTTGGGTCAAGGCTGAGCCCTGTGAGAAGCTCTTCCCACACTGGGGACACTCATAGGACCTCTCCCTGCTGTGCATGTGCTGGTGCCTGACGAGGGTGGAGTTCTGCTTGAAGCCCTGCCCGCAGTCAGGGCAGTGGAAGGGCCTCTCTCTGTGAATCTGCTGGTGAAGGAGGAGACTGCTGCTGATCCGAAATCCTTTCCCACACTCGGAACATTTGTAGGGTTTCTCCCCGGTGGACGAAATGGCTGGAGCTCTGGCTGAAGCTTTTGCCACATTCCCCACACTTGTACAGCTTCTCCCCAGTGTGGATGTTCTGGTGCTGGGTGAGGTTGAAGCTGCTTCTGAAGGTCATCCCACATTCCCTACACTTGTAATGCCATTCCCCACTGTGGATCCTCTGGTGGCAGATCAGGTGGGCCCTCACCCTGAAGCTCATCCCGCATTCCTCACACTCATGGGGCCTCTCCCTGGTGTGGATGCATTGGTGCCGGTCGAGGTTGCAGCTGCAGTTGAAGCCCTTCCTGCAGTCGGGGCAGTGGAAGGGCCTCTCCTCTGTGTGTGCGCTGGTACAGGAGGAGACTGGAGCTGGTCTGAAACCTCCTCCTGCACTTATCACCCTGGTAGGGCCTCTCCCCAGTGTTGATCCTCCGGTGTTTTATCAGGCTGGAGCTCCTACTGAAGCTCTTCCCACATTCCCCACACTGGTAGGGCCCCTCCTCAGTGTGGATCCTCTGGTGGCGGATCAGGTTGAAGCTCTTCCTGAAGCTCATCCCACATTCCCCACACTTCTGGGGTTGTTCTCTAGTGTGAATCCTCTGGTGACGGATCAGGATGAACCTCTTGCTGAAGCTCTTCCAACACGGCAATCACTTGTGGGGCTTCTCCCCATCATGAAGCTGCTCATGGACCACCAGGTCTGAGCTCTGGCTCAATCTTCAACCGCCTTCCTGGCATAGGGTGGCTCTTTCCCCCTCAGATCCTTGTGATCTGCGTTTGCAGCGCCTCCTCCTGCGGAATCTCTGGCGCTGTTCCTCCCCATTGGATTCCTGCCCCGTGGAGCTGCTCAAAATGGCCTCTTCCATGAGGATTTATGCTCCCTGGTCTCCATGCTCAGCTCCTTGTCGGGGGGAGGAAGGACAAGGGGAGGATGGGATTTGCCTCGGTGCCAGAGGGAAGGGGAAGGAGATCCCATCAATCATTCCCAGCAGGACGGCGTCGGCTGCAGGGTTGTCCTGGTCGGTTTCACGACTGGGTGTGGCTCTGGACGCTTCCCTTGGAGCGTCTCCAAGGCATGGAACGTTGGAGCTGCCCCCAGCTGTGGTGTCCCTGAGAGGGGAACCTTGGAGCTGCCACCACGGTGATGTCCCAGAGAGGGGAACGCTGCGGCTGTGCCACTCCTTGCCCAGCCCCAAGAGCTCTGGCAGCACCTGGAGGAGACACCAAGGCTGAGCTGGGAGGGAGGCAGCAGGATCATGGAGTGCAGGCCCCTGCCCTGCACAGACAGGCCAAGAGTGGCAGCCTGGGCATCCCCGGGAGCGGTGTGCAAAGGCTCCTGGAGCTGCTGCAGCCTCGGAGCTGTGAGCATTGCAGTGGCTGCAGAGCTCTGGGGAAAGGCCCCGGCCCTGGCTTGGGGCTCAGCCGGTGGCCCAGGGAGCAAATGAACTTGCAGCTTGTGGCCCAGGGCAGGGAAGAGCAGGGGCAGTGCTGGCTGGGAGAGCCTCTCTGCAAGGGCCTGCAGCACCAGGACACAGGTGTACCTCAGTTCCTGGGTATTTATTCATCTTAGTTGTCTCTTTTCAAGATTTCCTTGAAGATTAATGGGGCTGGCTTCCATCCTTTCCCTGTGATTCTTGTCATCCCATTCACTCTTTGCTTTTCATGTGCTTTCAAAATTTTCCCTTTTTCTTTTTGAGCTGGCATGAATTCAATTTCTTTTCCTCTCCTTCTTATATTTAACTTTCCTGCATGATTTCAGCATTTGAATTGGAGTACTTTTGGAGAGTGTTGGTCCTTTTCACTGCCCCTCATTTCATCTCATTCCATTTAGTGTTGTAGTGGTTTCACGTTCACTAAATTTTGGTCTTGGTACTTACTCTTTTTGTGGGAGAGAGACTAGGAGAAAAACAAAGCAGGCTCAACCTTAAAATTAACAAATAGTTTATTAACATACACTAAAAGAATAGAAAAAAAGAAAGCTGGAAAAAAACCCTAAAACAGAATGAAACTTCAAAAACACTCTTCCCTCCCCTTACAAACTGTTCACTTTCTTACAAAATAACATAAAGAGACAAAACTTGTCATTTTCAGTCAGTTTCACTATCTGACAAGAGTCTTTCATCAATTCATTAGGGGAAGATTATCTTCTAGAGTCACGGATCCCACTGACAACTTAGAACAGTTCTCTTGTGGGTTTTAAACTGTCACAAAAACAACCGCCCGGAGAAACGTGCCTTTGTGACCCTCCCAGGAGCAGTTTCCCAAGCTGCTTATGGGTCATGGGTCTTAGACTTTTGCATACTGGGTTGTCACCTTTTAAAGATGAATAACTCCAAAACAAAGGATTCTTCACCTTAAGGTACAGAGATATTTTCTCACTTTTTCACTGGCGCAGGGTGTTATAAATAAGTTCTATTTGAATAATCTATGTTTTAGTTACTTAATTGTTAAGTAATTTCATTAAGATTGTTAATGCTAGTTCTGTGTAAAGAATTTGCCTTATTCCTGTTTTAATATTGATTTATCACCTTATTTACTTGTTTGTTAATTAAGAATTCACCTTATTACCTGTATCTCTGCTCCCATTCGCCGGATAGTGTCTGAATATGCAAATAAAAAGAACACTGGAATTCTGGGAACAACTCAAGAACAAGAGGCTCTAAAAAGCAGACAACCAAAGTAAAATCCAGGACTGAAGTCGCACTTTAGACTAGTGCAAAAGGTACAGGGGTCCGCCGAAGCAGCTCTATTTAGTCGCCGTGACCTGAGAAGGAGTCCCCCATCGCTGGATGACCCCTCATCAGTGAAGCGAAACGGACTCCCCGGCAAGGGGAAAAAGCCCATGAGGGGTGTGGGAGTCCCCAGCTTTGCTGTGAAGCGTAGCTGTGTGTACCTCCTCCTCCGCGTTGCCAAGAGAGCAAGCAAGCTCTCCCCCAAGGCCAAGCTTGATAATAAAGAAACATACAAAAAGAGCAAGTCTCTGACTCTCTCTTTTTTTTTCCAGAACAATTTTGGGGGCTCGCCCACGGGATCTGGCCACGCCTGAAGAGGGACCGAAGACGGGACGGCCGCTCGCTCTTCGGACCTCTGGGACAGCGCCAAGCGGGAGCAGCCTGGGACCGGCAACGAGGAGGAGGGCCGGAGGGTGAGCATTCCGGAGGCGGGTAAAGGAGATGTGCGAGTGGGAGTGTGAGAGAGGTGGGGGCCGGCAGCTCGGACCCCCGGAACTGAGTGTGGACCCCTCGGTACTGCGGTTTCAAAGACCCCCGCGAGGGGGCCGGCCAGGAAAAGGGGGAAGCGAAAGAAACTAGTGAGTGAGGCGTCTCCTTAGGGGCAGAAAGACCCCCCCCGGGCGTGCAGGGGAAAACAGAGTGTGAGTGGCACGCATGAGGGGCAGGTCCCCCCATAAATGCTAGAGTAGCCTAGGAGAGTTTAGAATCCCTGGAGGGGCGGGAAAACCGTACCAGGGTTGACAGGGTGTCCCCAGACACTGCGGGTGCCGAGAGCTCATGAGAGTCCCTGCTTCCCAGGACTGAGCCAGACGCACCGGAGAGGGTGTGCTGCCGCGGCCTCAGGGAGGAGGCCGTAAACCCATAGCCCGAGGACACTGGGGTGGGGAGTCAGCTTGGAGGCAAGGCGGGCATCCTGCACACACACACTCAGTCCCCCTTGCCGAGGCTGCTTCACTGGGGAGAAGTAGTCAAGCCAGTCCTGGTAGAAGGTAAAGGAGTCGGGCCCTGCTGGGGTTGATCCTTGGAAACAAGGAAGGGATACCCCCCCAGGTAACCCGTGCAGAGTCTTGACCTCTTACCTCCGTTTCAAAAAGTGAAGAGGGGAACGGTACCAGTGACAGGGCAGTCTAGTCCGGGGTTCGGACTGAAGGTGTCCGGCCCAGCGGGGGCTAAGGCGTGGGAAGGCCCTGAGGACCGGAAGGGGATGCCAGTACTAGGGACCCTGTCGTGTGCCACAAAGCGTGTCCAGAGTCTCAGGGGTGAGGCAAGGCGCGGGGGTACATAGGAGGTGAGGTCATCAGGACTCACCTCAAAGGGGTCAGAAGAGAGTCTGAGCCCCTGGTGTAAGTAAAGTGTGAGCGTCCAAGAAAGTGAAGAAGGTTAGAGAAAGTGAGTAGAAAGAGAGAGTTTGTTCCCTAAATGAAAGCAAAAGTGTAGGAAAAAGTAGAAAAGCATAAAGTTTAGGAGTTTTTTTTTTTTGTTGAAGTGTTCAAGAATTAAGTCAGGAGATTTGAAGCAGAGTGAGAAAAGCCGAAGAATTTTTTTTGCTTAAAAACCTGTGTTGCCCATCAGTAGAGGGCACCTTTGAATTTTTTTCCAGTTTAAAGAAAATGGGACAGTGTACTAGTAAGAAAAAGAAATCCGAAAAGGAAAATAACAAAGTGAAGAGTATTCCACCTGGTAGTCCCTTAGAACAACTGTAGAAATAGCTTCCTCCTGCTGCTGAGGACTCCAGGACGGTGTAGATGAATGTAGACGAGAGATCTCTGAAGTTAGGTTTTAGAAGATGAGGTTTATTGTAAGGGATGTGAGGCCTTGCTCGGAGCTGCCAGGCTGCAGCTCGTGGCAAGGCCTAGGAAAGTGGGGGAAGGGAGAAGTAGGGAGAGGAAATTCCAAGAGAGGAAAGTCCTCGGGGAAGGGTGCAAGCAGAAAGAGACCGTCCAGCCCCCCTGGGACCCCTTATCAGGGGTCTTCAAGGTGGGCTGGAACAGGACTTGGGCCAATGGGGTTATAGATACCTGATACTTCAGGGGAGGGGTACAGGTGTGGGATGAACCATACATTGAGGGGTGAGATAGAACATTCCATTTGACCTCTGGGTCTGGCTGCAGGTAACTTTCAGATGGTCACATAACTGTTTTCCCAGAGATCCAGTGTCTAATACATCTCAAACATCAAAACTTACTTTCAATTCTATCTCAGTTACAGGTTTCACATTCTCAGAATAGAGGCAATCATATTTATAGGGCTTTCTGGCTTCATCCTCCCCAACAAACAACTTTTAGCTAAATGGGATTCTTTAGAAGCCACAAAAGGACTAGATCAGGTTAAAATGGTGTTTTATTGCACAGAAGTCTGGCCAAAATTAAAATTACCAGGAGAGTGGCCATGGTTTGGAACACATGATGAGTAGATGTTCTATCAGTTAAATCAGTACCTAAGAACTCAGGAAGATCCAGACGTAAATCAATTAGCCTATGCTGCTTGTTGGCAAAAGAGAGCCACAAGTAAAGAGAATATAAAAGTCTGCAAATTAAAAGAAAAAGAAAAGTGTGAAAGAAAGGAAGACAAAGAGGAAAGAAACTAATCAAAGATGGGACCCTCTAGACCATTTACCCCCTCCAATTTACCCAGAAGTGCCCCAAGTCCCTCAAAATCCTGTCCCAGTTCCCCTACTAACTTCCCCGAGTCAAACTCAAACTCCTTCAGAACCCTCTCCTCCTCTTCCCCCAGTGGTTCCATCATCACCCCTCCTTAACACCCCTCCTCCTCAATCCTTAGTACCTTCTCCCCCTTCTCTCCCAACAGCCCCTTTGCCACCTCCTTCCAATAGTCAAAGTTCTTTAGCCCCAGTTATAACCCCTTCAGTTTCCCAAAACACAACCTCTTCCCTAGCCCCCCTTCCTCCCACAGTACAATCCTCTGCTTCTCCTCCTACAAATTTTACTACCTCCCCCTCACCTACAGTAATTCCTCTGCCACCCCCTAATTGGGAGTTAACCAAAACCCCTACAGACTCTCATGAGTCATTCCATTCTCCTGAAAATCCCCAGGCATTCCTAGCCCGGACAGTGTTATCTGTTGATAATGTAAGTGAAGGACCCTATTGTAACACCAGATCAAAAGCCTTAAAGCCAGAAAGACTTTTTCCCCTCAGAGAAGTGCCTATGGGAGGAGTGATTGGAGGGGTAGGATTTGTAAATGCCCCATTAACAGCCTCTGAGGTAAGAGGATTTAAGAAAGAGTTAGGAAATTTAGTTGAAGATCCCATAGGTATTGCCACACAGGTAGACCAATTCCTTGGACCCAATGTTTATACATGGGGAGAGTTAAATTCTATATTAAACATCTTGTTCTCCCCTGAGGAAATACGAATGATCAGAACAGCAAGTATCAGAATCTGGGAAAGGGAAAATAGGTTAGGGCCACCTGGAGATCATAAATTACCGATAGCTGACCCGGGGTGGGACCCAAATCGAGAAGAAGAAAGACAAAATATGAGAGACTATAGGTCCTTGATAGTAAGAGGCATAAGAGAATCTGTCCCCAGAGGGAATAATACTAAATTAGCTTTTGATGGGTCCCAAGAAAAAGATGAGACTCCTGCCACTTGGCTAAACCGATTAAAAAGAAATTTTCAATTATATTCAAGCATAGACCCTGATGGTCCTGAGGGACAAGTAATTCTAAAAGTGCAGTTTGTAACAAAGTCATGGCCAGATATACGGAGAAAATTAGAAAAAATTGAAGATTGGCAGGAGAAAAGTATTAATGAATTATTAAAGGAAGCCTTAAAAGTTTACTTGAGGAGAGAAGAAGAAAAAGTTAGAGCCAAGGCTCGCATTATGGTAGCTGTAGAAAGAGAAAGTACTGGAGTAGCAGAAAACCAGAGAAACTCCTCTTTGAAATCTAGTGAGGGAGGACCAAGACCCTCATTTAAAGGACCAAAGTCACCCATAGTACCACCATGGGTAAATTTAAAAAGAAGTAACTCAGGAGAGAATAGAACTTGTTATTACTGTGGTGAAATAGGGCATTTAAAAAGGGACTGTAAGAAATTATCCCTTGATGAAGCTATTGCAAGGGAGCAAGATGCCCTGGAGAGGGTGCTGAAAGGGGAGGATTAGGGGTGTCAGAGGCTCTATAAAATAGGGGACCCAATGGAACAACAAGATGAGCCTCTAGTAAACTTTGATGTGGGGCCCCAAAGTGAAGAATATGAATTCTTAGTAGACACAGGAGCTGATATGTCAAGTTTAAGGAAATTACCAACAGGAGTAACAATCGGGACAAAAACTTGTGAAGTGTTAGGGGCTGAAGGAAGGCCCTTTCGAGCATTAATAATTGAAGGAGTAGAGATAAAAGGGAACTCAAAGTATTGTGTAGCGATTTTCTTTATTTACCACATACAGAAACCAATTTACTAGGCAGAGACTTACAAGTGCAGCTCGGGGTAGGAGTTATCCCAAAAGATGGAAAAATGGTTGTGCATATCATGAAACTGACCCAAGGGGATATACAAGAGATAAATCCAGAAGTGTGGGCTACAGAGGGAAAGTATGGGTGTTTAGATATCCCTCCCATTAAGATAGAAATGCAAAAAGATACCCCCGCCATCAGAGTCAAGCAATACCCAATGTCACCTGAAGGAAAGAAAGGGCTAGCTTCAGTAATTGAGCATCTTTTAAAAGAGAATATCCTAGAACCCTGTCCCCTCATAACACCCCTATATTGGCCATAAAGAAAGATGAAGGAAAGTTTAGATTAGTCCAAGATTTGAGAGAAATTAATAAAAGAACTATTGCTCGACACCCAGTAGTACCTAACCCCTATACCTTGCTGAGTAAAATTCCAAGAGAGCATACCTGGTTCACAGTGATAGACTTAAAGGATGCCTTTTGGGCATGTCCCCTAGCAGAAGAGTGTAGGGATTGGTTCGCCTTTGAATGGGAACATCCAGACAGGGGAAGAAAACAACAGCTAAGGTGGACACGGTTACCGCAGGGATATACGGAATCACCGAATATCTTCGTACAGGCCCTAGAGACATTATTAGAACAGTTTAGTCCCAAAGAAGGAGTCCAAATTTTGCAATATGTGGATGATTTATTAATATCAGGGGAGACAGAAAAAGAAGTTAAAAATGTAAGTATTCAACTTCTAAACTTTTTTGGAGAAAAGGGGTTAAAAGTATCTCAAAGTAAACTACAGTTTGTAGAAACTGAAGTCACTTATTTAGGACACATAATTGGAAAGGGGAGTAAAAGGTTAAGCCCTGCAAGAATTTCAGGAATAGTATCTATATCACCTCCAAAAACTAAGAGAGACATAAGGAAACTTCTAGGCCTGTTTGGATACTGCAAGCACTGGATAGATAAGTACACTCAAGGGGTCAAATTTCTTTATGATAAATTAATAGACCAGGAACCAATGAATTGGACAGAGAGTGACGAGAAGCAGCTACAAGATTTAAAAGAGAAATTATCCTCAGCACCAGTTTTAAGCTTACCAGATCTTAAAAAGGAGTTTGATTTGTTTGTAAACACCGAGAAAGGAATAGCATATGGAGTTTTAACCCAAGAATGGGGAGGATACCGAAAACCTGTAGCATTTTTATCAAAACTATTAGATCCAGTCGCCAGGGGATGGCCGGCTTGCCTCCAAGCAGTCGCAGCTGCAGCTATTCTGATAGAAGAAGCTCAAAAGTTAACATTACAGGGAAAGATAAAAATACATACTCCACATGATTTGAAAACAGTCTTAAGCCAGAGAGCTCAAAAGTGGCTCACAGATTCTAGAATCCTAAAATATGAAATTATACTAATAAATACAGATAACCTAGAACTAACAACATCAAAAAGCTTAAATCCAGCCCAATTTCTCTCTGGCGAGCCCACTGAAGAGATAGAACACCATTGCCTAGAACTCATTGATATGCAGACAAAAGTCAGAGAAGATTTAGAAGACACACCCCTTCCATATGGGAGAGTATTGTTCACAGATGGGTCATCCCGAGTGGTGGAAGGGAAAAGAACATCCGGATACTCTGTGATTGAGGGAGAGAAAATGGAAGTCTTAGAAAAGGGAAAGTTACCAAGTAATTGGTCAGCGCAGTGCTGTGAAATATATGCACTAAAGAGAGGGCTAGACTTACTTAAAGATGACCAAGGGACCATTTACACAGACTCTAGATATGCCTTTGGTATTGTGCACACATTTGGGAAAATTTGGGAAGGACAGGGATACTTGAATTCAAAAGGGAAAGACTTAATACACACAGAATTAATAAAGTCAGTGTTAAAATCTTTACAAAAACCAGTAGAAATTGCAGTAGTTCACATAAAAGGGCATCAAAAGGGAAATATGCCCGAGATAAGGGGAAACCAGTTAGCTGATAAAACAGCCAGAGAGGCAGCTTTAGAACCAGGAGAACCAGTAAAAATCCTCAAATTGGAGAAAATACCAAGAAAAGAAAAAGAAGAGATAGAGCAGGTGTTTAGTGAAAAAGAGCAGAAAGCAATAAAAGAATAGGATTACACCAGGGGGAACACGGAGTGTGGTTAACAGCTGACGGACGGAAATTCTTGAATAAAGCCCTAGTCCGAAAAATACTTACAGAAATACATAATCTAACCCACTGGGGAACCCAGGGGTTATGTGACCATTTCCTAAGGGAAAACCTATGTATTGGAGTGCACAAATTAGCAAAAGCAGTTACTCAAGGATGTATAATATGTCAGAAAATAAATCAAAAAGTTATGAGGAAGACTGAGCCTGGAGGGAGGGAGTTAGCCTTAAGGCCCTTCCAGAACGTGCAAATTGATTTTACTGAGATGCCCCCTGTTCAAGGTTACAAACACTTGCTAGTGATCATAGATCACCTTACCCACTGGGTAGAGGCATTCCCTACAAAAAGAGAAACAGCAGAAGTAGTAACAAAAATAATATTGGAAGATATCCTTCCTTGGTATGGGCTGATAAATAATATTGATTCAGATAGAGGGCCACATTTCACAGCACAAATTCTACAACAAGTAACACAAGCCTTAGGGATAAAATGGAGGTTACACACCCCATGGCATCCCCAAAGCTCAGGCAGAGTAGAAAGAATGAACAAGACCATTAAAAATGTACTAACTAAACTAATAGCAGAAACTCAACTAAATTGGCTTAAATGCTTACCCCTAGCATTATTACAAATCAGAACACAACCACGAGCAGATATAGGAGTGTCACCATATGAAATGTTATTTGGGCTTCCCTTTTTGTTATCTCCTTATAGTTCTAAAGACTACCTGGAAGGAGAGGAAGTCACTAGAAAATATCTAAAAACCATTGGACAAACCCTAGAAAATCTCAGAAAGAAAGGATATCTTCCTCAAACTTCCCCTTTGGATGCAAACATGCATAATATCAATCCTGGAGATTGGGTATTGATCAAAACATGGAATAATACCCCGTTGACCCTGAAGTGTGAAGGTCCCTACCAAGTACTGTGAACAACTCACACAGCAGTGCGCACTGAAGAAAAAGGATGGACCCACATCACCAGAGTTAAAGGGCCAGTACCCCCTCCTGGAGAGAACCCGAGTTCAGCACCCTCACCGGATGAAACCGAGAGGACAGTAACACCGCACCCGAAAGACTTGAAATTAACCTTTAAAAAGAAATAAGAGATAACAGAGACTGTGAAAACCCTTTTTTCAGTTGCTTCTCCCCAAATCAATGGACTCAAAAAAAAGGGAGGGGGGGGGCACAATAAGAGTTAATTTATGTAAACCTAAATTAGTTTTTTTTTGTAATTAGCAATTTAGATAAGCTTAAGTAATAGATATATTAAAAAAAAAAGTATAAAGTTTTTTTTTTATTAATTTTACATATAGTTTAAGTTTTATAAGTAAGAATTTAAGAAGTTTAAGGTTTCTTTTTATATGATAATTTTTAGATTGTAAGTTTTCTAAGTAGCAACTTAAATAAGTTTAAGTATATGATAATTTTTAGATTGTAAGTTTTCTAAGTAGCAATTTAAATAAGTTTAAGTAATAGATATATTAAAAAAGAGTTAAGGTTTTTTTGTATTAATTTTAAATATTGTTTAAGTTTTATAAATAGTGTTTTAAATAAGTTTAAGTTTTCTTATATATTAATTTTAAACGTTGTTAAGTTTTATAAGTAGCAGTTTGAACAAATTCAAGTAATAGATAAATTAAAAAAGTATAAGGTTTTTTTTGAAAACAAAGGTGAATCTCCTACAGAACATTCTCTAAGGGCAACTAAATTAATAGGGAAAGGAAGTGGAAGCATGTAAGTGAGTTCTTTAGGAGACCTCTCCACTCCAAGAGGCAAGGCTGGGTGGAGCAAGAGATCCAGGAAGGATGGCCCATACCGGACTCTTGGGAGGGATCGTACTGATACTGTTCATAAAGCACATCTACGAAACAAAAGCCTGTACTAACTGCTACCATCCAGTGTACGATGGAGAGGATCTCAGATCCTTATTCAGGGTCCATACTAATGTGAACCCAAACTGCTTTGACCACTCCCAGTTGAATACTTGCCAAGAGGATGGAAAAGTTTATTGGACCACAAAAAACACAGCTAGTTATGCACAGTGCCTATTTGGGGAATGTCCTATAGGAGATACTTGGTTATGCTTTGAAGCAGATCAAAAAGGATTAAGAGATATAATCAAAGAAAAAGTGTTGACAACAAAATTTGAAAAAAGCCTAGACATCCCATCAGGAAAAAACCTGTTCATTGACTTAGTAGAAAGAATCAGTCGAGAATTAAATTTAACCGAGTGCTGGATATGTGGAGGTACACAAATGTCTGAAATATGGCCTTGGGAGGGAATTAGTTTAAGCCCTCTAGAAATTCTAAAATGGAAACAAACTGAACAGAATACACGAAGTCTAAGAACAAGAGGAAGAGAGAAGTGGGATCTCAAATCTAAAATCATTGGGGAAGAATGTATCATGAAGACAGGAACCAGGTATCAAACCCGTGTAGGAAAATTAATGTGTAAAAGGTATATAATAGTGATAAACTTAAGTGCTAAATGGGTTCCCAAAGGGCCTAACAAGTATTGGTCAACTGAGAACACAGAAAAATGTATCTTTAATGAAAAGTATGAATTATATGAATGTATTGACAAAGCTATAAATCCTTTTTGGGGAATAAAAGAACTGTCTCGGTTTTGGCAACAGCCTTTTGAAACTAGGGAAGATTACTGGGAAGCTCCAAATCACCTGTTCTGGATCTGTGGGGATACTGCTTATACAAAATTGCCTGGGGATTGGTCGGGAAGCTGTACAATAGGGATCATAAAGCCAGCTTTCTTCCTATTACCCAAGAGATTAGGAGCACACCTAGGAGTCCCAGTATATGACAATCTGGGAAAAGTCAAACGAAAGAAAAGAGATACTCTAACAATTGGTGGAGACCAAAAATGGAAGGGAAAAATATGGACCCCAGAAGAAATCATTAAAACCTATGGACCAGCCACATGGGCACAGGACGGGTCCTGGGGGTATCGCACTCCAATCTACACGTTAAATAGGATCATTAGGCTCCAGGCTGTCCTAGAAATGATATCTAACCGAACAGCTCTAGCATTAGACCACATCAGTGACCAACTAACACAAACAAGAGCTGTAATATACCAAATACGTCTGGCTGTAGACTACCTTTTAGCAGATGAAGGAGGAATCTGTGGTAAATTTAATTTGTCTGAATGTTGTTTAGAAATTGATGATAAAAGTGCAGTAATTAAAAACATCTCAAAAGAAATCAGAAAGCTAGCCTATGTGGGAAATCAAGAGTGGACTCCTTTAATGGACACCAACGGGTGGAATAGTTTTTGGTCATTCAAAGGGGATTGGTGGAAGAAAGCTGGGTTTATGATAATTTGCTCAATCACCGGGTTAATGTTTTTACCTTGTTTAATCCCATATCTAATTCGAACAATTACCTCCACAGTCCAAGCCAGTATCCAGATCCCTAAAGCAACCAGTCAAAAACAAACCAAAATGATGGTGATAGAGAGTCAAGGACCTGAACATGAAAATGCCAAAGAAATATATGAAAAGTTCCAAAAATGTAGAAAAATTTATTTTCAAGAAGAAGAGGTAACAAATTGATGCGAGCTAAAGCTCGATCAAAGAAATAGAGGGGGGAGTTGTTATAAATAAGTTCTATTCAAATAATCTATGTTTTAGTTACTTAATTGTTAAGTAATTTCATTAAGATTGTTAATGCTAGTTCTGTATAAAGAATTTGTCTTATTCCTGTTTTAATATTGATTTATCACCTTATTTACTTGTTTGTTAATTAAGAATTCACCTTATTACCTGTATCTCTGCTCCCATTCGCCGGATAGTGTCTGAATATGCAAATAAAAAGAACACTGGAATTCTGGGAACAACTCAAGAACAAGAGGCTCTAAAAAGCAGACAACCAAAGTAAAATCCAGGACTGAAGTCGCACTTTAGACTAGTGCAAAAGGTACAGGGGTCCGCCGAAGCAGCTCTATTTAGGCGCCGTGACCTGAGAAGGAGTCCTCCATCGCTGGATGACCCCTCATCAGTGAAGCGAAACGGACTCCCCGGCAAGGGGAAAAAGCCCATGAGGGGGGGTGGGAGTCCCCAGCTTTGCTGTGAAGCAAAGCTGTGTGTACCTCCTCCTCCGCGTTGCCAAGAGAGCAAGCAAGCTCTCCCCCAAGGCCAAGCTTGATAATAAAGAAACATACAAAAAGAGCAAGTCTCTGACTCTCTCTTTTTTTTCCAGAACACAGGGGGCTTCTTATCTTTATCTCTGTTCAAGCATCTTATAAGATATTACTTAGTTCATCACAAACACCTTTGCTCAAAAACACACACAAATTAAAACAATCATCTCCCCAAATGCATCTCTCTCCCATGGTTTAAAGGGATGATCTAAATATAGAGTTCACTTCCATGGCTCAAATAAGAATAGAACAACCAACTCTTCAACCCTCTGTCCCAATAGTCTTTTCACTCTTGCTCTACTGACTTCATGCTGTTTTTTCTTTATGTTCACTCTGTCCTTTCTTACTCTCTCAGAGAAGGGCCAAGCTCTGGTAGCTTCACATCGCTAAGAAAGAGTTAAATCTGCTCAGAGTCTTTGTCTCTCTTTCTGTAGCTCATGGTGTTAGATGTTTCAAGGCCGCACTGGTGAGAGAGGAAGAACTCACAGAAACATCAGAGATCTGAGCACTCAGGCAGTCCGGAATCACAAAAAACTGGCAGGATCATAAATGCCTTCTCAGCACACCCCTCAGTGTAAATCGGGGTGGCTTTGGTCCAAATGGTGCCCATAGCTCTTATCAGGGGCCCAGCAGAGATCTCTCCCTGCTCCAGGGAAGTCTGAAGAAAGTAGCTGTTGCAAAGCAGCAACCTCTCCTTCCCCCTGCCTTTCACCCAGGAGCCGATGGAATCCGGCCAAGCCTCAGGCCAGCTCCCCCTGAAAAGGGGGGAGCAGCAGGAGCAGCTCGATGTTACCTGTCTCTCTTTGGCCAAAGGAAAGAAGAAAAAGGACCCACCTTGAGGAAATTCACGCGGTTTTATATGGTACTTCCCAAAGTCACAGCTAACAATTTCACTGGATAGAACAGATGCCAATATTCTATCTAACCCTCTGATAGGTCCCTGTCTCTTCCAAAGCAATTCCCGGGTCCTGACCTGGAGAATTATTCTACATTCTTCTATAACTAAAAAAACAAAATGTACTAACCCATGACACACACTCAAAGCATGTGGCAGCTGCAGCACCAGGAGCAAGGAGGCTACCGATGTCATCAGACCAGCTGCAGCACATCATCTGCCACCGCTGCAAAAGGCCAGGACACTTCGCCAAGGCCTGCCCACAAAACCAGAAACCCAAGTCAAAAAATCAAAAAAGTTGAATTCACAGCACGGCCCAGATTTTATCTCCTTGGTGCATCAAGAAAGAAATTTACAAGTCCATACCTTGGCAAATATCTATCTCTTAAGAAAAAAGGGGGAGGGCAGGTCACAGGGTGTGGGGGTACAGGAAAATGAATATGTCAAATGTTCAACTAACAATGTATGGCAGCTGCGAGGCTGATACAGGCTCGTGACTACCAAAGGTTTTCATTTCAGATCTACTGATTGGACAATAATTACAGTGGACCTGCAAAACATTTCACAGGACATGAAGGTTAACCACATGGAACCGAACAGTGAGTATTTTGTTATTGGGGACGCAGCACACACACCCTTGGAGGTTGAGGTAGCTCCCATGACCATTAAGGGAAAGATAACAGGCCTCATGCTGTTGGCACGTTGCATGCACCCACCATTCTACCTGACAGAGGGGCAAGTCCTTGCCCAGGCCATTCCTGTCCCAGCTGAGGTCCTAGCGGATGGAAAATCACCAGAAGTCTACTGGGCAGAGGTGGTGGGGGAGAACAAACCTTCTCTGGCATGTAACTTAGCCCGTGGGTCAGACCGCCTCCATGTGGAGGGGGTGCTCGACTCCGGCGCAGACATTACCGTTATACCTGAGAGCATGTGGCCATCACATTGGGAGTTGCAACCTGTGGCAGGCAAACTTCAGGGCATAGGGGGAATCACAATGGCAAAAATCTCAAAAAACATAGTGCAAATTGAGGGACCTGATGTGAAATTGGCAAATATCCGTCCATTTGTTGCTGAATATAAGGCTCCCTTATGGGGGACAGACACCATGTCACAGTGGGGAGTCCAATTGGTCACTCCTAAGACACCCCAGGATTTTTGGAAATAGCCACTGTGGAGCACCCTACTCACAAACTAAGGTGGTTGGACAATGACCCAAGATGGGTAGCACAGTGGCCATTGAGTAAAGAGAAGCTCAAGGCGCTTGAGGAGCTTGTGGAGGAGCAGGTGGCTCAAGGTCACCTGGAAGAGACAACAAGTCCCTGGAATTTCCCAGTCTTTGTAATAAAGGAACCGGGAAAGAACAAGTGGAGGTTGCTCCATGACCTCCGAGAAATAAACAAAATTATAGAGGACACGGGACCACTCCAGCCAGGGATGCCTTCTCCAACAATGCTCCCTCGAGACTGGCAATTGGCTGTTCTAGATATCAAAGGCTGTTTCTTCCAAATTCCTCTAGACGCAGAAGATGCCCCACAGTTTGCATTCTCGGTTCCTACCATTAATCGAGACGCCCCAATGAAGAGATATCACTGGAAAGTACTTCCCCAAGGTCTGAAATCTAGTCCTTTCATATGCCAACAGTACGTAGCCTCACTACTGTCATCGAATGAAGAGATATCACTGGAGAGTACTTCCCCAAGGTCTGAAATCTAGTCCTTTCATATGCCAACAATACGTAGCCTCATTACTGTCATTGGTATGTGCCAAAAGAAAGGATGCCATCATCCTTCGCTACATAGATGATTTACTCGTGTGTGCCCCCAATGACTCTATACTCCAACACACGCTTGACCTAGTGGTTAAGGTTTTAACCTCCGCTGGATTTCAGTTACAGGAAGATAAGGTTCAAAGGATGCCACCTTGGAAGTACCTGGGTCTACAAATAACTGCAAGGACCATTGTTCCGCAGAAATTGGTAATTGAGTGTAATCCCCAAACCCTAGCAGATCTCCACTCCTTGTGTGGGTCTTTGAATTGGGTAAGACCTTAGCTAGGCCTCACAAAGGAAGATTTAGACCCTCTCTTCAATTTATTGAAGGGGGAGAGGGAGCTGGTTTCTCCCAGAGAACTGACCCCAGAGGCAAAAACAGCAATCGAAAAGGTACAGAAGGCCTTATCAGAGGGGCAGGCTCATCAATGTGAGCCAAACATACCTTTCCAATTCATTGTTCTAGGGAAACTGCCACATTTGCATGGTTTGATTTTTCAATGGATCGAGGGGCAGAGAGATTCACTCTTGATCATAGAGTGGGTCTTCCTCTCCCAACAAAGATCCAAGACCATCACTGAGCCGCAAGAGTTGATAGCTCAACTGATTCGGAAGGCAAGGGTGAGATTGTGTGAGCTGGCTGGTTGTGACTTTACATGTATTCACCTTCCGGTCAAACTTTCTAAGGAGGGAAGGAACTCTCCCAAGAGATTGACCAAAGAGATGTTTGAGCATTTGCTCCAGAGCAATGCCAGTCTCCAATTATCTCTGGACAGCTACAGGGGACAAATATCAGTCCATGCCCCGTCTCACAAGTTGCTCAGTGAGGAATTCCACCTCATTCCTCGTGAGAAGAGGAGTCGGAGACCACTCAAGGCTCTCACAGTGTTCACGGACGCATCCGGGGCTTCCCACAAGTCAGTGATGACTTGGAGAAATCCTCAGACTCAGCGTTGGGAAGCTGATGTGGAGTTTGTGGAGGGATCCCCCCAAGTGGCTGAACTAGCCACAGTGGTAAGAGCCTTTGAGAAGTTCTCAGAACCAATTAATTTGGTAACAGACTCTGCTTACGTGGCGGGGGTAGTGTCCAGAGCGGAGCAGGCTGTGCTCAAAGAAATTGACAATGAACATCTCTTCAGATTGCTTTCAAAGCTAATTTATTTAATCTCTCATCGAGAACATCCATTCTATGTGATGTATGTAAGATCACACACAGATTTGCCAGGTGAAATTGCAGAGGGGAATCGTCAGGCAGATTCCCTTGCTGCACCAGTTGAAAATGCACGTCTCCCTGATATCTTTCAACAGGCAAAGCTGAGTCACCAACAATACCACCAGAATGTGCCAGGCCTGATCCGTCAGTTCCAGCTAACACGGAGCCAGGCTCGAGCCATTGTGGCCACCTGTCCCAACTGCCAGGTCCAAGCGATGCCATCGATGGGTATGGGAGTTAACCCCCGGGGCCTTGGCAGTTGTGAGGTATGGCAGACAGACATCACACGCATTCCTAGTTTTGGACACCTCAAATATGTTCTTGTAAGCATTGACACACATTCAGGCGCAGTGTGTGCCTCTGCCCATGCAGGAGAAAAGACTGAACATGCCGAGAAACACCTAGTGCAAGCTTTTTCAGTGTTGGGAATTCCAAAAGAAATCAAAACTGATAACAGCCCAGCATACGCATCCAAGGAGTTCCTGGAGTTTGTCCAGCAGTGGGGAGTGGAACATAAAACTGGCATCCCTCACTCCCCCACAGGTCAAGCTGTGGTTGAGCGAGCACATCAGACACTCAAGCAGGTCCTGGCTAGACAGAGTAGTACAACTGTGTGGATGTCTCCACATGAGAAACTCTGCAAAGCCACGTTTACCATCAATTTTCTGAACTGTTCATTTGAAAACATGAGTCCACCAGTGGCACGCCATTTTAACAGTGGCAATCAGTTCAAATTGTCTCAGCGTCCACCGGTCATGATTAGGGATCCAGAAACTTGGGAAACCAAAGGTCCCTATGAGCTTGTGACCTGGGGTCGTGGCTATGCGTGCGTGGCCACTCCCTCAGGCCCTCGGTGGATTCCCCAGAAGTGGGTGAAACATTTTGTCCCTAAAAATCCAGCTCCTGCAGAAGGGGATAAGAGGCAAGTAGCCGTTGCATCCAAAAGAAGATGCCACTGGATGGAAGAAAAGGAATCTTCCTAGATGTGGACTCCTTCCGGCAGAAACAGAAACTTTTAACATGTTTTAAAAATGTTTGTTTTTCTTTTTAGAGAAAACCTACCTCACATTCAGCCCTGTGATGAACCCCATACAAGTTGTCATCTTGTTATTGCTGAACAGTCTGGCAGCTGCATGGATCATCCCTCAGCCGCGTCAAAACTTCTGGGTGACCCTGGCACATACACTTCCGCAGGAAAACATATGTTTGTCCACTGCATCAACAGAGAATCCTATGTCCACCTGTCTGGTAGGAATTCCATTACAGGCTGGAGAATTTCCAGCAGGATTAGACACACACAGGTCTAACGAAATTCCAGAGCCAAACACCTTCCAACCGTACAAGGGTCATCAGCAGAAAGCTGGGATGATCGTGAACCCCTTAGAGGAGTTGTTGCCAAGTTCGCCCAAGGCATCTCAGGAACCCCAAGAATTAGAGTTATTGGGTTCCTCCCCTGCATCATTCTGCATACATTTTTCTGTCTACCCAAAGCCTCCTAACATTAATGAGTATCACAATATAAAACAATATCGTGGGGAGTTTTCTGCAAAAAGATGGTTTCATCAGATAAGCCATTTTGAGACAGAAAACCTATCTCACTCAAGACCCAGAAGCCTCCCCAAGGGATTGTTCTTGATTTGTGGGGATCGGACATGGGCAGGAATTTCGTCTCGGCTTTTAGGAGGTCCATGTACCATAGGGCGGTTGTCTGTATTGATATCCAGCCAAACTTTAATTGGAGAATGGACTCACAAAAACAAATTGGCAACCAAAATTCAAAAGAGGAGTGCTGACCAATTGGATCCAAATTCTAATTCAGAAATTTTTCATTGGGCCAAGTCAAAAAGAGTTGCTGTGTCTCTGTTCCTTCCCTGGGTTGCAGCAGCCAAAGCTCTAGGGGAATTGGGCCATCTAGAGTGCTGGGTAGTCAAACAGGCACATTTAACATCCATGCCATCAACTCTCTCCTAGAAGACGAGGAAATTACCAGACAAGCTACTCTCCCGAACTGTGCTGCTATAGATTATCTCTTGTTACTTCATGAATGCCAGGAATTTGAAGGACTATGTTGCCTAAACCTGACCTCAAAGGCTCCAAACATCCACGCTGTCCTTGGAAGCATGAACAGCTTGATTGGACAAGTGAAGCAAGAATCTGAGGATTGGATCAAAGAACTGTTCAAAGGCTGGGGACTTACAGGGTGGTAGACTTGTATAGTTAAAACAATTTTATTATTTCTTGTTATTCTTTTCCTTGTAACAATAGCGTTCGGGATCTTATGCTGTTTGATTTTCAAGGCTATCAATAGTCTCATACCCTCTACCTCAGAAGTCAACCACACAGAGCTGGCAAACCTAAAGCAGGCTGACTCCCCCACCAATTGTAATTGGTGGGAAAACCCACATTCCGTGTAGCCTAATGTTCTTCTTCTAATGTTCTTAAACAAAAATGGGGAGATGTGTTCCCCTGAGGAATGGTTTTTCCCCTCAGAGTCTCCTTGAAACCTGTGTCATGTAGTTTAACCCTTTTTCCCTATCATACATACCCCTGACCCTATTGGCTCAGGGCCAATATCTTTCCTTGGCCCAAAACTAGATATACCCCTGTCTCTTCCTGGTTCGCTCTCTCTCCTGGGCCTCCTGGAACATCACAAAGCCCTGGTCACCCACATTCCCTGTGACCCATGTCGGGAAGACACCTGGCTGGTTATCCTTTTTTTTGGCCCTAATTTTTTTCTCCTCTCTTTTACTTTGCATTCCAGAAGCCAAGGGAGATCCATCTGTCACCTCAAAACCACTGAAATCCCACTGAGAACAACTCAACCTTACCCCAAAAGGGCTCAATCCCACCTCAGAATGGCTTGTTCCCACCTCAGAAAAACTCAATCCCACACCAAATTTATTCAATTCCACAGCTGCCAGGCTGAGATGGGTCTGGAAGGAGATTGGGAGAAGTGGGATGCAAATTTGGCATGGTGGGATTGGGATTGTGCACGGCTGGGTGGATGGGATGTATTTGATAGTAAACCACTTCTGTGGTTATAATGTGGGGTCAGGTCATGTCTGTCACCCTCCCTTACAAGGGGGGCTGAGATCATCTCCATTCCTGCTTACCTGGGGGATGGGCTGGAGGTGCTCTCTGTGGAGCGGAGTTTCTGGTGGAGCCTCTGCAACCATCATTGCTGGGTGGAAAGAGAGGTGAGGTGAGGCGAGGCGAGGAGCTGAACGCGGTTCCGCCCGCTCCGTTCTGCCGGTGCCGCCGCCGCCGCTTTCCAAACCCTGTGTAAGCCCCGCCTCCCTGACGACAGCCAATGGGCGTCCAGGAACAGTCTGAGGGGCGGAGCAAGCGGCGTTCCACGGGGTAAACCAACAGACAGGGGGCGTGACCAGAACACAACCGAGCGATCTGATTGGTCGGGAGGCGGAGGGTTCTAAAAGGGGCGGGGCTCGGGCCCGGGGTCACCCCGGGATTTTGGGAGCAGCTCCAGGTGTCCCCAGTCCCTCTCCAGCTCTCCTGGAGCCCCTTCACGCCCTGCAAGGGGCTCTGAGCTCTCCCTGCATCCTTCCCTTCTCCAGGGGAACATTCCCAGCTCTCCCAGCCCGGCTCCAGAGCGGCTCCAGTTCCTCTGGGCTCGCCCCAGCAGCTCCCATCCTGCAGCTGGGCTCTCACCTGAGCGGGGCCCAGGGGCAGAATCCCCCCGCAGCCGCTGCCCACGCTGGGGCTCAGCCCAGGGCACCTTTGGGCTCATGTCCAGCCTCTCACCCACCCGCACGGTGCCCATGGCGGGAGCTGTGCAAGTAACATCATTGACACCAAATAAACCATCTCGCCCTGTTTCTTTTAGTTTTTAACTCAGTCCTGGTCACTCTCAGTTATCATTTTTGAGAATTGCATTTCTTTGGCAAGGTGAGGGCTGGCTGAGCCGTGCAGGTGCAAACAAAAAAGGATGAAAACCCGCAGAAATCAGCCGTGGGAAAAAGGTTCCAGCAACTCTGTGATCCTTTGGGGGAATTTCAGCCTTTGACACTGGTTACAGGTGCATCTAGGGTGGCTCAATTATGCTGGGCTCGGGTCTCTGGGGGTCCCATCCCAGGGATGCCCAGGCAGCTCCCTCGGCATTGCTGTCAGGATAGCTGCTCTGGAGCAGGGCAATCCCCTCCTGGCTGGAGAATTCACTGAGGACAGGGACAGGAGCTTGGGAAGGGGCTTCAAAGTCAGGAAAGTGGGCAACTGGGGGGCTCCTCAGCGTTTCAGCACCCTCCCGCCCTGGAGAGAAAATCCTCCAGGATTCTGGGGCTCTCTGGGGCAGTTTCCCTTGGAAACATGGAATTCTATGGAATTCTATGGCATCTGTCGTCATGCTGGTGTCAGAGGAGCTCACAGCCCCAGCCAGGTGAGTGCATTTCTGCCTGGCTGCTGCCTTTGGACATGGCTGGACGGGGCTTGGAGCACCCCGGGACAGTGGCAGGTGTCCCTGCCATGGCAGGGCTGGCACTGGGTGGGCTTTAAGGTCCCTTCCAACCCAAACCATTCCCACATTCTCATGCTGGGGAGCCCCATGACACCAGGACACAGCCCCCAACTCCAGGGAATCCGTCTGGGCAGGGAACGGCCTGAGTGAAAAGGACCTGGGTGGCCACGTCACGCACAGCCCTCAGCGTTTATTCCAAACACCAGCTACAGCTCCAGGGAGAGACACACGCCATGGGATCCCATGGATCGGGACAAGAAAAGAGGCAGAGCATCGGGAAATCTCTGCTTGGCTGCCACAACCCCCCTTGGGCACTTGGAAACTGCTCTCACCACACCGGTGCCAGCGTGGAAAATCCTCCCCAGTCCTCCCCTGGCCCAGGGGCCACCGAGGCTCCCCCGGGGACCTGTCCTGGGTGGGAATATCCTGGAAAGCCGCAGGGATGGACTCGGCTCTCCTGGATCCCGGCCAGGAGGGTGCTGCCATCTCGAACCCCGAGTCCCCAGAGCACCCCTGTGAGAGACAGAGTGGGGATGGCAATGAGAGATCTCTGGAGTCCAGGGCAGCTCTTGAAACAGGTGGTTTATTGCATAGTTCATTGGTGCAAGAGCTCTGCTTAAGCTGTCAGCCACAGCTAGAACCGTGCCCGAGCAAAAAGAGCCTCAGTTCTTGTTACAATACATTATATCTCCTTCTGTGTTGAATATTCTAGTTCACACTAATCAACCAGTACAAGACACAAATGCTACAGAATTTACATACAGCCTATAGGAACTACTACATTACAATACTGTGCCACATTCCAAACCCTAAAAGCTAGTTTCTAGACTCCTTTTCCCTGCCACCTTGGCAGGACCCCTCCTCCTTGGACCCTTGGAATGCTTTTGTCTCTTAGGGGTATTGCTCAATCAACAGGGATCTTGCCTTCAGCTAACTCAATCACTGTCTCCCGGCTTGGCATCCTACATCTCAAACCTGGCTTCCATTTCTATTTCACTTATAAGTTACACGCTGTTGGAATCTTTTGCCAAGCAATCATATTTGTATGGTTTTCCTGTTTTATCCTCTCTATCACCTTGAAGCATCTCCAAGGCATGGAACGTTGGAGCTGCCCCCAGCTGTGGTGTCCCTGAGAGGGGAACCTTGGAGCTGCCAGCACGGTGATGTCCCAGAGAGGGGAACGCTGCGGCTGTGCCACTCCTTGCCCAGCCCCAAGATCTCTGGCAGCACCTGGAGGAGACACCAAGGCTGAGCTGGGAGGGAGGCAGCAGGATCATGGAGTGCAGGCCCCTGCCCTGCACAGACAGGCCAAGAGTGGCAGCCTGGGCATCCCCGGGAGCGGTGTGCAAAGGCTCCTGGAGCTGCTGCAGCCTCGGAGCTGTGAGCATTGCAGTGGCTGCAGAGCTCTGGGGAAAGGCCCCGGCCCTGGCTTGGGGCTCAGCCGGTGGCCCAGGGAGCAAATGAACTTGCAGCTTGTGGCCCAGAGCAGGGAAGAGCAGGGGCAGTGCTGGCTGGGAGAGCCTCTGGGCAAGGGCCTGCAGCACCAGGACAGAGGTGTACCTCAGTTCCTGAGTATTTATTCGTCTTAGTTATCTCTTTTCAAGATTTCCTTGAAGATTAATGGGGCTGGCTTCCATCCCTTTCCCAGCGCTTCTTGTCATCCCATTCAATCTTTGCTTTTCATGTGCTTTCAAAATTTTCCCTTTTTCTTTTTAAGCTGGCATGTCTTCAATTTCTTTTCCTCTCCTTCTTATATTTGACTTTCCTGTATGATTTCAGCATTTGAATTGGAGTACTTTTGGAGAGTGTTTGTCCTTTTCAGTGCCCCTCATTTCATCTCATTCCATTTGGTGTCAATCCAGCCAGTTCCATATTTTCTCAGTTGTTTTCATTGGCACTGTTTCTCATTATATCTCCTTTCCTGAGCGTTCGACTTTGTTCTTTGTTTACAAGATTTCATTCCCCTTCCCAGAAGGAAGACATTCCTTAAAGAAGTGGGAATGAAATCTTGCAATTCCAATGAAGATTAATTGGGCAGGCTCCCGTTCCTTTCCCCGCACTTCTTGTCATTCCATTCACTCTTTTCTTTTGAAATGCTTTCAAAATTTTCCCTTTTTCATTTTAAGCTTCCATGTCTTCAATTCCTTTTCCTCTCCTTGTTCATTTACCTTTCTTGCCTGATTGCAGCATTTGAATTGGCGTCCTTGTGGCAAGTGTTGGTCCTTTTAAGTGCCCCTCATTTCGTCTCAGTCCATTTGGTCTCAATCCCTCCTGTTCCATATTTTCTCGATTGTTTTCATTCCCACGGTTCCTCATCATATCTCCTTTCATGAGTGTTTGTTAGACTTTGTTCCCCGTATTCAAGATTTCAAGGAAGATTAATTGGGCAGGCTTCCTTCCATTTCCCTTCATGTGTTGTCATCCCATTCACTATTTGCTTTTCACCTGCTTTCAAATTTTTCCCTACTTCGTTTTAATCTTGCATGTCTTCAATTCCTTTTCCTCTCCTTCTTTGATTTACCTTTCTTGCATGGTGTCAGCGTTTGAATTGGAGCACTTTTGGCAAGTGTCGGTCCTTTTCACTGCCCCTCATTTCATCCCAGTCCATTTGGTCTCAACCCCTCTGGTTCCAAATTTTCTCAGTTGTTTTCTTTCACACTCGTTCTCATCATATCACCTTTCTTGAACGTTTGTTTGACTTTGTTCTCTGTTTTCAAGATTTCATTCCTTTTTCTGAAAGGAAGACTTTCTTTTCATGAAAGGGAATGAAATTTTGTTATTTCAATGAAGATTAATTGGCCAAGCTTCCCTTCCTTTCCCTGCACTTCTTCATGTCCCATTCTCTCTTTGCTTTTGAAGTGCTTTCAAAATTCCCCTATTTTCATCTTAAACTTGAGTTCTACAATTCGTTTTCCTCTCCTTTTATTTCCCTTTCTTGCCTGATTGCAGCATTTGAATTTGGCAAATGTTGGTCAGTTTCACTTCACCTCAATTCATCCCAGTCCATTTGGTCTCAATCCCTCTGGTTCCATATTTTCTCCGTTGTTTTCATTTGCACTGTTCTTCATCGTATCTCTTTTCTTGAGTGTTTGTTCAACTTTGTTCTCTGTTTTCAAGATTTCATTTCCTTTCCCAAAAAGAAGACTTTCCTTAAGGAAGACAGAATGAAATCTTGCAATTTCAATGAAGATTAATTGGGCAGATTTTCATCCCTTTCCCTGCACTTCTTGTCATCCCATTGAATCTTTGCTTTTCACGTGCTTTCAAAATTTTCCCTTTTTCATTTTAAGCTTGTGTCATAGGTTAGTACAGTTTGGTTTTTTAGTTATAGAAGAATGTAGAATAACTCCAGGTCAGGACCTGGGAATTGCTTTGGAAGAGACAGGGACCTTTCAGAGAGTTCGTTGGAATATTGGCGTCTGTTCTGACCACTGAAATTGTTAGCTGCGACTTTGGGAAGTATCATACAAAACCCTGTGAATTTCCTGTAGGTGGGTCCTTTTTCTTCTTTTGGCCAAAGAGAGACAGGTAACATCGAGCTGCTCCTGCTGCTCCCCCCTTTTGGGGGGAGCTGGCCTGAGACTTGGCCGGATTCCATCGGCTCCCGGGTGAAAGTGGGGGGAAGGAGAAGTTGCTGTTCTACAACAGCTACTTTCTTCAGAGTTCCCTGGAGCAGGGAGAGATCTCTGCTGGGCCCCTGATAAGAGCTATGGGCACCATTTGGACCAAAGCCACCCCAATTTACACGGAGGGGTGGGCTGAGGAGGCATTTATGATCCTGCCTGGTCTTTTTGTGATTCCGAACTGCCTGAGTGCCCCGATCTCTGATGTTTCTGTGAGTTCTTCCTCCCTCACCAGTTCGGCCTTGAAACATCTAACACCACCAGCTACAGAGAGAGAGACAAAGACTCTGAGCAGATTTAACTCTTTCTTAGCAACATGAAGCTTCCAGATCTTAGCCCTTCTCTGAGAGAGTAAGAAAGGACAGAGTGAACATGAAGACCAACAGCATGAAGTCAGTAGAGCAAGAGTGAAAAGACTATTGGGACAGAGGGTTGAAGAGTTGGTTATTCTATTTTTATTTGAGACATAGAAATAAACTCTATATTTAGATCATTCCTTTAAATCACGGGAAAGATATGCATTTGTGGAGATCATTGTTTTAATTTATGTGTGTTTTTGAGCAAAGGTGTTTGTGATGAACTAAGTAATATCCTATAAGATGCTTGAACAGAGATAAAGATGAGAAGCCCCCTGTGCCAGTGAGGAAGTGAGAAGATATCTCTGTTCCTTGAGGTAAAGAATTCTTTGCTTTGGAATTATGCATCTTTAAAAGCTGACACCCCAGTATGCAAAAGTCTAAGACCCATGACCCATAAGCAGCTTGGGAAACTGCTCCTGGGAGGGTCACAAAGGCAGGTTTCTCCAGGCGGTTGTTTTTGAGACAGTTTAAAACCCACAAGAGAACTGTTCTAAGTTGTCAGTGGGATCCGTGACTCTAGAAGATAATCTTCCCCTAATGAATTGATGAAAGACTCTTGTCAGATAGTGAAACTGACTGAAAATGACAAGTTTTGTCTCTTTATGTTATTTTGTAAGAAAGTGAACAGTTTGTAAGGGGAGGGAAGAGTGTTTTTGAAGTTTCATTCTGTTTTAGGGTTTTTTTCCAGCTTTCTTTTTTTCCTATTCTTTTAGTGTATGTTAATAAACTATTTGTTAATTTTAAGATTAAGCCTGCTTTGTTTTTCTCCTAGTCTCTCTCCCACAAAAAGAGTAAGTACCAAGACCAAAATTTAGTGAACGTGAAACCACTACAACACTAAATGGAATGAGATGAAATGAGGGGCAGTGAAAAGGACCAACACTCTCCAAAAGTACTACAATTCAAATGCTGAAATCATGCAGGAAAGTTAAATATAAGAAGGAGAGGAAAAGAAATTGAAGACATGCCAGCTTAAAAAGAAAAAGGGAAAATTTTGAAAGCACATGAAAAGCAAAGAGTGAATGGGATGACAAGAAGTGCTGGGAAAGGATGGAAGCCAGCCTCATTAATCTTCAAGGAAATCTTGAAAAGAGACAACTAAGACGAATAAATACTCAGGAACAGAGGTACACCTGTGTCCTGGTGCTGCAGGCCCTTGCCCAGAGGCTCTCCCAGCCACCACTGCCCCTGCTCTTCCAGGCTCTGGCCCACAAGACTATTGTCTGATTAATAAAACTGACTGAAAATGACAAGTTTTGTCTCTTTATGTTGTTTTGTAAGAAAGTGAACAGTTTGTAAGGGGAGGGAAGAGTGTTTTTGAAGTTTCATTCTGTTTAAGAATTTTTTCCAACTATCTTTTTTTCTATTCTATTACTGCATGTTAATAAAACTACTTGTTAAATTTAAGGTTGAGCCTGCTTTGTTTTTCTCCTAGTCTCTCTCCCACAGAAAGAGTAAGTACTGAACCCAAAATTTATTGAACATGAAACCACTACAATAGTTGAAACCCAAATGTCATGGGTACAATGCCTACCTTTAGCCTTATTGAGGATCCGAACACAACCCAGGTCAGACCTGGGAGTGTCACCCTGTGAAATGATGTTTGGGTTACCCTTTTTGACCACCCAACATGAAAATACTACCTATGAGGTAGGGGAAATGAGCGTTAAAAGATATGTTAACACCATTGCAAAAACTCTTGAAAACTTACAGTTGAAAGGAATAATCCCTCAAACCACACCTTTAGACTTTAAAATCCATAATGTTCATCCAGCGGAATGGGTGCTAGTAAAAATCTGGAAAGAACAATCTTTAACTCCTCAATGGGAAGGTCCTTTTCAGGTATTGCTGACGACCGAGGCTGCGATCCAGACCAAGGAACGAGGGTGGATCCACGCCAGCAGAATCAAAGGACCTGTGGAAGAACCTAAGGAGTGGACGATTACATCTGAACCGGGTGATACAAAACTGACTCTTAAACGGGGACTGGGTGGTAATGAACTGGGAAGACCCAAATGGTCCAAGAAACATACCCAGGATCACACCTAATTGAGAGATAAGGCCAAGCTTATATCAGTGGTTTCAAGTTCCGTCTGGACAAACTGAGATGCCCCCAATACCCTTCTTGGGGAGGAATATTTCCACTCCGAACAGGAGGATCAGGACTGTTTTGGACAGAGAACTCTTGTATTCACGCCTTAGCCTGTGATTTATGCAAAGAGGAAGAGGAGCTGCAACTTCCATCAATGCCAGACCAAATACCCTGTTTGATCCACCCAAATACCAGACATGCTAGCTGGGTTAAATGTAAATGTTTAGATTGTGGGAAGAATTGGTATTGTAGTTCACACAAGCGACGCTCTCATTGCAGGAAGTGTCAAGGGCCAAATCGATCTATCCAAGTAGAATTCGAAGAAACTGAAATAATAACTTTGTTTTGTGGATGGGAATTATTAGTGCCTGTTGAATGGGAGATACCTGAAGAACGGTGGAAACGACAGTTAAGGAGTGTCAAAAATGATTTGTCTGGAAATTAGCTAAGAAGAAGTGACAAGGAAATAGAGGGCAAGACCAGATTGGCCTCTGTATTCGCCACCAAGAAGATCAAATACACCTGCTGTGGGTTGCAACCCCATAGGCATGGGAGGTGGGAGTATAAGCCATACTGGACCTCTGTTACTCCTTTTTCTGTCACTCAATTTTTGTCTTCTCCCTTTTGGGATATCGACAAGGCCATGCTACAGATGTTACCAAAAGCTGTACATGGAAAGACACCGAGGTTCTTTTTTCATTTCTCACACTCATGTCAACAGCCACTGTTATAACCCATCCAAATTAGGCAATTGCATCCATAAGGGGAAAAAGTACTGGATTGCAGAGAACTTAGGAACAAGGGGTAGCAGGATGGGAAGTCAGAGCCCAAAAGAGGAGAGATGGATGTGTTTTACCTACATTACTGGGCAAAAAGCACCAGATTTAGTAAAAGAGCAGTTGATAAGCAAAAAAGCTAAGTCAGTAAAACCACCTAAGCCTGTGCCAATTTCCATCAACGATTTGTATACCAAACTTGAACAGCAATTAGAAAAAGAAATAGATATCTCAAGGATGGGTAAAAATCAGATTGTAGAATTGGGGGAAAGAATTAGTAAGGAACTTAACCAATTGTTGGGTCTGTGGAGGGGCTTTGATGTCAGAAGAATGGCCATGGAAAGGCAGCAGCTTAGGCCCAATTGAGCTCCTTAAATGGAACCAAGCAAGTACAAGTGGAGAAAACAGACCAGAAGGGTGGATTTTAAGCTCAACAGTGATAGGGGAAGAATGTCTCTGGTGCACTGGGAAAAGGCTCCTTTATGAAGTAGGAAAAACACCCTGTAAAAGATATAAGGTTAGTAATGGAACTTCTGTATGGTGGGTCCCAGAAGCACCAACCATGTATTGGACCCAAGAAAAAGCAAAAAAGTGAATTGTAAGTATGATAACAAAACAAAACCTTTTCAATGTAATGATACAGCTAAAAATCCTTACTATGGCATCCCAGAAATTTCCAAATTTTGGGAGAATATAGATCAACAAAAATTTGACTATTGGAAAGCTCCAGATGGCTTATTTTGGATAGGTGGAAAAAGAGCATACCCAAAACTCCCCTCCCAGTGGAAAGGGAGCTGCACTCTGGGAATTACACAGCCAGGATTTTTTCTTTTACCAGGACCTGATGGGGATCAATTAGGGATACCATTTTATGAAGATCTAAAAAGAAACAAAAGAGAATTGATTGGAGGATTCCAAAAATGGGGAGATGAGGAATGGCCCCCTGAACGCATACTGGAAACATATGGGCCAGCCACCTGGGCACAAGATGGGAGTTGGGGATATCGAACCCCAATTTATATGCTAAATCGTATTATAAGACTTCAAGCCACTGTAGAGATAATAACAAACAAAACTGGTCAGGCAATGGAATTAATATCAAGGCAACAAACCCAAACAAGAGTGGCTGTGTATCAGAATAGGTTGGCTTTAGACTATTTATTAGCTGAAGAAGGGGGTGTTTGTGGAAAGTTCAATACATCAGATTGTTGTTTAAAAATAGATGACAATGGAGATGCAGTCCTGGACATAGTCAATGATATCAGAAAAATCGCCCATATACCAGTTCAAAAGTAGGAATCAATGCTAAATACTAGCTGGTGGGATAATGTGTTGGGAGCAGAATGGTAGAAAAAGTTAGGCTTCTTCCTTTTATGCGCTACAGCTGGTCTAATATTTCTTCCTTGTTTGATTCCCTGTTTCATTCGGCTCATCACCAGTGTGGTACAAGGCATGCAATTAGTGAACATTGACCAAAAGCTGCCTACAACAACACCACCACAAAGGATGATGGTGTTAAAGAAACAAAATAATATAGAAGACCCCTTCAAAGAAGCGAGATTGATTTGTGAAAAAAATGAGTGGATAATGAAGGCTAGAAAACAATGAATATTGCTCGAGCCAAATGAATTATAAAAAGAAAGAGGGAGGATTGTGAAAAGTGCATATTATATGGCTCTATGCAAGATATTTACTGTATGTATTATGTTGTATTGATTAGTAATGTTGTATTAATATTTTGATAGTATGGTAAATGTAGTTTTGTAGTTAAAATGTAGGTTTTATATACCAACCACAGGAAAATGTAAATCTTTCAGAGAAAAAGAATTTACTACTTCCTTATCAGAAGAGACCAACTTCTCCTGCCTTGCTCAGCCTTGAAGACGCCATAGAGACTAAAGGAAAATAACACTAATCAGAGAGAATTCTTTGTTTGAATGGAATCTATGCATCATGTAGGAAATGTATGAATATTCAACAGGATGTTGCTTTTAAGAGATAATCCTTTGTTAACGGGGGTCCTTCTTCAGAGCTTTTTGCTCGGGAAGGCACCCAGATGTGTGTAACTTTGTTTTTATTGTCTTGTATTGTCCTAACCCTAATTGTTCAATTTCTTTATTAACCTAATTCAATTTTTATAACCATTTTATTTACTATTAAACTTTTAAAATTTTAGAACAAGTGATTGGCGTTTTCACATGAAAATCCACCATGAAAATACCTGGTTTGGCTTAAAATCACCCAAAGGGAACTAAAGTCCACTGTAAAACCCACCAGATTTGTCCTAAAAACACCCAAATGGGTCTAAACCCCAAGCAAATAGGCCTCAATTCATCTAAAACTATCTAAAATCTGCCCTAACACTGCCCTGCTTATCCAAAAATCACCCAAATGGGATTAAGCCCCACCAGATTTTGCCTAAAATCACCAAAATGGGAATAAAATAATAAAAAGTGACCTAAAATCCACTCGAAAACACAGCAGATTTGGCCAAAAATCATCCAAAGATTCTTAAAATCCACCATAAACATCCCGATTTTTTCCTAAAATCACCCAAACTGGCCTAAAATCTCCGTGACCAAGACCGAGACAGAGACCGAGATCAAGATCAGCACCAGAACCGGCACCAGCACCAAAACACAGACCAACACCGGATCCGAGCCTGGCACCAAGAGCGTCGCTGCTCTGGGACCAGCTCCGAGACCAACACTGGCACCAGAACGACACCAGAACCGACACCGACACTGCTCCGGGAGCCGAATCAACACTCGGACCAGAACCAATGACAGAACTGAAACCAGCACTGCACAGGCACCGGGACTGAGACTGAGACCAAGACTGAAACTGGCAACAGAACTGGCACTGGGACCAAGACTGAGACCAAGACTGGCACCGGAACCAGCACCGAGACTGGCACCGCTCTGGTACTGGGACCGAGAATGAGATTGGCACTGAGAGCACTCCGGGACCAAGACAGGCAGTGGTACCGACACTGGGACCAGCACTGATCCGAGACCGAGACTGAGGCCGGGACTGAAACCGGGCCTGGCACCGAGACTGGCACCCCTGGAGTGTGTGCCATGCAGGACCAGACAGACTGGGATCATGCGGACTGGCACCTTGTAGGCTGGGACTGTACACACTGGGATCACACGGACTGGGATTTCACAGGCTGGCAGCGTAGGGATCAGAACCATAGAGACCGGGATCATACAAACTGCGATCATATGGAGCGGGATGGCTGCAGCGGAACGACGCGAACCGAGGCGGTCCCGCCCGGCCCAGGGCTCCCTCCCAGTCCCGCCCGGGTGTGCGGCCAAAACTGCCCGGAGCGAACGCGGCGGTCCCGGAGCGATCCTGGAGCCAATCCCGGAGCGATTCGGGGTCCGATCCCCGTCCCGGTGCCGCCTCCAGTCTCAAGTCTCAGTCCCGGAGCGCTCCCGGTGCTGATTCCGGTCCCGGGGTCGATCTCGATCCCGGAGCGGTGCCATTCTTGGTGCCGGTTCCCGTTCCACTCCTGGTCTCAGTCTCGGTCTCGGACTCTGTCTCGGAGCGCTCCCGGTACCGGAGCTGGTGCCGGTCTTGGTCCCGGAGTGCTCCCAGTGCCAGTCTCAGTCTCGGTCCCGGAGCAGTTCCAGTCTCGGTGCTGGTTTCCGGTGCCGCTCTTGGTCTCAGTCCTGGCGTGCTCCCGGTCTCGGTTCTGGCCGCAGTCCTGGAGCAGTCCTGGAGCGCTCCCGCCGCCGGTGCCGGTTCCAAAGCATTCCCGGTGCCGGTCCCAGTGTCGCTCCTGGTGTCAGTCTTGGTCCCTGCACCGGTTCTGGTGCCGGTTTTGGTCTGGGTCTCGGTCCCAGTGGCGGTGCCAGAGCGGTGCCGGTCTCGGTTCCTGTGTCGGTCTCAGTCTTGGTGCTGGTGTCGGTTCTGGTGCTGATCTCGGTCACGGTGCCGGAGATTTCAGACCCTTTCGGGTGATTTTAGGGCAAACCGAGCCTTTGTAGGAGGGCGCGTCCCCTTGGCCACACCCACTCTCCTCCTCATCCCCGCCCTTTCCTTGACCCCGCCCCTTTCCCTGCCAGGCCCTGCGCTTTCCCTGAGCCCGCCTCATTTCATTCCTTCCCTGCCCTTTCATTGGCCGCAGCTCTCTTCTCCCTTGAGCCCCGCCTATCTGCTGGCGCGGTGTCTCCGGCGCATGCGCAGACTGCTCGGAAGTTGCTTCCCCGGAGTGCCGCCATCTTTGCTCCTGGTCCCCCGGCGCGGCTCCCGTGTGTCTGAGACCTACGGTGGGGCAATGGGGGATCTCTCGGGGATCCTGAGGGGTCTGAGTGGACCTGGGGGTCTCTCTAGGGGATTTGCGGGGGGTCTCTAGGGGATTTGGGGGGTCTGAGGGTCCCTAAGGGGTTTGGGGGGCGGCTATAGGGGCTCTTTAGGGGTCTGGGGGTTCTCTAGAGGGTCCAGAGGAGTCCGTAAAGGGGCTCGGAGAGTCCCTGAATGGGGTCGGGGGGTTTCTAGAGGGGCTTTGTGGGTTTGAGGGGTCTATTGGGATCTATAGGGGTCTGGGGAAGCCTCTAGCGGTTCCGGGGAGGTGTGGGGGTGTCTGTGGGTCCCTATGGGGGTTTTGGGGGTTCTAGGGGTCTCCAGAGAGGGTCTGAGGGAGCTCTAGGGGATCTATGGGGGATCTATAGAGGGTCCAAGGGGGCCTGGGTGTCCCTGTGGGGGATCTGGGGGGGTCTCTAGGGGTTCTGGGAGTCCCTATAGGGGATTTGGGGTGGTCTGGGGTGCTCTAGAGGCTCTGTAGGGGTCTGGGGGAGCCAATAAAGTCTCATTGGGGGTCTGTGGGATCTCAGCATCTCTTTAGGGGAATTCTGGGATCCTTCAAGGGAATGTTTTTGGAATTTTGGGCTCAGTATGGGGAATTCTTGGGGCCTAAATGTGGCAATTTTGGGTTTTCTATTAGGGAATTTTTTGAATTTTGAGGCAAATGCAGGAATTTGGGGAATTTCAGCTCCAAGTGTGGGAATTTTGAGATCTCTGGAGAGGATTTGGAGGAATTTTGTATCCAAACATGGGAAAATTGGGGAATTTTAGGTCCAAATGTAGGAAATCTTGGCAATTTGGATCCAAATGTGGGAATTTGTTTTCCAGAATTCCTCTTCAAGTTCTTGGTGATCAGCAGCGCCAGCACCAGCAAGTCCTACCTGCTGCAGCCTTTCAACGAGAGCAAGTGTAGGAAATTCTGGGAATTTTCAGGGATTTTGAAAATTCTGGGCAGAATTTAGGAGATTGGGGGGGAGGTGGGTGTTTAATATATTTCTGGGCATTTCAAGGGTTTGGTTGGTTGGTTTTTGTTGGGTTGTTTGGGGTTTCGTTTGTGTGTGTGGTGGATTTTGTTTTTTGGGGTTTTTTTTGGTTTGTTTTATCCTCGGGATATCCTCGGTTTTTTCTTTAGTTTGGTGAATTTTTTGAAATTTGGGGATTATTATTGGCATTTTTAGAGAAATTTTCAAGGTTTTCCTTTCTTTTAGCCCTTTTAATGCTCTTTTCATTTTTTGTTTTCAATTTTGCTTTTTTGATGCAATTTTGGACAATTTTTTTGCATTTTTGGAATTCTGTGTTCCTCCAGGCTCTCCTCCATCCTGCAGCATTTTGGGTCATTTCCTGTCACTTCTGAGTCATTTTGGGTCACTTTTGGCCCATTCTTGGCCATTTTTGTGGCATTTTCTGATATTTTGGGTAATTTGGGGCAATTTTATCTCATTTTGGGTTCATTTAAAGGGGATTTTTGGTCTTTTTTTGGGCCATTTTCTGTTATTTTGAGCCATTTTTTGTAATTTTGGGATAATTTCTAGTCAGTTTTTGATCATTTTCTGCCATTTTTTGGTTTCTTGAGGGGTGTTTTTGGTGACTTTTGAGCCCTTCTTTGCTGGCTTCAGTCCCAGTCTCAGTCTTGATCTCAGTGCAGTCCAGGTCCCAGTGCCGGTAGCGGTGTCAGTCTTGGTCCCGGAGTGCTCCCAGTGCCAATCTCAGTCTGGGTCCCAGTCCCGGTGCGGTGCCAGTCTCGGTGCTGGTTCCGGTGCCGGTCTTGGTCTCAGTCTTGGTCCCAGTGCCAGTTCTGGTGTCAGTTACAGTCTTGGTCTCAGTCCCGGTCCCGGTGCCTCTGTGGCGCCGGTCTCAGCTCCGGTGTACTGGTTCTGGTCCTGGTCCCGGTCCTGCAGCGGTGCCACTCTAAGTTCTGGTGTCAGTTCTGGTCCCAGTCTTGGTCTCGGTGCCCGTCCCAGAGCAGCGCCGCTGTCGGTGCCGGTCTCGGATTCGGTGTCAGTCTCAGTCTTGGTGCTGGTGCTGGTTCTGGTGCTGACCTTGGTGTGGGTCTCAGTCCAGGTCCTGGAGATTTTAGGCCCATTTGGGTAATTTTCGGCCAAAGCGTGTTGCGTTGTGGTTTTTGGGAGTGGAGCTGAAGCCCAGAGCCGATAAGCCTCTGCGGTGGAAAGGCCGCTTGGGGAAGCTCAGGCGAAGCAGTCAAGCTCACACATGCACACACGCCACGTGGGCAGCTCAGCAAGGAGAGGCCAGAAGGCCTTTGCACTGGATCAGTTCCAGCCAGGTTTATTTCCAGAAGCCCAAGGGGAATCCAGATTGGAAAGGGGAGCACGTGTGCCGGTCTGCAGCTCAAGTGTGAGCTTCAGCAGCCAAAGACCTTGAGGCACGGGGGCAGAGCAAAGGGCAGGAAAGGTCAGTATCCTGTAGGGAAAACGGGGCCAGTCCCCGGGAACCCCAAACCAATGGAGACACAGAGGAAAGGAGAAACCAAAGGGCCAGGGGAATCAGGGAGGGGAGAAACTGAGGCAAACCATCGTGTCCAGGGCATCATTGGGAAGTTCTCTGTCTCAGGCTGGGCAGGTGACTCTATGATCTGTCCTGCCAAGGCCAGGCCCTAGGTATTATGGCAAGGGGCTGCAGGGACTCCACACTCAGCATGATTCCAGTTGCTCACAGCCATTCCCAGTCAATCCCAGTATGATTCCCATCACCCTCAGTGTGATCCCAGTTCTCCCCAGCATGGGCCCAGCTGTTCCCACTGTGATCCCAGTATGATCTGTTTCCTGCAGCCTTAGTTCCAGTTGTTCCCAGTTCCTTCCAGTGTGATCCCAGGTGCCCCTGGAGTAGTCCCAGTCCCTCTCAGCATGGTCCCAGTGACTCCCAGTTGCCCCCAGTGTAGATCCACTCATTCCCAATTGCCTGTTTTTTACGGACCCCCAATGCCTGGTGACTTCTAGAGATGGACTTGGGCAGAGAGACCTTCAAACTCAACGTGCTCATCCCTTGTTTTCCTCCCAGACAGGATTCCCCATTCCCAAACCTTTGCAGGATGGAGGAGGAGGCTGTGAGGAAGAGGAAGGTGCCCCAGGACAGCCAGGCAGGTGAGGAGGAAGTCAGTGCCCCTTTCCCCCTCTCTCCTGCTCCATCTCCCAGCCCAGCACGGCCCCCGGCTGCAGGACAACCCCGCAGCCGACGCCGTCCTGCCGGGGACGCACTGAGGGGATCTCCTTCCCCTTCCCTCTGGCACGGAGGCAAATCCCATCCTCTCCTTGTCCTTCCTCCCCCAGACAAGGAGCTGAGCATGGAGACCAGGGAGGACAAATCCCCACGGCAGATGCTCGTGGAAGAGGCCGTTTTGAGCGGCTCCACAGGGCAGGAATCCAACGGGGAGGAAAAGTCCTGGCAATCCCTTGTGAGAGGAGACTGCAAAAGCAGCTCACGAGGATCTGAGGAGGAAAGAGCCACCCTGTGCCAGGAAGGCGACCAGAGATGGAGCCAGAGCTCAGACCTGGTGGTCCGTGAGCAGCTTCATGATGGGGAGAAGCCCCACAAGTGCTTTGGGTGTGCGAAGAGCTTCAGCTGGCGGAGCCACCTCCTTAGCCACCAGAGGATTCACACAGATGAACGGCCCTACGAGTGTGGGGAATGTGGGAAGAGCTTCAGCCAGAGCTCCAGCCTGAACCGCCACCAGAGGATCCATACTGGGGAGAGGCCATATGAGTGTGGGGAATGTGGAAAGAGCTTCAGAGAGAGCTCCAGCCTGATCTGCCACCAGAGGATCCACACTGGGGAGAGGCCCTATGAGTGTGGGGAATGTGGGAAGAGCTTCAGCCGCAGCTCCAGCCTGACAAAACACCAGAGGATCCACACTGGGGAGAGGCCCTATGAGTGTGGGGAATGTGGGAAGAGGTTCAGCCGCTGCTCCAGCCTGATCTGCCACCAGAGCATCCACACTGGGGAATTGCCCTATGAGTGTGAGGAATGTGGGAAGAGGTTCAGACAGTGCTCCAACCTAAACAAGCACCAGAAGATCCACACTGGGGAACGGCCATACAAGTGTGGGGAATGTGGGAAGAGCTTCCTGTACCGTTGTTTCCTGACCCTACACCAAAGGATCCACACTGGGGAGAGGCCCTACAAGTGTTCCGAGTGTGGGATGGGGTTTCTGACCAGCTCCCAGCTCCTTGAACATCAGCAGACACACATAGAGGAGAGGCCCTTCCACTGCCCCGACTGTGGGAAGGGCTTCAAGCACAAGTCCACCCTCATCAATCACAGGCGCATCCACACAGGGGAGAGGCCCCATGAGTGTGATGTATGTGGGATGAGCTTCTTTTGGAGCTGTGACCTGATCTGCCACCAGAGGACCCACACTGGGGAGAGGCCTTATGAGTGTGATAAATGCAGCAAGAGGTTCCGCACGAGCTCCCATCTCCTCCTGCACCAGCGGATTCACACAGAGGAGAGGCCCTTCCGCTGCCCTGACTGCGGGAAGGGCTTCACGCAGAACTCCACCCTCGTCAGACACCAACGCATCCACACTGGGGGAGGCCCTTCGAGTGTCCCCAGTGTGGGAAGAGCTTTTCACGGAGGTCTGACATGACCAGACACCAACTGAGGCACTGGTTAGGGAAGCCCTGTGAGTGCCCCCAGTGCAGGAAGAGCTTTGTGCACTGCTCCAACTCCATCCCCCACTGGAGGTCCCACGTTGGACAGAGCCCTGGTGACCCACATTCCCTGTGGTCCATGTCAGGAAGACACCTGGCTGCTTATCCTTTATATTGGCCTTAATTTTTTTTCTCTTCTCCCTCTTTGTGCTCCAGAAGCCAAGAAGAATTGGTCTGTCACCTCAAAACCACTCCAATCCCACTGAGAACAACTCACATTTAACTGACAGGGTTCAATCCCACCCCAAATGGCTTGTTCCCACCTCAGAAAAACTCAATCCCATGCCAAATTTACTCGATTCCACAGCTCCCAGGGTGAGATGGGGTTGGAAGGAGATTGGGAGATGTGGGATCCAAATTTGGAGCAATGGGATCAGGATTGTGTGGGGCTGGGTGAGTGGGATGTATTTGATAGTAAATCAAACATTCGGGGTTATTGATTTCTGTCCCATTCATTTTCAGTCCGTGTCAGTTCTGTTTTCAGTGTGCTACCTTCTCAGCTGATTGTGTTAGGGAAATTGATCCACGCACACCAGAGGTTTATGTCCAAAAAGGAGACAGAGGAGTCCTTTTACTTAATTTGAATAAAGGGAGAGGCCATGGGGCATTTCCCCTGGGGTCTCAGTTTTTCAGAGGACGCAGCCTCCTTTTTATCCTAGTAATTTCCTGTCCGCATTTCCCTCTCTCTTTCCCCACTGGCTGAGGTACTTGAGAGGTACAGACTTCCTGAAATGCCTAAGATTCCCCTTTTAATGTATAACCCCTCTAATTTTCAATTTTTATGGGATTTATGGGTTTTTCCCCATTGTTGCTTTCATCTTTCAATATTCATTTACAAACCTATGGTTTGTTTGTAAAGGCAAGTATCTTCTTTTCCATTCATCAATCAGTAGAATCCTTCCCATTGTTTCGCTTATCTCTCAGTGCTAGTTTGATCTACCAGCAGACCCAGGGCTTGTTTGTAAAGGCAAATCTTGTCATTCCTCTCAATCCCTCCTCTTTTATTTTTAATAATTGTCTTTACAAATTTTAGTTATCATTGACTATTTTTTGTTCTTGGGTCTTTTTTGGTTTTGCAATTATTTGCAGTGACATCCATTTCTGTCCTTTTGTAGCTCTCTCTGGATCATTAGGCTTGGCTACTACCTGCACCCCTTTGATCACATGTTGAATAAGTTGTACTAAGCAAGGGATCATGCATGGTAAAAAGATTAGAGTTGCTCTGACATATGAGAGGAAAGAAAAACATTTGTTTAACTCATAGTTCACCGGGTAACTGTGAAAACATGTCCCATTCTATCTTTTTTATGTTTGGACTGGCACATGAGCTAACTTTTTTTATTCTTTTTGTTATTTGTTTTACTACTTCTCTATTGTCATCTGTTTGCAAACAGCAGTTTGAGTCATTTAATTTGCCACACACTCCTCTTTCTTCTGCTAATAAATAATCTAATACTATCTGATGGTGGAATATTGCATTTCTAAGCTCTCACATAAGGTTTTTACTTGCAGTTACATCCCAGATCTGTTTTGTTGGAGCTGGACTAGAACCTATTAAAAAAGGGTCCGAGTTCCATTCTGGTGCTGCCACTTCTACTGATAGTCCCGAACAACATGTGTCCTACTTGTGGAATTATCTCGGGGGCTGCTTAAAAATAAAGGGTTAAAAACCCCTATCCTTTCCCACTGCTTTACAGCCTTCAAAATTCTTTTGGTGATTATGGAAGGAACACCTTACCCAGCTACCATTAGTGAGCTTAACATGTGTTTGATTCTATCTGCCTTGATATCTGGAACAATCATAAGGAGGGCAGTTGGGGGTCCAACAATCTAAACTGAAAGATAAAGTCCAGTCGCAGACACTTTTTCCTACATATACGCCTCCTGTTCTATTTAGACAATAAATGCCTCTTTCAGAGGAATGAAGCCGCCATGGACTTCCTTCCTCATCGCAAAATCCTGTTCCATTATTGACTTCACTCAGGGTGCTAACCCACCATTTGGGTTCGACTGGGCTGGCCACCCATGGCCAGTCATCAGATCCCCCTGGCCCTCCGCAGACCCAACAATTGCTAAGGTTAAAGGTTTTTGCTACTTCTTCTCCTAAGGTTAAAAAATTATTTTCCTACTTTTGGCCTTAACTGACAATATAAAGGTAAGATTATTAAGAGAAACATTCTAATGGTGTAATCTAATTTTCTAACTTAATTTTCACTTTCACGTTGTCTTCTACACCACCCGTGGCGAGCGAAGGCACAGAAACAGCTTAACATAAAGAAACCAATGACAGCGAGGATTGGCCCCCAGTGACTGGAGATCTGAGAGGAGGGATGTCCACACCAACTATTTCAGCAGGCAGTCTGTGGGTAGGCACACGAGGCTTCCCCCGATGTCGACGCACTGGCTACTGCTCCAGTCCACTCCTGCGGAGTGTCAGTCGTGGCTTCCCGTCCTTCTCTTCCAGCTGAGATGTCCAAATCTCCGGGGCCTCAGAGACCTTGACCTGAGTGTGGTGGGTGCACCCGTGTTCTGCTGTCTTGACGGCTGTTTCTGTGGTCAGCAACACTTGGAAAGGTCCACACCACTTAGCCACTAGTGGTGCTTCTTTTTATTCCTTAGCTAGGGCTTAATTTCCTGGTGGGATGTGAACAGCAAAGTCCAAAGGCAGGGTCTGTGCCAGCTGAGCTTCCTGTGGAAGAGATTTCACAAGAGACAGTATCCTGGCCACATATTGTTTTAAATATACATCACTTATCTGTATCCCACCCCCCACCCCCCCCCACTAGGCTGGGAATTGTAAGGGTAAGGAATTCTAAACATCAGTTCAAAGGGAGATAATTGAATATCTCCCCTGGGTCTAGCCCTTATCCTTGCTAAAGCCAGTGGCAAGAGCCGTACCCATGGCATCTTAGTTTCTGTCACTAGCTTCAAAAGGTGTTTCTTTATTTCTCCATTCATCCTCTCCACCCTGCCAGGACTCTGGGGATGCCAGGGGGTGTGGAGATTCCATCTTATCCCTAGAGCAGTCAGAACTCCTTGAAGAATTTTTCCTGTAAAATGAGATCCCCTATCTGAGTCTATTGCTTCTACAATCCCGTATCTTGGAATTATTGGTTTTAAAAATACTTTAATAACTGATCCTGTAGTTGCTGAAATGGCAGGAAATGCTTCTGGCCACCCTGTTAACTGACATACTATTACCAGAAGGTATTTAAACCTTGCCACTCGTGGCATTTCGATAAAATCTACCCGGCATCTCTGGAAGGGATGTATAGCCCAAGGCCTCCCTCCCCTGGCAAGTTTCTTTGTAACTCTGTTACTGGTTTTCTCACAAATCAAACAACCTTCAATAGCTCACTTTGCCAGGGTAAAAAGACCCACAGCAGCATACATTTTGAGGGACGCTTCTACCAGTCCTCCAGAGCCCCAATGACTCCCTTCATGGAGTTGTTTTAATAGCTGTAAGGCCTGAGCTTTTGGTATCCACTGTTTACCATCTCTTGTAAACCAATTACCCTGTTTTTCCTCTTTTTAATTATCTCAAGTTCTTCTGGTGAAAAAGAGAGTTTTTCTGGCAGTGATGCAGTTACTGTGAGCAAGGGGAGGATCTTAGAGATTTCTGGTGACAATGCAGCTTTTCGAGCTTCTTTATCAGCCAGTTGGGCTCCTATTGCCTGCTCTGAGCACTCTGCCTTGGTGTCCCATAACGTGTATTATTGCTGCCCTCATTGGTTAAGTTCACTACCTCTAATAGGCCAGAGATTAAGTTCTCATGAACTAACTTCTTTCCCCTGCAGGTTAATAAACCTCTTTCTTCCCATAGTTTCTTTAATGCATGTATCACCCTATGTGCATATTTAGAGTCAGTAAAAACATTCACTGTCTTGTCCCGGTATAATTCACAGGCTCTCACAAGCGCATACAGCTCTGCTGTCTGAGCTGACCAGGTGGGCGGTAACCTCCCCCCTTCATTTAATTGCTTTTTATTCACGAGAGAGTATCCTGTAAATAGTTTCCCTTCTATCACCCTTGAAGACCCATCAATAAACACATTTTTTCTTCCTTTTGTTCTTACTCAAAGGCAAAATACTGTTTCCTATCATCTGTAATCGGACACCCCCAGAAAGCATCCTTTAAGTCCAGTACTGAATAATACTGGTGTGAAGAAGGGATCTGATTCAGGGTTGTATAGGGAGCCGGAACTGTGGGATGCCTTGATTTGACAACCTCATTGATTATTCTTAAATCCTGCACCATTCTGTAGGTTCCATCTGGTTTCTTAACTGGCAGGATAGGGGTGTTATAGGGAGACCTACACGGCCCTAAAAAGACCTTCCTTTAGCAGGGACTCAGGGACAGGCTGTAACCCCTTCTTTCCTTCCCTTGAAAGAGGGTATTGCTTTTTAGACACTACTTGTCCTGGTTGTTTCAAAGTAATTTGGAGAGGCTCTATGTCTAGTTTTCCCTATTTTCCTGGGGCTGCCTACACTTCTGGATTTATTTCAGCATAAGCCTTCTCAGACATTTTACACAAAGATATCACAGTGTTGGACTCTGTGTCATTTTTTACAATACTAATTTGCATTCCCACTTTAGCCATCAAATCCCTTCCCAGTAAATTACAATCACAATTAGGAACAAACAGGAATTGGTGTATTTCAAACCTTTCCCCCACATCTGTTAATAGCAGTTGAACAAAATAAACTCGCTCATCTTTTCCACTCACTCCTTGAATGACTAATGATCTTTTTGATAATTCC